>NC_064421.1:31755357-32086071 GCF_023375975.1 Astyanax mexicanus | reverse complement strand
ATTTCTTTGTTTTGTTTTCTCTCGTTTCAGTCATTAGTTTATTCCCTTGTTTATATTCCCTGTTTATTATTATTATCATTGTCTCTAGTTGGTTTAGTTTATGTTCTCTGGTTTGTTTTGGTTATTGGTTGTTTGTGTGTCTTTGTTTCTTTGTTTATTTGTTATTTATTTATTCAATATTTCCTTACCTGCATTTACATCTGCCTCCACATCTTCCCTGCACCTCACTCTGACACTCCTTTTATCCTGTTTGTCTATGTTTATCCTTTATCTGTGCCCAGATGATGCTGCCCAAGGGATGCTGGTTGTGAGCCGGTGTTTAAAAACTCCAGCAGCACTGCTGCTGCTGTATCTGATTCACTAGTGTCATCAGGTTTTTTGCACTAATTGTCAGTGCACCTTATGTATGACTTTTACCAGTCAGGTATTAAGGAACAGTAAAGCCACTCCACTGAATACAGTGTTATAAAAGTGAGTTTTCAGTGTAATTTCTCCAGCACTAAGGCTGGGTGCAGCAGCATTAGCATTAGCTGCTAAGCGCAGCACTAGCTCTTTCAGTGTTTGTAGGCGAGTGTTATCGGTGTCCACGGAGTCCCGGACGGGATTTGTTCAGTGAGTGAGAGAAAGCAGATCATGGCGGAGGCAGGGCCTTCCAAAAAGAAAAAAATATAAAACTCATTTCACCTCTGAGTACTCTAAATTTAGGAGGGGGGGGGGGGGGGGGGTAACCTCCCTGAAATCAACTTTTGCAACTTGGGATGTCTGCCTTAGTGTTGGAGAAACTTCACTGAACTTCACCCAAACCAACAGTTTCAGGAGAGAAATCTGTGTAGATTAAAATCCAGCTCTTGTTTGACCTTGAAAGAAAATGTTTTTTTTTTTTTTTAAGAATTACAATTTAGTTTACTAAGATGCTTCCACCAGCTTCCCCATTAGAAGGGAAACATGGAGACACACTTGCTCACTTTGATGTAGGTAATCTGACTAGTTTTGCTTAATGCACCTTATAATCTGGCGTGCCTTATTCATTAAAATAGACCAGAAAATAAACGTTAATTGATAGTGCACTTTATAATCCGGTGCGCCATATAGTCCGAAAAATGCGGTAATGGATGTAGAATACTGTTTTGCTTGTTCTGTGTGTAGTGTAGCTCGTAAATGCGATGCTGATCTGTGTGTAAGTTTACAGTCTAACACTACAACCCCTCCCGATTGATCCCAGCATCTGGTTTATTACTTGTTTTGATGGAGAGCTTTTCGCATCGTAAATCTAATTAGTGAAATTTTCTCACCGCTGTAGCTGAGGTCATTGATTATACTGGCTTGTCTGACTGCCTTGTGTCACATGGTCTTGAAATCTTTTCAGTCTTTGCATTACTCATGAAGCGCAGGCTCTGACTAATACACACCATAGTAAACAGACATGTTGTTGTGTGTAATGGGGTCTGTGCTGTCATTTGAACATCTTTGTTGTTGTATTGGAGGCGAACTTCCCTGCCAGCGGCGGCAACGACTTATTCCTTATGGCTTTAAATGTGAGGATTTGAGTGCAGTAGCGCTAACAAAATGCCTCAGTGTCTCAGCCCCGTGGTGCGCATGCTGCTTTACTGAAACTCTCTTGTGTCGGTTGTTGTCAATTCATTTCATCTCAGTATGCCACTGGACTTATTTTTGTGGAATAAAAACTGAACAGCTAACTGCCTGTGTTTTACAAAAACAAATTTAGAGCCAGGCATATCATTTAAGTCACTAAAATGTGTTTCCAATAGCATAGATTTTGGTAGCAATGGTTGAACAGTCAGTTCTTAAAGATTTAAATTGTGACGGCTGGACGACTGGCTGAGAAACATCTTCAAAACGTCAGGCAGGTCTCGAGGGGTGTTGCCGCAGTATGCAACAGTCAGTAAAGAACAAAAGTAATGCTCCCAGGAATGACAACCAATAAACTGGCGATAGGGTCATGCGTACCCAAGTCTAACTAATTCAATCACTGACCACAAGTCTAGCACCTCTGCTGGCTGGTTGCAGTATGATGTGTATCTCTGCTCATCCTCTGGCCAACCCTGTTCAGTGACTAAACATGCTGAAGAAAAGGATCCCCACAGCATGATGCTGCCACCACCATGTTTTACAGTAAGTGATGAGCAGTGTTATTTTTCCACCACACGTAATATTGGCCTCATCTAAGCACAGCACCTTCTTCCATATGTTTGCTGAGATCCTACATGGCTTTTGGCAAACCGCAATCGGAACTTTTTATGTCTTTCTTTCAACAATGGTTTTATTCTTGCCACTATTCCATAAAGGCCAGATTTGAGGAGTGCATAACTTTTTATTGTCCTGTGATCACCTGAGCTGTGGATTTCTCCAGCTCCTCCAGAGTGACTATGGGCCTCTTGGCTGTTTCTCTGACCAGTGCTCTTCTTGCTCGATCTGTCTGTTTGGGTGGACCATGGTCACGTCCTGGTAGGTTTGCAGATGTAGAATAATTTATACATTTTTTGGTTGATGGATTGGACGGTGCTCCTTTGGATTCCTAAAGCTTGAGATATGTATTTTATAACCTAACCCTGCTTTAAACTTTTCTACAACTTTAACTTTCACCGTTTTTATGGGTTCCAGAGTAAAGGGGTCTGAATTATTTTGCGCACTGCATTTTTCAGATTTTTATTTGATTAAAAATTAGAAAACCATGTTTAATTTGTGTTCCACTTACTGTGTCACTGTGTAGTGGCATAATCTGAATCAGTTTATTAGATTTTGCTATTTATAGGTATATGTTTGAGTAAAATGAACATTGTTGTTTTATTTTATAAACTATGGACATTTCTGCCAAATCCCAAATAAAAATATTGTCATTTAGAGCATTTATTTGCAGAAAATGAGAAATGGCTGAAACATCAAAAAAGATGCAGAGCTTTCAGACCTTTAAATAATGTAAAGAAAACAAGTTCATATTCATAAAGTTTTAAGAGTTTAGAAATCAATATTTGGTGGAATAACCCTGGTTTTTATGCATTTTGGCATGTTCTCCTCCACCAGTCTTATACACTGCTTTTGGATGAGTTTATGCCACTCCTGGTGCAAAAAATCAAGCAGTTCAGCTTGGTTTGATGGCTTGTGATCATTCTTCTTCCTCTTTTTTACAATCCAATGCCTCTTTTTCATCCATTTTACAATACCTTCACCATATTTAAATACTGTGGTATACCAAAATACCGTCATACCGCCCAACCCTACTATACAGTGTATCTTAGATAAAGACTGCTGTCTTTATCACCCACCTGTAACTTTACTACATTAAGACTGAAGTACTGGAGTCTGTGTGTGAATGTAAATGAAGGTGTGTGTCGGTCGTGCTCCGTGATAAGCCAGCGGTGTCGGTTACACACACCTCTGCCAGAGTCCAGAACTCGGGACAGAAACAATAAGCAGCAGATTGCGCTCTCGTTTCGGTGTGTTTTCAGAACTGGATATGGTCAGAACGGCAGTGTAATGTTTGGCCCTCGGCGTTTCGACTGCGGCTAAGTGAAAAATGAGCATTAGCAAAGTGTTTTGTTGTCTTGGCCTTCCGGCGACATTTCCGAGCTCGGTGCCGAGGATTATATCTCCTCCATCACAGGTTTGTCAGAACCGATGAGCTGCGACAAGTTCCATGCTCCGCGAAAGCCCTGTGAAAACAAAGCCTAATTGAGCTTAGCGTGTTCCGTTGTTTGGGTTGAAAGGGAGATTTGCTCATTGATTAACTGATTAATCAATACTTCTTTTTCCAGTAGAGATGCAGGGCCACTGAGCGTTGCCTTTTTTAGCATTTTATTTAGTAGGGGTTTTCAGTTTTCTGGTCCAGGCTGAGTTAAAGATCTCATTCTGTCGTTTTTTCATTCGTTTTAAAATGGCTAGTTGTGGTCTCTAGTATGAATGAATGCCATGTGAGCTGTTTTTTTTTTGTTTGAAAAAGTGCTCTGGTGAAATGCTGCTTTAGTCTGGTGGAGGAGTGGGCAGGGGGAGAAACGATAGAATTTCGTCTCTTTCTCGTAAATATTTATACATTCAAACATATCGCTTCTGATTGGCTAACAACACTGTGTCATTAGTGAGATGAATAACAGTTAAAAACTTAAAACATATATATTTTTACACTAATAACAGTCTTTGCAATGTCATATATTACTTTACAACATGTGTAATGCCCTGGAAAGTGCAGTTCTGCCACTGACCCAGTCTTAGAGTCTCTGTTAAACGCAAAATCCACCGGAGATCCTATGTAAACACACAGAGGTGTGTTTAGTTTGAGTAAACGTTTTCAATTCCGCACAAAAAGAAGAAGGGAGTGTTGAGTAACTCATTGTAACTATAATAAAGAAGTACCTAACACTAAGTAACACTAGGATAGAGACTAAAGCCCTATCCGGACGGAATTCATTTCTCGGGGGGTCCCTGTGGTAATTTTATGGGGGTCCTCTGTGACTTTATTTCTGTCCAGAACGACCATGTACGTGTTTTTCTCAAACGTCCTGTGAGAAAATTACAAGCTGAGTTTTCTACTGTTTTTTACTGAACTCTGTGGTCATCCGGTAATTTTATTTCTGTCCAGACGCACATCCCTGAGTTTCATCACCTCACGTTTAATAAAATAGCTATTTGTCCACTCTCCCGCACTGTGCTTACACTTTGGGAGCGCGTTTTCACGGAGATCCACGTAAACACAACAGCGAGTGGAAATGGAAGAGCTACTGAACGTGATGTTATGTGACTGAGAAAGTAAAAAAAACTCACTGGTCCTGTTGTTTTTTTCAATTTAAATATTTTTCACAGTCGTCCCCCTGAGAAACTAATCCCGTCCAGATAGGGCTTAAGAAGACTTTTGGAAAACAGGCATAAAATTAGTATTCTTTAAGTTATTAAGAAAATTTGTTCTTAAAGTTTTTCTTCTTATTATTATCATGTCATTAAGATCATTTGTTATCGGCAAACACATCCCCTTAACTTTAAACCAGGGGTGTCCAAACTTTTTTGTTGGGGGCCAGAAGGAGAAATATATTTGAAGTCACGGGTCACAGACTCTGTAATAAAACAAATAATGAAATATACTACTTTAAATATTTTTTTTTTCTGATTACTATCATTTACAGAACATTTTACTTGACTTACTATCTTTATCTTTGACAGTGTTGTGTAAACTAAGGTTTTTCAAATTGATGTTTAATTTCATGATGTCTCTTAATATTAAACTCCTTAATTACGGCAACTTTTAGACTCTTTGCCCCGTTTTCCTGGGCTAGAAATGCGCACCCTCTCCGCTTATAGACTCTTTGGCTCGTTTCTGACACCTAGCGTTCAAACTTTGAATCTCACATTATAAAAACCTGCTTAACAGCGGGCCAACTTTCATTCTATTTCTAAAATACCTCGCGGGCCGCTCCAAAAAAGGAAACGGGCCGCAAATGGCCCGCGGGCCGTAGTTTGGACACCCCTGCTTTAAACATTTAAAAAATTTTAATAACTTTTTGGGCCATCTAATTGCTCACAATCAAAACTGGAAGGTAAAAATGGAAGGCAGTAGGTCCTGTTGTTCACTTCAGAGAACTTTGAATAAATGATAGTGAATTAAAATGGGTTAAAGTTACTGTAGATATCTGATATTTTCCAAAATAAGAAACAAATTGATTATTTTCAACAGAAACTCATATTACAATAAAAATGACATTTTGAACAGAAAGTTGCTGTGCTCTGTTGGCAACAACCACACAACTAAGGCCTCATTGGAAAGCGCAGGATGTCCTCTTGACAATAAACTATGATCAGATATGCAATTAAACAGGTTGCATAAATGATGCTTGACTTATAGATCCCATACTTATGTCCATTATACATGTGACGTCAATATTTTTGTGCTTGGTACAGAATTATATTTTACACCTGCACAAACTGTGTTTTTTTTTTGTCTTAGAAAATCTCATTCAACTATGCGCAATTAAAATCCTGAGATTTTCACTCATCTAAATGACATTCTGATAAAAATTTAATTTGCTCTAACAGGTCCGGAACAACTCCGTCCACACTCACACACTGATGGAAATGTAATGAATCAAGAACATATCTGTTGGTGGAGATGCAGAAATGACAGAACCTAATTTAACAATGACTTCCTGTAAAATTACAACCTTTACTTGTATCTGTTCTTGTAACGCCAGGTAGTGAGGAGTGACGCACGCCGAGTAGAATGTACTCACAGGTTTATTTACAGGCAGGCAAGCAAATGCAGCTAACAGTATAGCCAGGTAAACAAAGATCTCACCAAAGACAGAAGACGTAGTCGTATAAACAGTCCGAGTTCGTAACCGAGAAACAGTCCAACCAAACATCAAATCCAATAAGGGCAAAACAAAAGACATTAACCGGTAATCCGAAAACAGGGTCGTAACGAGAAGGCAATAACAAAGAACAGGAAGAAACCGCTTAGTACGCAACATAAGTCGACAATACCTCGCGAAGATACATTACACAGTGCGACCTTAAATACAGAAAAACAGAGAGCATAACCCGGACCTTCCTCAGAACACAGGTGAGTCTGAGCGCCGGAGCGTAACGTGATTGGGCGACGGCGAGCGACTGACGGTGACGTCATAACCCAAAGGATTCTGGGAAGTGGAGTCCAGAGGTGTGGAAGGAGAGTCAGGCTGCGTGACAGTTCTCTGTAATTTTACAGTCAAAGTATCGTAAATTACATTTGAAGTCTGTTATCTGAAGGTTGACATAATTTAAATAACAGTGTAATTATGTTACTTGATAGATTTATTCCTCTTGACAATAAACCATGATCAGATATGCATAGATATCCAGATATCCATCATACATGAAAAGTCAGTATTTTTGTGTTTGGTACAGAATGATATTTTACACCTGCACACACTGTGGGGTTTTTTTTTTTTCTTAGAAAATCTCATTCAACTGTGTACAATTAAAATCCTAAAATCCTTTTCACTCATCTAAAGGATGATATTCTGATGAAAATAAGTCTTGGGAATGTAATTTGCACTCTGAGTACCGAGGCCTCTTTGGAGAGCTGAGTGCTTCATATTATGGGTGTCGAATCTTATTCACAAAGGGCTGCATGTTTTCATTCTAAACAACCAGCAGCGCACCTGATTCCACTTGTTTAATCAAGCGGTCAGTCTTCAGACAGCAGATGGCATGTTCTTCTGCTGGGCTGGAATGAAAACCTGCAGCCCTTTGAGGATAAGATTGGACACCCCTGCTCCACATGTTTGCTCTGTGCCTGTGACTCCAACCAAATTGTCAGGAATGTAATTTGGAAGCTGGAACAGAGCGGTGGAGGTGGAAATGGAGATTCTGCTTGATTCTGGCTGTGAGGTTGATTGTTGTTGTCCCATCTAGGGTTGCAGCTGTAACCGTTTTCACTATATACCTCGGTGTGAAAGCATGGTTATCACAGTGTGGGAGTGTGCTTATTACAGGTAAAAAAAGGCGAGATAGAGGAGAATCTGCCTCTATATCTCCATTATTTAAAAAATGAAATTAACATCAGACGAAACACGCAATTGTTCTTAAGGACGGATATTAAATATAGATATCAAATACATAAGACTGCAATAAGACTTCTCAATTTTCTCTGATAAAACCAGCTCCTACATACTAGTGCATTTCAAAACATTCAAATATCATTAAAAAGTTACTTATTTACTTATTTAAGTCTTTCAGTTCAAAATATGAAACTCTTGAAATTCTTGTTTCTTTTATTGATGTTGATGATTATGGCTTAAAGCCAATGAAAACCATAAAAACAGGGTCTCAGAAAATTAGAATATTACATAAGACCAATTGGTACTTTTGGCAGTGTGGGCAGTGTGCCAAGTCCTGCTGGAAAATGAAATCCACATCTCCATAAAAGTTGTCAGCAGAGGGAAGACTTGATAAAACACAGTGGATCAACACCAGCAGATGACATGTCTCTCCAAACCATCACTGATTATCAGGAAATTTTACATTTCATTTGGAAATTAGGGGATCTGGAGGAAGAGTGGAGAGACACAGTCCAAACTGCTTGAGGTCTAGAGTGAAGTTTCTACAATCAGTGCTGGTTTGGACAAAGAGACATGTCATCTGCTGGTGTTGATCCACTGTGTTCTATTAAGTCTAGTGCAGTGTTTTCTTGTTGACAACTTTTATGGAGATGCGAATTTCATTTTCCAGCAGGATATTTAGCTAAAATTGAGTTTCTAATTGGTTCTGCCTCTGTTATTATTGACCTTAAGGTTGATTGTTGTCTTACTTCTCAGCTAATAATAATAATACATTTTTTATAGTTTCTACCCCAATGCTAATTTTTCATTAGTAAAATGGTGATTCTGATTGGCTCTTGTTCTGTGTTTTTTACATTCAGCTAAAATAAAGACTCTGGCTTTATAGAAGTTTTAAAGTTATTGTTTCACTCTCTCCTCCTGTTTAAGCCTACTAGGCAGCCTGAACCTCAGCGTTGCTAAAATAAACATGGATTTAAAATGTATTTGACCTGCCAAATTAAAGCTGATTTGGGGCATTTAGGGTTCTCTCTGGTGAGAATGGGTAATTGCACCGAACATGCGAAAGAATCATTTTACTTTCAACTGGGTGGGTGTAATGCGGTCTTCTTTTAGAGCGGATGAATTCGATTCCAGGTTTTAGCGCGGACTCTGTTGTGTTCCTTTTTGGCTTCAGAGTTTGCTTCACTCTTTCGTTTGTTTGGTTTTACTATGTGTGAACGAGCTACTGAGGTCTGAGTTTCCCCTTCTGAAGTCTCCATTGCTCCACCAGCCGCTTACGTTCAGTAAAACTGAGCCGGATCTTCTTTCAGAGGCTGTACATGTGACGTAAATGAATAAAAACACCAGAAGAACTCCCGCAAAAAGTGACCCGACACCCAGGTTTTTAGAATGAATATATTAGGCTTAGCAGGGATGGTCGTTTCAGCACACTGGTACCATTAAACACAATATTAGTCCTTCTCCACTCAAAAATGCTTCTGCTTTCAGTTTAGAAACTAAATAAAATTATCCTTCTTTGGTCCATTTCCAGGCCTCAAGTTTGACCCCCTGCTTCGGAATTTAAGGTGGTAATTTCAACCTGAATTTCAGTTTAAAATTTCAATCCGGTCAACCTGAGTAGGATGGGTTCCTCTGTTCCTCTGAGTCTTGGTTCCTTCCAAGGTTTCTTCCTCTTAAAGGGAGTTTTTCCTTGCTACTGTGTCACCATAAAAATTGTCATCTCTGTGTGTTCTCAGTTAAACAACTACACTACCCAGAACGCACCATCCGCTGACATCACACACACGCGATCACTTGACACATCACCTGAATACTGATTACCTGAAATATTTAAGATAGGGTGACCAAACGTCCGTATTTCCCGGGACATGTCCGTATTTCACGTCCTGTCCTTTTTTCCAGAAAGTGAGGAAATGTCCTGGTTTTTAAATGACCTTCTTTGGACCAGAGAGCAGTAGACAACCCCCCACCCCCCTCCCCCCCTACCAGGTGTCCTGGTTTACCCAAATGAAAATATGGTCACCCTAATTTAGGAGCTTCCCACGCACACACCTGTGCCGAGTATTGTTTGTTTTATCCTCATTACAAAGCGTTACTGTTCTCTGTCTCTGTATTGTTGGTGTATGACCTTGCTTTTTTTTTTTTAAACGCCGATTTTTGCCTATACCTCTGATTTTGGATTTACCGTGTTTGGCGTGGACTGTTTATCGTTTCTGCGTTTTGGATTATCTCGACTGCTGGCTTTCCCGTGTATGATTCTCTGGACTGTTCGGGTTTATGGTATTATGGTTTTGTCTACGTGGCTACTGTTATCCGTTTATTTACTGTTTCTGTTTCCGACTACCTCTGTATCATCCAAACCTTTAATAAACTGTTGTTTTATCTGTATCTGCGAGGGTCTGAGTGCTGTCCCGATTATGACACTGTGGTGCTGCTCATAAGAGCGGCGTGAAACTGATTTTTTTTTCTCTAAAGCAGCTTTGTAATAACCTTTGTTGTAAAAAGCGCTATATTAATAAAATTGAATTGAATTGAATTGAATTTTAAATTTAATACAAACTGTAGTTGAAAAAAAGTTTTTTTCAACTACATTTAATATTTAAAGCTGCTTTAAACTCCAGGCGTCTGTAAAAGAAAACTATACAGTAGAACTTATAGTCAAACCTACACGTCCTGGGAAAAGCCTCCTAATTTGTACAGTAAAGAGTAGCGTGACAGTGCATGTAATCCGTTCTGCTCCGGCAGCGCGACTAAAACTGCGGCTAATCCTGTAAACAGAAGCTGAGAAGCAGTGTCTGTTTCTTTCTTCCAATGCAAATTTGAGCAAACTCTTTCACAAACAGCTTAAACTTTTATGGTATTATTAAATAAGCAGAAGGATTTTGTATTCAATCTTCAGGTGCAGATATTGAGTGTGGGTAAAGTTTTCTGCATCTGCATTCCCAACAAATATAGTAAAATCCCTTTCTCTCACTTTTTCCTCACTCATTCTCTCTCTCTCTCTCTCTCTTTCTCTCTCGCGCTTGCATGCTGCCTCTCGCTGTCTCTGCCGCTCTCGGTTTGCATTCACTCCTAATCACGGCTGGATTTCCCAGCGCTGATCATCATGCGCTGCAGTCTCTCAGCTGCGCGGCGATGAATGATCGATCCGCCGTGCCGCGAAGCTCAGCCGCCCTGCACAGCGCCCGTCTCTGAGCTGCGTCAGCACCGCCGCCGAGCCTGCGCTGCTTCTCTTTGCGCTCACAGCAGTGATATGCACAGCCTCTTCTTCAGCCCGAGATGAGCTGTAACAGGTCTGGAACAGCTCCGTCCACACTCACACACTGATGGAACTGTAATGAATCAAGAACATATCTGTCTGTGGAGATGCAGAGCCCACCTGTACGGGGGATAGGAAGTCAGGGACCTGATCAAATTCCTGCGTCTAGGAGAGCATGGTCAGTTGATTGGCGTGTGATAGGTTTGGGTGGAGGTGGATGGTGGGAGGGTTGGGGACCCCTGCCGATTTTTTCACAGTTATTGTATTTATATTAAAGCCAGGGTGCTAGACTAGTACTGTCTGTATGTGGACATGCGGACAGTGCTCCCACAGCTAATGTTTGATAAAAATATAAATGTATCTAAATTTAGTTAATAATAAATAAACATTTAAATTATTTATTTACGGTTTCTAATCAAATATACAGCTCTGGAAAAAAAAATAAGAGAACACTTCAGTTTCTGAATCAGTTTCTCTGATTTTGCTATTTATAGGTTTATGTTGGAGTAAAATGAACATTGTTGTTTTATTCTATAAACTACGGACAACTTTTCTTCCAAATTCCAAATAAAAATATTGTTATTTAGAGCATTAATTTGCAGAAAATAAGAAATGGCTCAAATGATTTAACAAAAAAGATGCAGAGATTTCAGAACTCAAATAATACAAAGTAAAAAACAATTTCATATTTATAAAGTTTTAACAGTTCAATATTTGGTGAAATAATCCTGGTTTTTAGTCACATTTTCATGCATTTCGGCATGTTCTCCTCCACCAGTTTTACACAATGCTTTTGGATAACTTTATGTCACTCCTGGTTTTGATGGCTTGTGATCATCCATCTTCCTCTTGATTATATTCCAAAGGTTTTCAATTTGGTAAAATCGAGAGAAACTCGAAGAAACTCATTATTTTTAAGTGGTCTCTTATTTTTTTCTCAGAGCTGTATATTATTAAATATAAATATTAATAGACTTAGCAATTATGACCAAAATATTATGAAGGATTATGTTTCAGTCACAGACATTAATTGTTTTATACATTAAGCATAAGCATTTTTCACTGCATATAAAGCAATTAAATGATTACAGTGGTATGAAAAAGGTTGTGCACTCCTGATCATTTTCATGAATTTCCTTAATAAATCATTGGTTGTTTGAATCAGCAATTTTATTTAAATATATCACGTAGCAGACGAACACAGTGATATTTGAGAAATGAAATTAAATGTATAGGATTTTTTAAAAGATTGCAATAATTCTTTAAACACACCGACAGAAAAATTGCATAAACATTTAGTAGATCCTCCTTTTGCAGAAAAAAAACAGCCTCTAAACTCTTCAGTAATCCCTGGCTGTATTATCTACGCATATGTTCCTCGTGGTTCCTAAAACCTCTACACAGAAGAAAGAGCTCGTTTTCCTGCGGCCGGAAATTGGGATTACATAGTTGAACGTGCTTTAATAAATCATTATCTCCAGTTTATTATTTCAGTGATTTCAGGCGGAGGGATCGTTTAGCTCAAAAGGAGTCCAGCGGTTTCTGCAAATTAGCGCTACCTGCCCGCGTTGAGAGAGGAAGAAGAAGAAGGGCTGACTTCTTTTGACAGCGTTTAAGAGCCTAATTGAGTGTGGTAAGAGTTGAGACTTTCTTTTCTCAGCTACCTTCAGAAAGAGAGAGAGAGAGAGAGAGCTAGACCCACTTTCCCCTGCCAGACAGACTTTTCCTCTCATTAAGGGCCAAATATGGAGAAGCAAAATACAGCTGGTCAGTGTCAGAGCGAGAGAGATGGAGAAAGTCTCAAAGCGAGAGAGAGAGGTGGGTCGTGAGCAGAAGAGAGAGAAATAGAGAGAGAATGAGGTGGGAGGTGAAAAAGGGAGGAATGCTGCATATGCGCAGGACATTCCCTGCTCTAGGAGATCTAATAAATCATGCGCATATTACCTGCAGACTGCCCACTCTCATTCACTTCATACAACAAGCAGACCCACTTCCGCAGGGCGTGCACACACACGCGTACTGGAGAGGATCAGATCAGACTGAGACGTGCTTAATTACATTCTGAAGAGATAGATGGAGAGCGCTCTTCCTGGAAGGCTGCTGTGCACACTGGGGCTTAAAGACCTGAAGACCTTGTATCTCCACCTCAACGATTTTATGACAGAGGTAGAGAAGAATTTCGTCGTCTAACCCAAATCAAATACATATAGAACGAGTCACTATTATTATGTGTGCAGGGGCTTGAAGACTACATTAACCACTCAATGTTCCACTCCCCCCAATTAAAAATAACCAATATCAAGTATGGCTGTGAATTGGAAGGACACACATCGTGATACTGGTGTTACAAATGAATTAATCGTAATAATGTTTTTACAATCAGTGATGGTTTGGAGAGACATGTCATCTGCTGGTGTTGATCCACTGTGTTCTATTATCACGTCTAAAGTCAGTGCAGTTTTGTTTTCCCAGAAAATCTTACAGCACTTCATGCTTCCCTCTGCTGACAACTTTTATGAAGATGCAGATTTCATTTCCCAGCAGGACTTGTCAAAAGTAACAATTGGTATTATATACAGCTCTAGAAAAAAAATAAGAGAAGACTTAAAAATGATTAGTTGAGATGAAATGATCTTACCAAATTAAAAACCTCTGGAATATAATCAAGAGGAAGCTGGATGATCACAAGCCATCAAACCAAGCTGAACTGCTTGCATTGTTGCACCAGGAGTAAAGGCATAAAGTTATCCAAAAGCATTGTGTAAGACTGGTGGAGGAGAACATGCCAATATGCATGAAAACTGTGATTAAAAATCAGGGTTATTCCACTAAACCTTTATGAATATGAACTTATTATTTATTATTTAAATGTATTATTTATTGCATTATTTAAGGTCTGAAAGCTTTACATCTTTTTTGTTATTTCAGCCATTTCTCATTTTCGGCAAATAAATGACAATATTTTTATTCGGAATTTGGGAGAAATGTTGTCTGTAGTTTATAGAATAAAACAACAATGTTCATTTTACTCAAACATAAACCTATAAATAGCAAAATCAGAGAAAGAGAGATTCAGAAACTAAAGTGGTCTTTTAATTTTTTCTCCAGGGCTGTATATCTGTCTAAAATAATGATACAAAAATATATAATCATTCATGACCTCATAGTTTTAAAATTAAAGTATGTGAACCCTTGTGTTAAAAGCTAATTAGAGCCAAGTGTTAGCGTACCTACCTAACTACCATTGTTTGGAGGTTTGGACTAGAGCTGCTTTGACTCATAAAAAAACATTTAAACCCTTTGAGTTTCCTCCGCACAAGGATAGAAGGAAGAATGAGCATTTGGAAGTCATGCCTCGCCAAAAAAAGAGCTTTTAGGGGATCTACGGTCAAAAATTGTTGATTTATATCAAGCTGGAAAAGGTTACAAAGTGATTTTAAAGACTTTAGATATTCATCAGTCTACAGTAAGGCAAACAATATACAAATGTAGACAATTTGGGACTGTGGTTACTCTGCCAAGAAGTGGGAGCCCAGTAAAACTACCCCAAGAGCACAACAGAGACTCATCAGTGAGATAAAGACACAACCCAGAGAGACAGACAAGGATTTGAAGGTTTCATTGGTACATTGAAAGCCTTCTCACATGGACCATTACAGTCTGATTTCGGAATAGCTTCAGGCAGGTAAGCCCACAAGCAAGAGGGCTCCTCAGAGGGTTAGTGTGATCAGCTGAGTGCATCAGACAGACTGACATCCCTAAGCTGGAAGATCTGAAGATCTTAAAAGATCTTAATGGTAAATTATCTGTTCAAGATTTTTTTTTCTCCTAGTATTTAGGCAGATTTTGCAACTGAGCTTCTTATTGGCTAGGACTTTAGAAGCTGGACCAAATGTCTTACATATTGAAGTCAGAAAATGCAAATCTTACAGCACTTCATGCTTCACTCTTCTGACAACTTTTATAGAGATGCAGATTTTATTTTCCAGCAGGACTTGTCAAAAGTACCAATTGTTATTATATACAGCTTTGGGGAAAAAGTAAAAATCACTTACAAATGATGAGTTTCTTTGATTTTACCAAATTGAAAACCTCTGGAATATAATCAAGAGGAAGATGAACTGTTGAACTGTTTGAATTTTTGCACCAGGAGTAAAGGCATAAAGTTATCCAAAAGCAGTGTGTAAGACTGGTGGAGGAGAATATACCAATATGCATGAAAACTGTGATTAAAAATCAGGGTTAAGATTTTTTTTCTCCTAGTATTTAGGCAGATTCTGCAACTAAGCTTCTTATTGGCTAGGACTTTAGAAGCTGGACTAAAGGTCTTACATATTGAAGTTAGAAAATGACAGTAGAATTTGGCCAGTCTCATTCTGACCACACACATTTTAAGTGGGATAAAATTTATTCTATGATTTTTGGAAGTTTCCAACCAGGTATTGTCAGTCAATAGTCATGTCAAAACTGGTGCTCACAATATACATAAGTAAAGTATCTTAATATCTGTTTTTTTTTTTACCAGGAAGTTACAAATAAAACATATGAAATGTAATTTCAATGGAGTACAATGCAGTTTCAAACATACATATTTTAATATATTTTACATATCTTAAAGCTAACACACTATTAGTCTATGATAAGACTGCAAGCCCAAATCTAAATTTTTGACATTTATGGATAGTGTACAAGATGAATTTTTGATAATCTGGACAGCCAGAGACCATATCAAATCATTTCTTTGCAAGTCAGATCTAAACCACATACAGCACTCAGATTTATACCGTGTCACGCCTGGCGCTAAAAGCACACATCTCTCCCACACCTAGCTCTGGACTACAATACCCAGAATGCACCACACACTTACGTCACTCCCTCAAACAATCACATGTCATTGCACATGGCACCTCCAGGAAGTGAATCACTGGAATATTGAAGTCGCCTGTCCACACCCATATGAAAACACCTTCACGTCACACACATGGGGCCCTATCGTACACCCCGCGCAAGGCGTGTTGCGTGGCGCGTTGCCATTGTACACCCCGTCAACAGTCTATTTTTATGAGAATTTTAACAGATGCTTATTCTCACTCAAATGCTGGAGTTTTAGAAATAAAAAATAAACATAATGGACAAATCGACTAAACATATTTTTTTTTATTTCACTTCGCTATTATTTAACTAAAAATTGACTTTTATTATTTTTTTATATATCTGAAAAGTAAAGCACATTGTCACCCTGGCCTCTGGGGCTGTCCGTCAATTATATAAAACTTAAAACTTTTAAAATACACAGAAATATAAAGCTGTATGTTAGCTTTCGTTTCTTATCACCAGGGCAAATTTATACAAATATTAAATATATTAATTCATTAACGAAAATCTGGTTCAGCGCTCGAAAAAGACCGCAGGCGCGCGGCGCGGGATTACCTCTGTTTTCTGTAAAAAAAGTCGTATTTATTTTTAATAAATAAGGTCGTATTAAGTGTAGTGAAATTCATGGTATAAACTCACTATATTTATGGATAATTAATCAAAAGAAATCAGGCAAAATGCGCTGCCTCTCTCTCTCTCTTTAGCAGCGCGGAGCTGAATTCAGCGCGAGGCTGCAAAACTCAGTTTAGTTAAATAAATGAAGATGAGTAAGGACCTGTAAAGTTAATCAAATATTGTCAAACATAAAGTATAGGTTGAGGTTTTGATTAACTGTTTCAATGATTTGAAACAGAAACAAAATAAAACTGAATCTTTTATTATTTCTGATATTATTCTATCAGAAAGCCTGTGATTGTTTTAAATTTGTTTTTTAATACGTTTATATTTTAAATTATTTAGATTTTAATTCATTTTAATAATTTTAATTATTTTATTGATCAAATTATATTTAAAAAAACATTAAACATTTATATATTTTTCCCATGATTCCCATTTTCTTCGTTTACTCATATAAATGTTATAATTTTTTATCATTCTTATCATTTTACTTTATATTCAACTACTATTATTTTTTCCTTTATAAGATATACATTCTTTATTTTTTATGTATCAATTTTTATGATATTTTAAAAATGTCCTGTTTTTTCTTTTTTACGTATGTATTTTAATTGTCTATAGTACATGTCAGTTTTTATTTCTAATTTGTAAAAAATATAAACAATAAACAGAAGAAAGAATAAAATAACATTACACTTCCCTTATTTCAGCTGCTTCCCTTATTTGAACAGCGTGAGGCGCAGTCAGTTTATGCGCTCTTAAAATAGGAATGATCAGAAGACAGAGAGCAGCTGCCTCTTAAAGGGGATGGATACAGACACACTGATGAATAATTAAGGGAATTAAAACACAACCTTTGCGACGTTGGAGCTGCACAAGGCGTATTTTTCGCGCCCTTACAATAGCAAAGACACAGGACACGCCCCTAAATCCAGCTGCGCAAAGCGCAATTAACTAGTGCGCTATAGATCGTTAAATTAGGGCCCACGGTGCGACGCATTTATCCCATTGCCTTTGTTTAACCTCTTTTGTACGATTTTGTTTAGTTTTCCAGCCTCAATTCTGTCCAACTTGTGATATTGCCTGCTGGTGTATGATCCTCTTTTGTTTTTTTCAACCTCGATTCTGCCTTACCATCAGTTATCTAAACACATCTGATTTCAGAAACAAATCTCATTTACCTAGTCAAAATATAGCCTTAACTCTCCTTACAGAGGTGCATATAGAAACTGTTATCACAGAAGAAGAACAGTTTTAATATTTGACTATTATTTGACAAGACCTTAACATTATTTCTCCTTAGGTTAAATGGGTCTTTTATCTTCATACTGTTACTGTAACCGTTTCCAGTCTTTCAACACTTCCCATAATAGAACGCAGTAGTGGAGAAAGCATGGAAAGGTCACTTTTTGGTGTTTAGGTATCCTTCCATTCGTTGTTTGAAATGTTTGAAGTTCTCTTTGTTGGAACTGAAACCATAAATATGAAGCTAAAGTGCAGGATTTGCATCTATATTGGCTGAAGCCCATGACTCACAGCGCTTCATATACCAGGACTTTATTTCAGGAGGTAAAAATTGGACAGCTGGCTGCTCGGTTGTTTCTTGGCCAGATGTCTGAGGCTTGTGCACGAGGGAGTGGACGAAAGGTCTAGAGTTGATTCTAGATGTGGCATTTGCATCTGCAGTGGGTTGCTGTTGTCTCTCAACGTGGGAACCAAAGAAATGCCAGTGTCAGTAAATGGTGCCAACGTGAAGCTGAATAAACCACAGGCCAAAAACATTTGATGTGTCAAATCAAATCACGAGTCAAAGTTGTTTAAAGGTTCATCTCTTTTGTAGTACTTTGACTGTTTTTTAAGGTTTACGTTAATAAAGACCAAATAAAAACAGAGATGTAGTTATTACATGCTAGTTATTTATCTATTCATTGATACTATCAATCCTTAGCACTGTTATTTTGAAATATGAATCTCTGTTTAATTCAGCTACACTTGTGCTGAGCTTGTTGAACCCGCATTATGAAGCATAGAATAGCGGGTTAGCCACAGTACTAACAGTCAGACTCAGAAAGTTAAGGCAGAGATGCTAACAGACACAGCAGCTGGCTTCAGCAGTATGGAATTGGGTAAGACATGATGCTAACAGTTGGCATGAGAACAACTGGAGAATATAGCATGTAATGCCAGTTTTTCAGTCGCCAACTGTTTTTCGTTGATCGCCGACAAAAAAAAAATCGGTGATCTCTCAGTGCTTACACAGTCTTGTAGTGTGAACTAGTGAAAGACGCTCGCCGAGCCATCATTGACTGATCTCTAACCAGTTGCAGTAAATATTCCAGTAGATATTCAACATGTTTGATATCTGACTCAGTCGGCAACTGGGAGCCAGGAGCAGTGGCTACACACAGCCAATGGGACCACAGAAAGAGAAAACTACGTGACCAAAACACACCAGAGCTGTTTATGGAGAGTCTGACCACTTTCTGTTCCCCTCATGAAATGGCTGTTAAACTCTACTGTGAGCTCGCAAATGAGTCCTCTATGAATGAGGTAAAAAGATAAAAAACTTTCAATTAAAAATAAAAATGAACTACTTCTTCTGAGTATTTATTTATTTTTTTAAAAAGTAGAATAATTGTAACGTCCTTGCCCTGTTCCCTGTTGTCTCCCTTCTGTGCTAATGTTTCTCTGTGTTTGTTTTCCTTTTTCTTCTGTGCTCGTCATTCCCCTGTGGGTCTCCACCTGTAGTGTTTTCATCTGTGCTTTATTTGTAGCTCCGGCCCTCGTTACTTGTCCTCAGGTGTTTCCTGTTTGTCCGTGTGTATTAATAATCTGCGTGTTTCCGTTCTCCTTTGTCAGTTCTTGTACGTCTTACGTCAGTTCAGGTTGCATGTTCTTTGTTTCTCTCTGTGTTTCTTTATTGTTTCAGTTTTTGGTTTGTTTGTTTCTTTGTTTTCTATCTTGTTTAAGTAAATATCTACTCACATTTGCGTCCGCTCTCCACGTCCTCTCCTTGCTGCACCTGACAATAAGGTATTTTACTATTTTACAAAAAAAAAAAGCAAAGCAAGCATTCTTGTATATTTCAAATATCTACAGTAAACAGTTTTTATACTGTAAAGTACTGTAAAGAGTTCAAAACGATAAAAAGGAATGTATGTGTTGCTGAAACATTTGATATAGTTCTGTTTTGAGGACATAAATACATATTTCAGTAATAAACTGATCAAATATTTATAAACTCTGATTTTACTCAATTGATTCATATGAACCCATTCGTTGTGGACTCACTTCAAGTGCGTATTCTCCTCTATAGAGATTCTCTGGCATGGCATTACTAGTTCTGGTGCATTTAGTTCAGGTGTTTTCTCGTGACGAAATGTGTTTCTGGAGAGCAGCCAGGTGAGTCGGCGATTTCCCTCAGTGGGAAATCTTGTAATTTGTGACCTTGTGTCGCTGATAGTCATGCAGTATGAAAGTCTCAACAACTGAAAGACTCCTGATTTCAGCACATCCATTCGTATAGTGTGAACGGCCCAAATTAAAAATGACTTACGACTCTGTATAGTGTGAACCTGTTGCCCCAAGCCGAATTACTAACTCATTTTGCTGGCATTTTGCTGTTTGCTATGATATGAATATAGTGTACTTACGTTAGTACGTTTGCATTTTACATTTCTTACATTCATTCTTTTATTTACATTTGAATTTAAATTATCTAATAAATAATATTGCATCTTAAAGAGAACTAGTGTAATTAATCACAGTTAATCACAGAATATTGTAATAAATTTTATCGTATTAATCGTAATTAATCGTATTAAGTTTCTTAATCGATTGACATCACTAGTTAATTAAATAAGATTTTTTTTATTGAGGCTTGTAAAGTGAATTTTGCCTTGATTTCTGAAAGTGGCTCGTCCTCATCATCTTAGTGTTTCTTTCCTTTTAAATCTTGGTTTCTCTCAGTGGTTCCTCCTCATATTTAGATTAGGTTCCACTGAATCAATCAAACAGTTAAACATGTATTTAATTCAAGAGGACAGTTTAATGAATCATTTGATAAGGGTTTGATTAGGAGCACATTACTTCATCTAGTGAAGTGTTTGAATTCAAATGGAGTTGAGTGAGTGAACTGAATCTCAAATTAGCCCAAGTCAGCCAAGAGACTTGATGGGAGAGAAGATGAGCCCTGAAAGGAATAGTAAAGTGACTTATCAAATCAATGTGAATGATCACTGACCTCAGATTCATTCAGTCAGCCAGTACATGATTGGTATCTGAAGTGCTTCTTTAGATCACATCAGGAGATGCTGGACCAGCGTTTCTTAAAGTGTGAGCATGACACTTATTGAATCCTTGACAAAGTGAGCGGTTTCACTTTTTGTTGCTTTTTCACTAAACACAAGGGGTGTGACGGGACACTCTTCTCGTGAGAATGAGATGAGATTTTAAAATATTTTTAAGAAAACTTCAAAAATAAAAAAAGGTCTTGAAAAATAGAGTTTTATTTGAGAAAATAATATAACGCAAAATTAACAGACTGATTTCTCTCACACATTGATTCTATATAAAATAGAAACAATATAAATAAAAAATAAAAACAAAACTGTTCTAGCTTCTAGATCAGGGGTATTTAATTAGAATTCAGTTCAGTCCAGTTAGAGAAAATTTCGCCAGGCCAAGGTCCGGACTGTCGCCATTTTTAACTTGCGCTATGATTCAGTTTTATATCCTTTATAATGAAGAAGATTATAGTAGTTCTGGCAGCGTTTTATGTCATCAACAACTGAAAGACAAAACAAATTACACATACTAGTATATTTCAACAATATTTCAACAATATTTATTGTTTTAAATAGATCATACTATCCTTTTAGAAAGACTAGAGAACATGGTTGGTGTAACTGGAACTGCATTATCATGGTTTAAATCGTACTTAACCGATCGCTATCAGTTTGTGAGGATAAATGATATGTCTTCCAGTTATACCAAGGTAAGATATGGAATTCCACAAGGCTCTATATTAGGACCGTTATTATTTACATTATATATGCTCCCACTGGGCAAAGTTATTAGAAAACATGATGTGAATTTTCATTGTTATGCGGATGACACGCAGCTCTTCATATCAGCCAAACCTGATGACAGAGTGAGATTAAAGAAAATCGAGGATTGTGTAGAAGATGTAAAATCATGGATGTCGCACAACTTCCTCCTATTAAATAGTGATAAAACTGGTGGATGCCAGTGTTTCAGGGAGCCTCCATGTCTATGTTACCTTCTGGCTCTCTGCCTTTAGTTAGGCTGTTTTATTAAGTTCTGCCGGAGTCATTAGCCACACTCTGATAATGTTTTATATTCTCCGTTTTACATAAATCCAGTCAAAACTAATTCCATCTCTCTGCCTTCCTCCGAGTTACTGACTGCCCACCTGTCTGACCCGATACCGAGGGATGTTGGACCCTCAGGCTCTCATGTCCTCTGTCTGGCCAGACTGGAAGTTTCTGAAGTCAGCTCTTCTCCATCCACCACCACAGATCAGCTGCTCATCATCCATCTTACTCTATAAGCCATTAGTGGAGCTGCTATACACCTGAATATATAAAACCTATATGGATGTATGAAAGACTTTTTAAAATTAATTTAAAAGCCGTTTGACCAGTGGTAGGATGGCCCCCCCTTTAATGTGAGTCTTGGTCCTCCCAAGGTTTCTTCCTCCTCCTGCAGCTCTGAGGGAGTTTTTCCTTGCCTCCGCGCTCACTGGGGGTTCTGTATTATGTATTTTCTATGTTTAATGTTTTGCCTGATTCTTTGTCCTGTAATCATGTTTCTGTAAAGCTGCTTTGTGCCAACACCTGTTGTAAAAAGCGCTATACAAATAAATTTGATTTGATTTGATTTGATAAATAGACCTGTCACAATAATTACATTATCAACCTATCATAAAATAAATAGAAAAACCCTGAATAATTTAACATATCGAGTCTAATAATGTGAAACTATATGTTCACTTTGTTTCAAAATGCTATATTTATTCTATTTAATTTTATTTTTATTAGATTTACGACTGCCTGTCATAATAATAATTACATGAATAATAAATCGTACAATATATGTTTGCTGAACTTTGCCAAAATATCAGCTTTTTTAAAAAACAGCAGTTTTATTTCATTTAATATTATTACTGTATCAGACTGTATTATGTTGTGGGTAAAACTGATGGGGAAAGTTGCAAATGCTGTTTGTCCCCTGGGGGTTGCCTTAGTTTTGAGGTAGGGTTGTTTTTGGGAGTTTTTTTTTTTTCTTGTTGAGGAGTTCTGATCAGGTGGAGTAAAGTGGAATATTTTGCACTCTTGTCTCGGTTGTTTCTCTTTAATCCCTCCAAGTAACACCGCAAGGTTACATTACAGTTAGTATGTTTTATAACTGTAGTATTTTAATGTTTTTTTTTTCTGGTGCGCACCATCTGTATTAGCTTTTCTCGCTTTATTCTCCCACTTCTCATCGCCTGCTTCGCCTGTGTGGCTCTGTGCGCTCGCATCTGCACAGATCTGATTGGCAGAGGAGAGCGTTTGGTGATCTTACAGCACACGTGATTGGTCTGTGATTTTACTGTGCTGTAAAGCACGTAAACCATAAAGACAAGAAAAGTTCCGCCGCTTTAAATGAACTTTAAATCATTCTCTGTAGTTTATCGGTTTGGGTCCGGATTGGACAACGTCTGGGTCCGGACCCGGACCGCTGTCCGTCTATTAGTGAACTCTGTTCTAGATAGTGCAAACAATAAGTGCAAACCACAACCAGTCATATTAAGCCTATGCTTTCTGTTTTATCTCTTGTAACTTAAGTACTGGGAACATCTTCTATGCAAATGCCTTAATTTTCCTCTTCTGCTAAGAGTTGCTCTGACTGCTCAGCTACCACACTCGCCGTCATCACTTCTGCATTGCCAGATCCCTCTTAAAAAGTCCACACTAAACTGTTTTAATCTCGCGGGATTTCGTACTGCAAGATCACACTCATCACACCCCTACTAAACGCAGATTTTTTTTTTTTTTTTTGCTGCGCTTTCAGATTTGGATAGCAGAGCAGATGAACAGGACCAAATAAAATTTAAATGTTTTTTCATCTTTTGTATGTCACGCTTATGCTGAGTCTCAGTGCAGCCAATCACAGAGGAGCTAATGTTCAGTAATCAAGAAAGCCTAGGTCCAGAATGAAGAGATATCTGACGGGGACAAAAAAACAGAGAATGCTTCTAAAAAAAAGTAAGTGATGGTAATAAAAACTTGGTATGAGATGACCAGTGTGTATTTTATGTTCTAAACCCATTAGTCCTTTGTGTATAAGCGCTGTAATGCAGAGCTATTACAAACTGATCGGTTCATCTTTATTACAATGTAGAGTCACTCCAACGTTGGCTTGCGTAAAACATTCAAACTCTGATGTAGAGCAATGCTGTCCAAGTTGCAATATAGAAATACAGGGGGCTATTTTAGCGTTCCATAGCTCACCGGTCAATTGCAGATCTTGCCGCTGGATTTAGGGCATGTCAGTGTGTCGTGAGAGCGTAAATAATACACTTTGCACGTCTCGAAACGTGCTGAAGTCATATAGTAATTCTCCTAATTAATCATGGATGTGTATCGCGTAAATTAAACTTTAAGAGTCAGGTGTGCTCTGATATTGTTAAGTTAAAATCAGTGTGTACGTGTTAGTTTAATAAGCGAGTATAGGGAGTATGCGCGCTAACAGTGTTGACTGTTGTCTGGGTTCATTTCAGTCAGTGGAGCACCTGTGTTTTCCACTGTATCTTTCTTCCATAGTTCTGTAGAAAAAAAGGCCAAAAGGGGAAACCAAGAGAAACATCAGAATAAACATGTAAACAATACAAAACATTACAAAAACAAACAAAGTGAAATCATAGTGAAGTGGTGTTTAATTTGCACCAGTGTTCTTACACAGAAGGTATTTACTAAAGTGTTCAACAACACGTCCCTCTCTGTCCCTGGGAAAGTGTTTTTGTCGCCTAACCCAGGGAATATCTTGATAGGCTGCGAGCCAATCTGTGATTTCTGATTAAGTCAGATTTACAGCCTGCTTCTGGCCAAGCTCAAATAAATCCAATGTGATGAATATGTCATAGTTATTATGATAAACTGTGCCACAACATTTTATTCAGAACATTTGGAACAAGTATCACCCATAGATCAACTGAGCTATGACCAGACATTATTCTACATTTTACTGTAGATTAATCATTTCTAAATCCCTCCCAGGCCTGTTTGGTTTTAAATATTGTCAAAAAACATGTACATATAAGTATAAGAATAAATATGAGTAATAGAATGTAATAATGTACACTGTATTGTCAAAAGTATTCACTCACCCATTCAAATCATTGAATTCATGTTTCAATCACTTCCATGGTCACAGGTGTATACAATTAAGTACTTTGGCAACAATGTATAACAAGTCCGGTCAGGAAATATTCCACAGCCAACTGTCAGTGATATTATAACACAGCGGTAGCATCTGGGACAGACAGCGACACATAGGATCATAGTATACAGAGTCACTACATCACTACAGACCTCCAAACTTCATGTAGCTTCAGATTAACTCAAGAACAGTAGAGTGTAGAGAAACCCATAGAATGGAGAGTTTTCATGGCTGAGCCACTCAAATCCATCCAATCCTCACATCACCAAAAACAGGAATGCAGACAAGTGTATACTTTTGGCCGAAAAATGTATTTAACTATTGTAATATTATCTAAATGCACTTTTACAAACACTGTTACTGATAAGTTGCTGTCAGCCTAGACCAGAACCTTGAAAGTCTAGAACCAAACTTTTAAAGTAGACAGATTAGTCTAATATTGTCTCTTTTGTCCCCATTCCACCCCTTGGCCCTACCACTTACTCCAACCCTTCTGTTTTGCTTGTGCATACCAAGGTTAGAGGGTGTCCAATTCTTATTAGGCTGGAGGGGTTAGAGGAAGGGATAGGGCTTGTTAGCCCTTCATACGGAAATTTCAGATATCAGATTTTTCACACTCCAAACTGAGGGGTATAAGAATCACTAGTAAGATGGCAAAACCAGCAATAGCAACCAAGGAAAGCCATTGTTAAAAGTGACGAGTAGCATTATATTACCATAGTCTAATGTGTAGTTTCAATGTTTTATGGCCATGTTTTATTCATAACAAGCATAAAAAGTAGTTTGTCGCTAGTAATTTGTTTCAGTAGCTAGCTAGCTAGCTAACTTTCCCGATCCACCTTAAATGGTGTAACAGACGGCAGGGGCTGCAGCCTTTGAGGCAGAACGGAAAAATAAAATAAACTAAAAGCTAGTCAAAGCTATTTCAGCTCCTTATCATAGAGGAATTAAGGAATGAACAATAATAATTAATTTCCCACCTTTCTGAAGACATTCAATGACCTAACATTAACTAGCTTAGCAGCAGCTAGGTTACTGAACTTTAGCAATCCTGATGACAAATCGGGTGCTTGAAGTGTTGTCCCAATTCTTAGGGGGAACAGAGTTACACTAAAAAAGAAGGGGTAGGGGTAGGTTGTAGGGCCAAGGGTTGAAATGGGATTGGGCCATTGTGTAGGTCCCTCTTGTGGTGCCAAAACAGTTATAACATGAAAGAGACCCTTGAGGCATGGTGGAAGTTGTGAGTTAAGACTTTGACTCTTGACCTTTTAGCTGGTTCAGCAGTTGATCTTTGGAGCACTTTCTGGAGATTTTTTTTGTTTGTTTTTATCAATCACCAGATTTGAACAAAACTAAAGGCAGAAAGACCAACAAATCAGCAACAGACAGCTGCAGTTAAAGCCCCACTAGATAGGATTTCCTTGATTTTTTAACTTTTTAAAGAAGTAAAATTACAGCTTGAAACTCACTGCAGCGCTGCATTGAGGTGTAATAGGAGGAATAGAGGTGCTCTCGTGTCTGTGCCGGAGCTCCTCTGAGCTCAAACTCTGTAAGTTTTCCGAGGCGGCCGCGACCAACGCTCGCGAGAACTGCGACCTGCTTTCCGACCTTTAGTTCTAACAGTTCTACAAGGACTTCTGGTTCATTCTTTACAAACTAACATACAGACACTCTGGCAGAAGCTGGAAAGAGACCGAATATGTCTGCGAAAGCCAGAAAACGAGAAAGAGAAACTACTCCGCATGAAACATTTATTACACTCTACATCTGTAGGGGGAGCCCATGAGCACAAAATCTCAATCCTACCTAGTGGAGCTTTAAGGCCTGCCAAAGCATCAGAAAGGAGGAAACCCATTGATTGGTGATGTCCAAGTGTTCTAGACTTCAGGCAGTCATTGCCTGCAAAGGATTCTCAACAAAGTATGAAAACGAGGAGGCTTTGTAAAAACAAAATGGCTGCAGTTTCTAAACATTTTATAGGATATTTTTGTTCATCCCCTTGAATTAAACCTGAAAGTTTGCACTTCAGTTTCACCTCAGTTTTTTCACTTCAAATTCAGTGTGGTGGTACGCAGAGCCCAAATCATGAAGACTGTTTCACTGTTCAAATATTTATGGGCCTAAATGTAGATAGAATTGAATCCTCTTTAGAAACCTACCGAACAGAGACCAGTAGGAGCTTCTGGTATAAATGAATAGTGAATTTCTCTGAGCTATTAATCTATTTTGTCTTGCATCATCTTCACTCATGTGAACCCAATCCACAGTGTGATCAGTGGGATTATCCTCTCGTCTATGAGGGCAGGTATTCAGACCGGTGCACACTGAACAGTATGTTCCGTCCCAGATCCTCGCTGGAGGACGGGCTCTGATAATAACCCGTTAACAGAAGCAAAAGAAGCAGAGGCTTTAAAAAGGGCAGGGATGAAACTTATAAAGGGCATCTACTGCACAACCTGGGGTCTGTACATTTTGGATGGGGTTTGGCTTAAACTGAAATCATACATGGATAGAAAAGATGCAAGTTTTACAGTGGGAATGTTTATTTTTTATTTTTTAAACTTTGCACCATCAATGTACGACGAATCCCGATCATGCAGCTTGCCATCAGCTGCCAGAGCCCTGAGGGAGCACAGTTGGCCTTGCTCTTTCTCTGTCTGAGTGGTTAGATGTACCTCTTTCCCATCACCACTCCTATGGTGATGTTGATCAGCACAAGGCACCTGTGAGCTGCTGTATAGGAACCGAGTCGCTGCGCTTTCCTTCGAGAGTGCTGGACTTCACATGTGTCAGAGGAGGCATGTGCTCATGTTTTTTACCCTCCTTGTGTTGTGGCATTACCTCATGATGGGGGATATACAGCTGAATGAACTCAACAATGCAGCGTATTATATTGTGAGGGCATCTACCCACCTTTTTCCACCACACCCACTTTCAAGTTTCATTTCCATGAGGAAGATCTGTTGGACAGTACAGTTGATATTCAGTGGAAATGATCCATTATGACGTGCCGCTGAAGTGAACAGCATGGGAGGTGATATGAAATGACTTCCTGCCATTTGGCCTCAGGAGATATGTGAGGAGTCTTTCTCTGCTTCAGTTTTCTGCGAGAAAATGACCATTAATCAGTTCAATCGAATTGAATTGGTATTCAATATACATTGACGCATGTCACAGAGCAAATGAGTAACATTAGTCATCCCAGCCCCTCCGGCTACATGTGGTCAGTATGACGATTTTAAATGATCGTTGCTGAGGAAGTGCACATTACGCTTTAGACAGAGCTGTTATGAGGGGAAAGGGGTGTCTTATGTCACCATGAAATAAACCACATTTAACCCCATTTCATTGTTTCTTTGTGATGCCTACTGCAGTGCCTGTAGGTGAAGTGTGGAGAAGGGGTGGGCAATTAATTTTCCCAAGAGGCCACATAAGAAATTGGGACGGTTTTAGAGGGCCAGACCAATATATTTAACTCGGTTCTACCGAAAATATATACACAGCATTTATAATAACCCTTTTTATAATAAAAAATTACAATAATACAATAAAATGTAGTGGATTGGGTAATAAACATGTGATGGTTCAGTTTAGAAACTATCAACATTTTGCATGGTTTTAACTTTAACACAACACCACAGCCTGACGTAAAACAGCACATTTATCAAAGACCAGCATCACTTCAACTTAATAAAGAACAGTAAATGAATCATTACAGTGATGCAATGAAAATGTAACTTGCAATAAATGCATTTGTATGTTTCTTCTACCTCAGTTCTATTTTTGTGTTCAGTGAGAGAAATCTAGCCTGTTTTGGGCGTGAACAAGTGTTTTATGAACAACTGAGTTTTAAGTTTTTTTCATAAGTTTGGCATCCCAATATATCACGGGAAATGTATGTCTTGCATACATGAGAAAGAGATGTTGAAGAATTTAGTGGTGTGATATAATAACCCATTGATTTTCCTGTTTTATAGGACTTCAAACTCTTATCTTATTTTTCAGTATTATTACTGGAAAATAACATTTGGAATACAATGTTACACAGTGTTACACAAGGTTCAGCAGTTATCATTTGAGAACCATTTGATTTGCTTATTTTATAGGACAAACATTTCTAAAATGTTGCACAGTTGTATTTCTGGTGTATGTTAGTTGATTAGATCTGCGTAAATTATGCTTATTTAGCTGTTTCTGTTCCATATGCAGGAGAAGCTACTGTAATACACTGTTTAGTACACATGCACACAGGTTTTTGGTGCGAATAGCGCAACAGATTTACTATTCCCATATAATTTACCAACAGTCTCACGCGGGCCGGACAGGGATAGTCAGTGGGCCGGTTGTCTGCTTTAGAGCAAGACTAAGACCTAAGTTTTCGAGTGTAACCCTTTCCATCTGGAAATAAAGGAACAAGAGTTACAAGAGGAAGGGCTGAAATCCTCCCCTTAAGAATTGGGACAACCCTTTAGACCCCAGATACAGATCTATGCACGTCTAGTACCTTAGTACCTTAAGACAGAGGGGTAGGAATAACTGGTACAACCAAGTGGTGAAATGGGATTGGGCCTAGGGCTAGTAAAACTAAACATTATGCAGAATATGTTTTCTAAGTGGCACATTTATCTTTGAGGGCAGATCTGCACATTCTTGGTATCTCTTGGTATTTTAATCTCAGTGTCTTCATGAGAAAGAGTCACCTGGAATCGTTTTCTCAGCATCTTGAAGCAGTTATTATATAGGTAATGCTTATCCTGTTCCAGCAGTGCCAGCTGGGGTAAGCAGCAGGCTACAGGCCAATAAAACTAATCACTGAACAGCGAAAAAGGTAGCACTTAGCACAGTTAGCGGCTAATGCTAATGGTGCTCCATCAGTGCTAGCTGGGGTCAGCAGCAGGCTACAGGCCGATAATACTTACCTTTGAACAGTGAAAGAGCTAGCGCTTAGTGTGTTTAGTGGGTAATGCTAATACTGCTCCAGCAGTGCTAGCCGGGGTTAGCAGCAGACTACAGGCCGATAATACTCACCTCTGAACGGTGGAAGAGCTATTGCTTAGCGCGGTTAGCGGCTAATGCTAAAACTGCTGGAATGGCTTTACTGCTCCTTACAACCTGACTGATGAAATTCAAGGATTTTAAGGATTTCAAGGATTTTAAGTGCACCTTATAGTGCGACAAAATATGGTGCTACATAATTCTATATGTGTCCCTTAATTGTTTTATGTCTTTAATATGAAACTACAATGTAGATAATAAATTAAGTAAAGAAATAAAGGAAAACATTGAATGAGAAACACTGAACTTCACATTCAGCATCTGATTTTTATCCAATATAGCAGCACAAATGAAAGTGACTCAAATCTGGCTGATAAAAAGATTAGGTTTAAGATGAACACAGTCAGATATCAGTGACTTTATTCTGGCAACAGAAGGGAAGATATTAGAAGAGAGAGTGGGGAGGAGTTCAGTGGGAGTGTAAGACAGGATTACTACTTCCAGAAACAGGTTAGGAGTTCAGGCAGAAGATCTGGGAAAAGAAAGACAATCAATGGTAATATCCATTACTCTAAAGCCACTGTGGAGCCAGTAAAGCACCAGTGCTGACTGTTTACAACCACCGATCATGAATTGTGTCCACTATGATTTATTCAGCATCCATTATGAATTAGGTGAATCCACTATGAATTATTCTGAACGTGAATTATCTACCATGATTTATTCACCATCCACTATTAATATTCAGAATCCACTGTAAATTGTATAGTATCCACTATGATTTATTCAGCATCCACTATGAATAAGGTGAATTCACTATGAATTATTCACATATCTACCATGATTTATTCACCATCCACTATTAATATTCAGAATCCACTGTGAATTGTATAGTATCCACTAAGATTTATTCAGCATCTGCTATTAACATTGAGAATCCTCGGTGAATTGTATAGTATCCACTATGAATTATTCAGCATCTACTACGAATAAGGTGAATCCACTATGAATTATTCACATATTTACCAAGGTTTATTCAGCATCCACTATTCATATTGAGAATCCACTGTGATTTGTATTGTGTCCACTATGATTTATTCAGCATCCACTATGAATAAGGTGAATCCACTATGAATTATTCAGCATCCATAATGAATAAGGTGAATTCACTATGATTTATTTAAACCCACTATGGATTATTCTGTATTTATCATCATTTATTCAGCATCCATAATGAATAAGATGAATTCACTATGAATTATTTAGAAGCACTATGAATTATTCAGTCTCTACCATGATTTATTCAGCATCCATTATTAATATTAAGAATCTATTAATAAGGTGAATCCACTATGATCTATTATAATCACTGTGTATTATTTAGAATATACCATGATTTATTCAGCGTCCACTGTTAATATTGAGAATCCTCTGTGAGTTGTATAGTATCCACTATGATTTATTTAGCATCAACTATGAATAGGGTGCATCCACTATGAATTATTCGGAACCACTATGTATTATTTACAATCTACCATGGTTTATTCAGCCTCCACTGTAAGTAAGGTGAATTCACTATGACTTATTCAAAACCACTATGAATTATTCTGAATCAACCATGATTTATTCAGCATCCACTATTTATCTACCATGATTTATTTATTTATTTAGCATCCACTGTGAATTAGCTGAAGCCAATATGAATGGTTCAGAAGCACTATATATTATTCAGTATCTACCATGAATTATTCAGCAGCCACTATTAGTACTGAGAATCCACTATGAATTGTTCAGTAACTACTATTAATATCTAGGTTTCTCTACTCTGTACTCTGTAAGTACTGTTCTGTACAATAGTGTGTAGGTTCTGTTGCTCTTAAAGTGAGGGACTGAAGTGCAGACCCAGTTTCCTGGACAGGAATTGGGTCTTTTTAATGGAAAATCCCCATTTAAAATGCTGTTTAAGACTAGACTTAATCTCTGTCAGAACGACCCCACAGAGTTTAAAGGGTTAATATAACGCTTAAAAATAAAGTTTAAAGCAAGTGTTGAAGCCTGTGATACGGAGGTTAAATCTGTTCTCTAGATTAAATCCATATGGCAGCTTGGTTGGTACCTGAAGATCCTTCCTGGACGATGCTAATTGCCGCCCCCTCGTTCTCTCAGCTTCAATCAGCTAAGTGAAATGAGTGACAGGAGCGACGGCGTGTGATTAAAATCAGCGCGGCAGGATCGCGGGGCGTCGGCCTGATTGTCTGCTTCACTGTCACAATGTCTGACTGTCTTCACTCCGGCGTAATCTATTGATTCTGTTTGTCACTGAACTCTCTCCCATGCTAATGCCGTAATGACAGTTTGGAGAGCGATGACAACGTCACGTCAAATCTCCTCTGACAGCCTCTCGCTATTTTGCATATTTATCACTCATTTAGTGTCCAATGGGAATTACCTCTGAATTTGATTGACAAGAAAGACAAGCAAGCCAAGTGCTTAATGAGCACACAGGTCGCAAGCAGAGTGCCAGAGAGCATCATGGGAGACTTCATGCTTCTTGGACCATTACCATGTATTAACGTGCATAAGCCTAGCATTCATGTGGCCTTCTGATCTGTAGGGTTCTGGGACTTTCTGTGGTGGAAAACTGGATTCTGCTCTATGATTGGAGAAGCAGAGAGAACGTTTCAGGATGTTAAAGTCTGTTAGTGCTGTTATTTTAGTGATTTGAGAACGATAGTAGTAAAGGCCAAGAGTTGCTCATCAGGGAGAACACTGTCAATCAAAGCTAGAGTTTAGATTGGGTTCAAAAACGTATTATGAGCATTATGAGCTGAAGACTAACTTTATTTAGGAGAGCATGAAAACAGAGCTTTTACCTAAAACTCGGGGCGTGTCGATGTAATTTTGGCCATATGAAAGGCTACGGTTTTCTCAATGCGTCTAAAGTCTAAACCAATGCGGACGAGTGGAGAAGTTGGAGATGTGCACCACATAAGCCAAAGATGCGTAATTATAACATTCTAACTTTTTTTAAACTATCACAGTGTGATTTCTTTGCTTTCCTCTATTGTGATTTTTCTGCCATAGCTTTATATAAAATAAAAAATAACATCAAATACAAAAACGTAGACCTACGTCGCAGACCGTTTTCTTGACCCGACCTTACAAGGTAAAAGGAAAGCAGTGGGAAATCTTAGCCTGACCTGGCCTGGGGTCAGAATGAGAGAATCTACACTTTGCAGCTCAGATCTGCTGACTTGCCACATGCAGTAGGTACAGATCCCTCCCTCGGACGAGGTCTGCTGGATAATCTTGCTGTGTACTGTACCTCTATTCTCCTTAGAAGGTCTGAAGTCTGATTAGACCTGCAGCCCAGATCTGCTGACTTGCCACAAAAACAGAAGTTACAGTTCCCTCCCTCAGACGACGTCTGCTGGATAATCCTGCTGTGTGCTGTACCTGTATTCTCCTTAGAAGGTCTGAAGTCTGACTAGACCAGAAGCTCAGATATGCTGACTTGACACACGCAGTAGGTACAGATCCCTCCCTCAGATTAAGTCTGCTGGATAATTCTGCTGTGAGCTGTACCTGTATTCTCTTTACAAGGTCTGAAATCTGATTAGACCAGAAGCTCAGATATGCTGATTTGCCACAAACAGTAGGTGCAGATCCCTCCCTCAGACGAAGTCTGCTGGATAATCCTGCTGTGTACTGTACCTGTATTCTCCTTAGATGTTTAGAACTCTGATCAGACCTGAAGCTCAGATATGCTGACATGCAACAAAGAGTAGGTACAGATCCCTCCTTTAGACGAAGTCTGGTGGACAATCCTGCTGTGTACTGTACCTGTATTCTCCTTAGATGTTTAGAACTCTGATCAGACCTGAAGCTCAGATATGCTGACATGCAACAAAGAGTAGGTACAGATCCCTCCTTTAGAAGAAGTCTGCTGGATAATTCTGTACTCTAATCAGACCTGTTGTTTAGGTTGACTTTGAGTTGGCAAAGGCTAGCTTTTCCTTCTCTTTATGTACAAAACTGATATATGCTTATTTATGCTTAGACACTTTCTAAGGCATATCATGTCGTGTTGTCTTCTTCTAAGGAAATTTCTGATTAGATAGGGCTGTTTACCCTCTTTTAACAGGGTGAAAGGGCGATAAAATATGCAGAGAAACAGAAGGACTACAGTCTGAAGAACTACAAAGTGCTTGTTTTGTGTATTGAATAGCATCCGTTCTAGGCAGTGTTTTAGTTGTTGCTTAAAGATTCTTTTCATCTCTTTGTGAAAGAAGTTTGTTTTATATGCTTCAGCTTTTTAGCTTTTTTAGAAAACTAGCATATATGGCATGATGCATATGGGTAGATCTGAAGGTTAGACTAATCAAAGCTGTCTTATTTCAGCACTTTTTAACACATGGATATGATGAAACCCCAAATATGTAGGCTGGTTTTGCTTATGGTACTGATTTTAGGCTAATTATATATACGAGCAAAATCATTTTCTATTGTTCTCATGTATTGTAAAGGGGTATTATGCTGTCTGTCAAACAAGAATATGGACTGTGCAGTTTCTCTAAACTGCTAAACAAAACAAAATCACTCTCACAGAAAGAGATCTCACCAGCTCTTTTCTTACCAGTCTTATCAGTCCCTTTCAGAACAAGCTGTTTAAGGGCTCTGTCACTTTGATGCACATAAAAACTCAGTATTTAAAGCACATTTGAAGCACATTAAAACTTAGTATTTGAAAGTTTTTACAGCTTCCTCATCTGCTGACCTGCCACAAACTGTAGGTACAGATGCCTCCCTCAGACGAAGTCTACTGGCTAAACCTGCTGTGTACTGTAGCTGTACTCTTCTTAGAAGGATTTCCTCTAGATGTTAAAACATTGATGCAAGATTGTATTCAACTTCAAGGTTGTCTTGAGTGCTTTTCTGGGATGATCAATTCTGGTGCACTTCAAAGGAATTTCAAAGGAATCTGATGAGGCTCCATCACTTCAGAGACAAGATCGCCTGACTAAGATGTTTTATTTTTGGACACAGGTGGAATGCGAGTTCACAACCACAGTAATACATAGTTAGCACACATCTCCAGAACTTTGACAAGGGGAAAAAATGGGAGGGGTAGTTTGGGAGGGGCACTGGGTGATGTATGGGTTTAGGGGCAGGGCAGGAAGGAGAGCGGATATGCTAAGCTTTAAAGGGGCACTAAAACCCCCTGAGTTTTGATAACTCGGCCCTCATCTTAAACTTTAAAAATTGTAAAAAAAAAAATAAAAAAAAATGGGAGGAGTAGTTTGGGAGGAGCACTGGGTGATGTATAGGTTTAGGGGCAGGGCAGGAAGGAGAGCTGATATGCTGAGCTTTAAAGGGGCCCTAAACCCCCATGAAATTTGCTGACTCCACCCTCATCCTAAACTTTAAAAATGCTTAAAAAAAATATAGGAGGTGTAGTTTGGGAGGGGCACTGGGTGATGTATGGGTTTAGGGGCAGGGCAGAAGGGAGAGCTTGGCTGATTGGCTGAGCTGCAGTAGCAGCAGTGTGTCTCTAATACATGGTTGGATGTCTGCAGGGGGGATTGTATTATTGATTGCGTGATTTGCATATTGTGACTGTCTGTGTACCAAAGTACACAAACACATCATCCTCGCCTATAGCACAGCTGAACCTGAGAGGGCGCTGCAGAGGCAGAAATTATCACAATAAAGGCCTTTTACAGGGTTTGAAATATTTATAATAATTTTAAGCAGGACTGTTATGTTTTAGTACGTCAAAGGAACAAATTTTAGCTTTTAACCAAAAAATATATAGTTTAAGCTGAATTGCAAAGTGTGTCTGACAGGGGCGTCGTCTGGCCTGGGCTTCCGGGGCTTTAGCCCCGAACTATTTTCTAGCAGCCCCGAATCGTTTCGCTCAGCTCAGATTTATTATTAGTGAGGAGACGGGCCACTGGCCGTGTGTGAATGGAAAATCTCTTACCGCCAATCACGGACCCAGTTCAAGGATAAAGTTCTGCCTTTCAGGAGAAACAGCCAATCAGCTTGCTGGTTTTGCGGAGCCCGGTGGGCTAGAAGGGAATCTTTAAAGGAGAACTCTGGTTTGGAATTGACTTTTGGTGTAGTAAAACATGATAAAGAGTACCTTACCTTTGTTGAATAGCCAACCTCCGTTCTGCCACAGCTTTCCGAGATCCAGTAGTTTTTTACAGTTTGTCCTAACATGCTTCAGAATGTATAGTATGGGGCATATATTTTCCCCTGCAGATAAATCACTTTTTACCCTGTTATCCATGCTCAAAGTAGCTCCACACCTCGTTGGTAGAATCCGGAGAGCCCTGACATTTAAAACGAGGCATTAATAACTTTAAAAGTGCACAAGAAGCTTATTAAAAACACTGTTTACAACCCGTAGCATTACCTACACTGCCATCTTTTACCTTTACCTTAAGATGGTAACGCCCAGAGATTTGGTTATGCTACGACAAACTGTAAAAAATGACTGGATCTCGGAAAGCTGTGGGAGAATGTAGGAGGGCTATTCAACAAAGGTTAATACTCTTTATCATGTTTCACTACACCAAAAGTCAATTTTACATCGGAGTTCTCCTTTAAAGTAGAAAGTATGGTTCAAGTTTCAAAGACTGTACTTTTGCTTTTCTGCCTCCTTACCTTTTTTCCCTCAGCCCACCCTCCAACCCCTCCCGTTCTCTATTCTTATTTCTCTCTTTCTCTCTACTTTACACATTCGTTTTTACCTGCTTATCCTCTTTTGTCTGTTCCTTTGTGCCTACAAGGCGCCTCCAATTCAGATTCTTATTAACAGACAGATGAGAGAACGAGAAGCAAGGGTGGAGAATGGAAGGGAATTGCCTCTGTCTCCAGCCAGGCAATTCATGTTGTTAGATTTGATGAAAATCCTCGCTCTCGATAACTAAAGGAAATCGAAGGGGGGGGGGATGGATACAGAACAGTTTGGGCACCTTAGCTTCCCTTTTTTTGTCCTCCTCTTTCATGAGCCTGGTGAGAAGAATAAAGAGAAATGACGTTATATCTAATCGTGAATTCCTTCTTATCTCGTATGCTTCACGATATAAACCGCAGTTCTCCAGCTCTGCATTATCTCCCCTCGCCGATGCTGCTGTATGAATGTATAATTGTGACAAAAGAAAACAAAATCTAGAAGTATGTAGTGAGTTTTGGTGTGGGCGTACCTTCTCGTGAAGATGTTCTGCACGCCTTCATGTGGAAGAGTTTTAATGAGGGCTGTTTGGTAAAAACTGAGAAAAGGCAGACGAGTTGAAGTGTGGGCAGATGGTCTCCAGTTAATTTACAGTTTCAAGTCATAGTTTGGCAAAACATCAGATTTGCTCAATTTTTTACCAAAAGTAGTCAGTCAGCACTGGACCTATGACGCACATACACTTTCAACAAGGTTCTTCAACTTGTAACGAGAATAGAACATGTTTTTCCTGGTTGTGAAGTATGATTTTATATTTCCACTGTCAGGATGGCCAGAACTGTCAGAACAGAGACCAGTGCAGATGTGAAACAATACCAGTTTTCTTTACAAATCTATAAACTAATATACTAAGTATGTACAGGTTTACCCTAAGGGGCATGGAACAAGCAAACCACATACCACAGAGTCTGAGGTCAAAACCTGGCAAAACAGTTTTAGAGACAAATCCAAAGGCATAGTCTTTATAAAGAATAAGAATTGATATATTTATTTAATGGTGGGGATCTGCCTTGAGTGTGTAGCACAGATGAACACTGTGTAAAAGCCTTTTTTAAACAACTTCTATGAGAAATCATCTACTTCTAATCATCTCTTCATGATGTTTGCCTTGCATATGAAGGACACAATTGTCATAATTAAGTGCTGCCACTATGAGCAGGAGGTCGCAGGTTCAAACCCCCGCTCATGCACCTTTGCCATCAAGCTGCCGGCGCTCAGAGGGAACAAAATTGGCCCTGCTCCCTCTGGGTGGGTAGATGGCGCTCTCTCCCCACATCACTCCTAGGGTGATGTCCGCAGCACATGTATCTGTGAGCTGATGTATCAGAACCGAGCCGCTGTGGTTTCCTCCGAGTGCGCTGTGATGCTGCTCGGCAATGCTGCATCAGCAGCAGCTTGAAAAGAAGCACTGGCTGACTTCACATGTACCGGAGGAAGCATGTGTTAGTCTTCACCCTCCTGATGTGTTGGGGCATTACTAGTGATAGGGGGAGTCCTAGTGAGTGGGTTGGGTAATTGGCTGTGCTAAATTGTCATAATTCAACATAAAACCACCGTCTTTACTAAAAATTCATTGAAGAACACTCTTTTTCAACAGTGTAGCTAAAAAGTATTGGAGCTGACCACAGCACCTTCTCCCAATCACTCTCAGAATCATCCAGGTGTTCATTGAGCAGGGTTTTCTTGGTGACTATGGTTCCAGCTGCCTTGAGATCATTAATAAGTTCCCACCGTGTAGTTTACTATTTCACAGACCGTTCTCTCCTTCTCACCCAGCGTCTTACTTATTGTTTTGTAGCCCATTCCAGGCTTGTGCAGGTCTATGATCTTGTCCCTGACATCCTTAAAAAACTCTTTGGTCTTGCCTATGTTGTAGAGCTTAGAGTCTGACTGATTAATTGAGTCTGTGAACAGGAGTCTTTTATACAGGTGATCATTTCAGACAGCTGTCTTTAATGCAGGTAATGAGTTGATTAGGAGCGTCTGACTGGTCTGTAGGAGCCATAACTCATAATAGTTGCAAAAAATGCAAATAAGTGTATATAATTTATACAATGTGATTTTCGAGATTTTATTTTGGATATTCTATCTCTCACTACCTACCCTTAAAATTATAGACTTGTTTTAGAAAGAATCAACTACAGGACATTTTTTCTTCATCCACATTGTGTTCATTGACCTACATAAACCCATGAGCTCAAAGAACCCTATATGTAGTGCCTTTTTGAATTATATTTTGAAGCAGTGCCTAGGTTAATATGTAGTGATGGAGTCAATGAAGGAGCCTGTTGTCGCACGGTGGTTCTGTAATGCACATTTGACTGCATCTTTGTGTTTCCAAGCAGCTGCTTCATCCATCACAGGTGAGCGTCCCAGCCCTGCAGGGCTCAGATGATTAATAATCATCATCAGGGTGCGAACTTGAGGTAAACACGGTAACAAACCCAGCTGGATCAGTCTGTGAACAACGTAAACAAGGAGACGACCTTACAGGATGCAAAACTCTCTAAATAACGTTAAACTATGTCAGGTACGAGATGTTTTGAAGCAAAAAGACATGAACAGAACTACTAATCATTACTAGAGGAGTAACAAAATTAGTAGTAGTAGAAGTATTGTAACATTGTGTTTCGCATAACATAGTAAGATACAGAAGCGATACATAAAAACACATTTTTAACTCATAGTTTTCATGTAAAGATCAGACATCAGACAGTGGTTCATTTATGTTTCTGGATAGCAATGTCGTACCCTTTCCTCAGGTCTCACTGTTCTGGTTGCATAAAAATAATATTTTATTAAAAATGTATACATATAGTGGTATGTTTTACCACTGTGACCATTTTTTTTTTTATGTTATTAACTCTTAATATATTGCCTTGCTTTCAGTATGTCAATATACAGTAAAGCTCCCTCCATAAGTTTTCTATGGGATCCTTTCATGACGTTAATGTGCTTCTTTTAGAGACACTTCTATGTTACCTTATGTTTTGGGTCATTGTCATGCTGGAAGACCCAGACACAATCCATTTTAATGTCCTGGCTGAAGGAAGGAGATTGTCACTTAGGATTTTACGCTACATGGCTCCATCTATTCTCCCATTGATGTGGTAAAGTAGTCCTGTGCCTTAGCAGAAGCAGAGAAACACCCCCAAAACATAATGTTTCCACCTCAGTGCTTGACAGTAGGGACGGTGTTCTTGGGGTTATAGTCAGCATTTCTCTTTCTCCAAAAACAGCAAGTTGAATTGATGCCAAAGAGCTCAATTTTTGTCTCATCTGACCACAACACCTTCTTCCAATCACTCTCAAATCCAGGTGTTCATTGGCAAACTTCAGATGGGTTTGCACATGTGCCTTCTTGAGCAGGGGGACTTTGCGGGCACTGCAGGATTTAATCCATTATGACGTAATAATGTGTTACCAATGGTTTTCTGGGTGACTATGGTTCTAGCTACCTTGAGATCATTAAAGTTAAGTTCCTTCTGTGTAGTTTTAGACTGATTTCTCACAATTCTCATGATCAAGGATACCCCACGAGGTGAGATTTTGCATGGAGCCCCAGATCGATGTCGATTGACAGTCATTTTGTTTTTATTCCATTTTCTTGAGGGACACTTTAATCCATAAATTGAGGCAGACTTTAATCCATATTTTTTAATGATTCACAAGCAGAAGCCGCAGCATCTGAGAGTTCCAGTAAGGGGATATTTGAATACATTTTGAGGGACATTCTTTAAAATAAGATGCAGCACAAGCTGCCAAGCGTCATTATGCTTCTTATGCAGTGTATTACACATGGATCAAGAACTTGCTGTGAGCTGCTCAGCCCCCTCCCAGCAGCTCCTCTAACAAGCAGATAATTAGCCAGTGATCCGAGCAGGCCACGTCAATGCAGAAATGATTAGCTTTAATAAGACACAGCAATTTTTCAATATGCCGAGATGGTTTTGGGGGCTTCAGAGGATGCAGGGTTGGATGTGATTTGAATGAGTTTGAAGTTATTGAATGAGAAGGAAGGTGGAGGTAGGACTTTTGTTTCAGAACAAACAGAACAGTTATTGAAGATGATGGACAGATGAGCTCAGTGCAAATGGAGAATTTTTCAACAGTGAAATACTGAAATATTGATTGATACTATTTATCTGATCATTGGTCCTCTCTGACACAGTTAAAAGTTTGAACTTTGGTAACTTGTTTCTTTTGTGACTTTCTTTAAAGAAGTGATAATATTGTGTATTAGACACAGCAGTGCTGTTGGATTTTTTAAACACCTCATTGTCACTGCCAGGCTAAGAATAGTCCATTAACAGTGTCCTGTGGGCACTGATAAAGGGCTAGAAGATGAGCAACAAATTGTGCAACAACGGGGGCTCTATCGTACACCCTGCGCAAGGCATGTTGTGATGCTCATTGCTATGAGTTTATGAATACATCTACATTGATGGGCGAGGTGGTCTGGAAGTGAGGTGTGTTCAGGTGAACTTCTGGGGTGTTTCTATCTTGGTGGTGGGAAATACAGGTGCACCACTGACTGATTAAAACCCTGACAACAGTCAACAGTCAGCTGCCCAATCCTATCTTAGTCATGCAGGAGTTCAGTGCGCGTTGCACGCATTTAGCACATGAATGCGCAAATAAATCCAGCTTTTACCTACACAATAAACAGAATGAAGAATAAAATAACATTGCTGTTCCCTTAAATGAGCTACTGCCGTACCTTCACAGCGTGAATGCGCAGGTCAGTATCCTCTGCTGAGACGCACAAAAGTGCAAAGCTGTTAAGATATCAATGCGCCAAAGTCAGAGCTTACCTGCCTCTTAAAGTGAATTACAAATGGCACACTGATTGGTTTATTTCACGTTACGCCCAAAAAAAACACACCCATGACTAATTAATAGAATGATTACATGACTTTTGCACGTTTCGAGACACACAAGCCGTGTTTTTTGCCCCCTTACGATACCAAAGACACTTTGACACGCACTAAATCTAGCTGCATAATACGCCATTCCCTGGTGCGCTATAGATAACTAAAATAGGGCCCCAGATCTTCTGACTCTACACCCACATGGTGCAGCAGATAGATAGGAATGAATAGGGCAGTGGGACAGTAGAATAGACACAGTGGAAACAGTGTTTTAAAAACTCCAGCAGCACTGCTGCTGTATCTGATCCACTTACTGTACCAGCACAACACACACTAACACCTCATACACCACCACCATTCTAATCAGTGCTAATCAATCACTGCAGTACTGAGAATAATGACCCACCACCCAAATAATAATAGGTGCTCTGTGGAGGTCCTGAGCATTGAAGAACAGGATGAAAGGAGGATCCTAATAAAGTATGCAGAGAAATCTACAGTCATTGCATAATTCTAGAACTACAAGGTGTCCTTCATGTTCAGTAGAGGTGGGCGATAGGGGGAATTTTGGTATCGATCCGATACCAAGTAAACACAGTATTGCCGAAATTGATACCGATACTTTTTTATATTTAAACTTCATAGATCCAAAGGATCCAAAAGTCGTAGGATAGAATTTCATTAAACATTGTACGTGACAACAAAATATATTATTATCACAATCAACAGCGTGTGCAGCAATCAGTAAGTGCGGGAGAGAAAAAAAGCTTGGGCATCGGCCTTTTTACACGAGTATTGATCAATATCAATACCTGCATTGGTATCGATATTATCGATATTTTGATCGATCCGCCCACCTCTAATGCTCAGTGAATCTAAAAAATAGATGAAAGTGGGTGTAGAGAAACAAGCAGGTGGTCATAATCTTAAGCCTGACCAGTGTAAGTAGGTTTCGAACAGAGCAGCCACCTGGAAGGCTAAAATGACTGTAATTACCATGAAAGTTCATTATTTCTCTGAAGCTGGATGTACAAACACTTGTACACCTGTTGACTATTAATGAGCTGAAGCCTGACTTTATAGCTGCATCTGATTAAAATCTGGATATTCTGTTTAGTATTGTGATCTCTATTATCCAGTATAGTTAGAAATATGTGACACAGCGGACTATACAGGAAACAGGAGCTTTTAAAATCTGTTTTATTTTTTTGTAAAAATAGTGTTAAGTCAATTTTTCTTTGCTTCTTTATAACATCTTATTTCACCATTACTGGCTGTTTTGTTATTTTGTTGAGCCAAAGTCTGGTTCTTTTTAGAGAAAATTAGGTGTTAATGCTTCCAGTTGTTCTCACAAATGTAAGAACCATCTAACAGTACATCCCAAACCTTTCTGTTTTCATATAATCAAAAGCCGTTTAGCCATTTGTTTCAGCCAGATGAGTGAAAAGACTGAAGTAATTTTATCGACAGGCTAAAATCTCTCTCTCTCTCTGCATCAGGACCTGTCACTTATCTGCTCCTGATTCTCTCCTTTTTACCTTAAGTTCATTACAGTTACATTTTCAGAACTGAACTTTGTGGCACCCAGCCTTGAGAATGTAGGGTTGTTTGTCGCAGCAACTGGTGGAGAGTGATATAAGGTGTGAGGTAAATGCGTCTAATTGTGGTAAACCAAACAATTTGTGGCGGGAGGAAGGCTGAGACGGCAAGTTTGGCTCTGATTCTTGTAGACAGGTGCTGCACATGAGAAGTGGATGCTAAAAAAAAACGATTTAATCACATCTTTCAATTGCCACAGGAAATGGACATTGCCTTTGAACCAGAAAGAGAGGTTTTGTATCTTAAAAGTTGAGTGCAGAGTGTTTTGTGGCTGGTTTGGTTGCTTTGTAATAATAGTAATAATAATACTGGCTGAAGACTCACACTTGCGGCCTGAGTTCTGTTCTGCCATCCAATCACGTTAGTCGGCCTCTTCCCAGGCTGACAATTGGTGGAGAATGCGGGAGCCAAACCACCTTGAGGCCTTTCTGAGTGGAGGCAGATTAAAACTTGGAGTCACGGCTACACACCTTAGTTTTGGTTTGGTTTATTGTTAATTAGTCAAGAAGCAAGAATAGGGACAACAAAAGGGCAACTCATTTTGTTGTATCATAATGTTTTGGCTCATTTGAATATGCTATATGCTATAAGTGTATAAGTGCCAGCCCTCACCCTCACCAGGGTTGCCACTGTACTGGACCCCACAGCCCCAACAAATGTCTCATCATCCAGCCAGAGACCTGTAGACCAACCGAGGACTAGTGATGGGTCGATACACTTTTTACACTGATCCGATTCCGATATAAAACTGATATAAAACTGCCGATACCGATACAAATACCGATACTTTTAGTTTATTATTAGTACTATGATTACGGTTACATAATGAGGCTGAAACGGACCACACAGCCCTTTGAGGAGTATAGACAAGTGCATTTAATGTAAATACATTTAAAAGTTATTTATTTGACACACTTTTTATGCAAACACACAATAGTAGTTTTTAAATTAAATGTTTTAATTTTTATTAAGTTAAATATTAAATATATTAAGTATTAAATACAGGGCTCTAGGCACCGAGTGGTCCAGTGGTCTAAAGCACCGCCACTACGAGCGGGGGAGGTCACAGGTTAAAACCCCCGCTCATGCAGATTTGCCATCAAGCCGCCGGCGCTCAGAGGGAGCACAATTGGCCCTGCTCCCTCCGGGTGGGTAGATGGCGCTCTTTCTCCCCACATCACTCCTAGGGTGATGTCCACAGCACAGGGCGTCTGTGAGCTGATGTATCGGAACCGAGCCGCTGCGCTTTCCTCCAAGCTACACGGCAATGCTGCATCAGCAGCAGCTCGAAAAGCAGCGGTGGCTGATTCACATGTATCGGAGGAAGCATGTGCTAGTCTTTACCCTCCTGGTGTGTTGGGGCATTACTAGTGATGGGGGAGTCCTATTAAGTGGGTTGGGCAATTGGCTGTGTAAATTGGGGAGAAAATGGGAAAAAAAAAATACAGGGCTCTAGACAAATTTTTTTTGCACTGGTTGGGCAGGAGACTTTTATTTTGACAGGTAGCGTAGTGGATTAGCTGCAATAGCTAACAACTTACTGGGGATGCTAACTGTATTTCCGAGCTTATTTAATCACTGTTCCTTTTTAAAAGATGTTGGTTAGAGTGGGTAGAATCTGTTGTTTGATATTTGAAGTAGATTATGGCTGTAACATTAGTTCACTTGAGTTACTTATTATATTCACAATGCCGGAATGCAGCTGTCGGCTCCATGCTAGCTAGGCTAACAGACTGCAGATATTAATGGAGATGGCTAACGGCTAACTAGCGATGCTAACTGTATTTACAAACTAAATTAATCACTGTTTTTAGAAACAGACAGAAGTGTTTGTGCTGGTTAGTGTTTGTAGAGTCTGTGGTTTTATAGGATATGTGGATTATGACTATAGTTTACTCCAGTCTGTAGTTTAATATCTTTACAACACCAGAATGCAGCTGCTGTCGGATCAGTGCTAGCCAGGCTAACAGACAGCTGGTGTTAATCTGTTCACCCCTCGGACGCTGACTTTACAAATATTATGTGTACCTTTCTGCTGTTCGGCGTTTCCAAAGTGAAAACTCTCCAGACTTTTTTTTGTAGACAAACAGCTAAAGTTTACTCAGTCAGCCACAGAGTGAAGCTGCTGGGGGTTCAGGGTAAACTGTGGAGCTGGAATCCGGTGTCACGTCTCTAGACTCTCCTCTCACACTCCCGAACTCCATTTCCCAAAAATCCCTCGTTCTGAGTCACCTGTGTTCTAAGTTGTTCCGGTTCATAGTAATTCTAGGTTTTGTATATATAGGGTTCTGTTAGCGTCTGTACTTTGCGAGGTATTGTCGACTCATGTTTTTCCAAACCCTTTTCTGTCTGCCCTTTTGTTATGACCCATTTTTCTGTATTACGGATTTTGCTTTTTGTCTTTGCCCTTATCGGATTTGTTGAATTATCGGACTGTCTCTCTGGCTTTGGATCTTGGACTGTTTCCTGTACTACGATTCCTGCTTCCAGTGTGAGTGTTGTTCAACCTGTTCTCTGGCTGTGTTATTCTGTTTACTACTCTGTAAATAAACCAGTCTTTACCTTTTACTCGGCGAGCGTCAATCCTATCCGTCTGGCGTTACATCCGGATCATTGATGTGTTTTGTGTTAAGGTTACGTCGGGTTTATTGTCCAGCTCAATCTGCGGACTGGAATATAAATCGGTAAGTGTATCGGCCGCGCCCGCCCGAATTCCGATTCGTTGAATTACGTCAACATCGTCCCCGATACTGATATTGTATCGGATCGGTCCCACCTCTACCACGGACTGCTCCCACCACTCCACCATCCACGAGTCATCATCTTATCTCATCTCAGATCTCAGATATACAGCTTTCCCCTCCGCGTCCAGCGTGCTCAGCCACTCAGACAGACCTCCATCGTGCAGACAGACAGGATTCAGCGTGAATTATGAGCGAGAGCGAGGTAAGAGGCAGCCTCTTTAAGGCTAATGGGGAAATAAGAGTTTAAATGGTGCACGCTCTGGAGCTTAATCTACTCCAGCTCCACCGTGCAGGAAGAGGAGGAGGACCATTATACTCCACTGGCTGTTATCAGGCCAGACACACACACACACACACTCTCTCTCTCGCGCGCATGTACTGCCTCAAGTTTTACCCACTGAGACAGAGATAGAGGAATACGTACTCATTCATTCAGAGACCTGACTCGACTAGAGTTTTTGGATGGAGCTGGAGGAATTGTGTGCTGGAGATTGGGAATCGTGTCTGTTTCAGCACATTCCCGAACACATTTATGGACAATTTTAGGCAGTGAAATTCACATTTGCACCGTGAACTGCTCATGGCATGGAAAGCAATCTTCCAGCAGTTCATTTTCCTGGATTAATTTCTAACTAATGTTGAAAACTAAGCTGCAAATCTAGACCTATTTTAGCAGTCTATAGGCGAGCCGTGAACTGTAAACTGTGCAGCTTGATTTAGGGCATGGCGGTGTGTTTTTGCTATCGTAACGTCAGGAAAAGTATGCGCGAAAGCTTACCTGGATGTGTGGATGTGCCCATCACTTCTCAGAAGAGGAAACTGAGCTGCTCGTTTACTCTCGTTCATTCTGTTTATTGTTGTTTATGTAAAGGTTTACATATCTGCCAACAGGCACACGCTACGGGCCCCCAGACAACGCCTGCTTATGAATTATACGCAATGACAAAACATTTTTTTTAATTCTGTGAAGGTCAAAGCAAGGAAAGTCCAATGACACTGTTATCAGAATTCTTTTTAAAGGAGCTCCTCCCTCTAGTTGCTGACAGTAGTCAGCCAGCCAGTTTCGCCATTCCTGCAGCCGGCAAAATATGAAGCGTCAGCAATCATGAAGCCAGAAAAGAAAGAAAGAAAAGAAACGAACAGAAAGAAAAAACAAGACACTTTTTCTTGGTGCCCCCAAATTCTGTGGTACCCCATGTGGTTCTTTGGGTGTTACTGGTGTTTTTGTATCCCTTGTATCTGTTTTTTCTCTGTCTTTTTATTCCCCTCTTATTCTCTGATGCACTTTCTGTGATTCTTTTTTCTCTCACTATCTTTTTCATTTCTATCTTTCGCATTTTCTTCTTTTACCTTTTTGTCTGTTTCTTGCTCTGCCTTGAATTTTGTTTTGCTTACTCTCTTTTCTCCTTCTCTGTCTTTCACTCTTATTCTCCCACTAGTTGCTGACAGTAGCTAGAGCCAGGAAGGTTCGTCATTCCTGCAGTCGGCAAGATATGAAGCGTCAGAAAAAAAAAAAATTACATTTTACATTTACATTTAAGGTATTTAGCAGACGCCCTAATCCAGAGCGACTTAAAACAGTGCTTCGATGTTACTTCAAATATCCAAAGCTAGTTTGTAGACTAGGATCAAGAGATACACAGAGCTTAATCATGTTTAGAACCCTAGAATCCTTTTTTTATGATTAGTTCAGGAACTCTTTGAAAAGATGTGTCTTTAGTCGACGTTTGAAGACCGCGAGTGACTCTGCTGTTCTGACAACCACTGGAAGTTCATTCCACCACCTTGGTGCTCTAGCACAGAGAAGAGTCTGGATGTCTGTTTTCTGTGTGTTTTGAGGGATGGAGGTTCGAGTCGAGCCGAACTGGAAGCTCTAAGAGCTCTTGGTACAGATCCGGCTTTGACCATCAGTGCCATCAAGTAGAAAGGAGCTTGTCCATTTTTGGCTTTGTAGGCCAGAGTTTTGAATCGGAATGGGGCGGCAACAGGAAGCCAGTGGAGGGAACGCAGCAAAAGAGTCACATGAATGAACTTCGGAAGATTGAAGATGACTCCTGCTGCTGCATTTTAGTTTTTGGCTTCCAAATGCCGTGGAACTCCATGTGGTTCTTTGGGTGTTTCTAGTGTTATTGTATCACTGTGACATAAGAAGTGTGGCGAACATTTGCATCCAATTTATTTTTGTTAGTAAAAAAAAACATGCAAAAATCTATTGCTTTACATGGATTAGATCTGATCAAAAATCTCTGTATGCACGACTGGTTTGGTTCAAACTCACACATACATATTTTTGTGCTTTATTTAATAAAAAAAAGACCAGCGACCGCCAGCAGTTTTTCCTCCCACAGAGTTGCCCACAGCAAACCAGCAACACGGTTCTTTTTGACACGTATCAGAGGAGGCTCGTGTTGCAGTGGTGCTGCCGTGTGGTCGCAGCTCAGGTAGCGCTAAAAAGCCCACCTAACCATTTGCATAAAGTCTCAAAGACTCATTAGCTCCCACCTTCCGATATGCTAAAGGTCAAACCCCCTCAAATAACAACCTGTAGCAAAGTGAGGGACGTGACATTTCCCAGCCTGACCGGAACCCCTGCACCGTACAGCCGGCAGCGCTGAATCACATCCGTCACACGCTGTAGAGCAGCGACACACACACACCATCCGAATCACCTCCGTCACTCGCTGTAGAGCAGCAACACGCACACGCCATCCAAATCACCTCCGTCACTCGCTGTAGAGCAGCAACACGCACACGCCATCCGAATCACCTCCTTCACTCGCTGTAGAGCAGCAACACGCACACGCCATCCGAATCACCTCCTTCACTCGCTGTAGAGCAGCGACACACACACACCATCCGAATCACCTCCGTCACTCGCTGTAGAGCAGCAACACGCACACACCATCCGAATCACCTCCTTCACTCGCTGTAGAGCAGCGACACACACACACCATCCGAATCACCTCCGTCACTCGCTGTAGAGCAGCAACACGCACACACCATCCGAATCACCTCCTTCACTCGCTGTAGAGCAGCGACACGCACATGCCATCCGAATCACCTCCGTCACTCGCTGTAGAGCAGCGACACACACACACCATCCGAATCACCTCCGTCACTCGCTGTAGAGCAGCAACACGCACACGCCATCCAAATCACCTCCTTCACTCGCTGTAGAGCAGCGACACGCACACGCCGTCTGAATCACCTCCGTCACTCGCTGTAGAGCAGCAATACACACACGCTGTCTGAATCACCTCCATCACTCGTTGTATAGCAGCAACACGCACACACCATCCGAATCACCTCCGTCACTCGCTGTAGAGCAGCAACACGCACACACCATCCGAATCACCTCCGTCACTCGCTGTAGAGCAGCAACACTCACAACATCCGAATCACCTCCGTCACTCGCTGTAGAGCAGCAACACGCACACACCATCCAAATCACCTCCGTCACTCGCTGTAGAGCAGCGACACACACACACCATCCGAATCACCTCCGTCACTCACTGTAGAGCAGCGACACGCACACGCCATCCAAATCACCTCCGTCACTCGCTGTAGAGCAGCAACACGCACACGCCATCCGAATCACCTCCTTCACTCGCTGTAGAGCAGCGACACACACACACCATCCGAATCACCTCCGTCACTCGCTGTAGAGCAGCAACACGCACACGCCATCCGAATCACCTCCTTCACTCGCTGTAGAGCAGCGACACACACACACCATCCGAATCACCTCCGTCACTCACTGTAGAGCAGCAACACGCACACGCCATCCGAATCACCTCCGTCACTCACTGTAGAGCAGCAACACGCACACGCCATCCAAATCACCTCCGTCACTCACTGTAGAGCAGCAACACGCACACGCCCTCATATGATTCCAATTCTGCCACCCTGCTCTCTCTCTCTCTCTCTCTCTCTCTCTCTGATACAGTAGATTGATCTGGGTAGTGTGCAGTATGTGAGCTGGGAGCCCATCTGGTCATCTGTAGTAGCATTGAACAGAATCGAGCGTCCAGGGATGGCTTTGATCAGAGCCTTTATCAAGCCTGGGGCTGACCTGCCTATCTCTTCATTCAGCTGTACTCTACACACACACACACACACACACACACACCTTCAGATAGATAGATAGATAGATAGATAGATAGATAGAGAGAGAGATAGATTGAGAGAGAGCGTCAGTCAGTTTTTATTCTGGCTGTCTCTCGCCCAGCTGAGGGGCTTTAGGTGAATTGAGGGAGGAAGTTAAAACATGAAATAGGGTCATTACACTCTGTCTGTATTTCTAAGGGTTTCACACGAGACCCACCCCCTCCTTTTCATTCCTCTATTACTGTCTTTCTTTCTCTCTCTCTCTCTCTCTCTGTTTCCAAATGTTTCTTTTACTCCTGTTCGTATTCTTTCTTTCTCATTCTCTAACTACTAGACCCTTTTCCCTCTCAGTCAATCTTTCCTATCTTATTCTCTGATTTGCTTTCTTTCTATTTCTCTCTCTATATATATTTTTTTCTTTTTTTCTTCTTTTCCCTTTTTGTCTGTTTTTGGCTCTCTGTTTTTCATTTTCTTTTACTTTCTTTCATTTTTTCTTTCACTCTCTCTTACAGTGACTCTCCTATTTGTCTCTTTCCATTTGTCACTCTTTTTCTTCTCTTTTTCTATTTATTGTGTATTTATATTTTCTTCTCTCACTCTCACTTTTTCTTGTCTTACTCACTTTCTCCTTTCTCACTATATATTTATCTTTTCTTTGTCTTGTGTGCTTTCTATCTTTTTTAGTTGACACTTTTTGTCTTGCTCCCTTTAACGTTTATTTCCCTCTTTCTTACCTTTTCTCGCTCACTTTCTTTTTTCTTTTTTTCTCCCTTTCTTACGTTTCCCTCTGCTTCTCTTTCTCTTACTTTCTTTCCAACAGTCTATTTCTCTCACTCTCTCTTCCCTCATATGATTCCAATTCTGTCACTCTGCCTCTCTGCCTTTCTCTCTCTCTCTCTCCCTCTCTCCTCGCTTTAGTTTTTTCACTTTCATTCTTATACTTTCATTCTTTCTTTCTCATTCTCTGTCATCCCATTTTCTTTATTCCTCTCTTATTCTCTGATTTACTTTCCCTCATTTTTTCTCACTCTCTCTTTTTTTATTTCTCTCTCATTTTTTTATTTTACCTTATTGTCTGTTTCTTGCTATTCTTTAATTTAGTTTTGTCTTTTATTTTTTCTTATCTAAATGTTCTTATTCTTTGTCTTTCACTCTTCTCCCTCTCTCTCTCTCTTTTACTCCCCAGTCTCTTTCTCTTGTTAACACTTTTTATTCTCTCTTTCTTGCTTTCTCTCTATATTGTGCTCGCACCTCCCTGCTTTTCCGTTTCTATTTCCCCGTGTTTTTTTATCCCATCTTATTTTCTCTCTCATTTGCTTTTGCATTTTCTGCTTTTTCTCTCACTTTCTTTCTCCTTTTCTCACTTCCTCGCCCACTCACTTCCTTTTTCCCCCATATTTCTTTGTCACATTTGTCTCTTTCTCCTTTTCTTATTTCTTACTTTCTTTCTAACAATCTGTTTTCTTCACTCTTTCTCACTTCCCTCATATGATTCCAATTCTGCCACCCTGCTCTCTCTCTCTCTCTTTCTCTCTCTCTCTCTCTCTCTGATACAGTAGATTGATCTGGGCAGTGTGCAGTATGTGAGCTGGGAGCCCATCTGGTCATCTGTAGTAGCATTGAACAGAATCGAGCGTCCAGGGATGGCTTTGATCAGAGCCTTTATCAAGCCTGGGGCTGACCTGCCTATATCTCTTCATTCAGCTGTACTCTACACACACACACACCTTCAGACTGGCTAATCACGAGCCATCATTACACACATTTTAATCTCCTTCCTCTCTCAGTGTGCTCTCTCCATCGCCGTATGGAACCAAAGCTAATCAATAGTGCAGTAATGGCAGGAGGCGCGGCTATGAAATTGGTATTGGGAGGGGATGGAGGGACGAGGGGGACGGTGAGCTGCCTGATCACTGGGCACAGCTCATCTGTTCTGCTGTTTATTTATGACTAAAGGTCCAGCAGTGGTGTTGATGTCACTCTTCCTGACCACTGTCACCAGCTAATGCCGTCCTCCATGCTTCATTCTGGAGGAGAAACTGGGAACAGTGGAGATCCTGATTGTGTTGGACAGACTCTAACCCTGTGCCTCACTTCAGGCATTAACACAAGAGTGTTCATTGAGGGTGTTTATGGACTAATAGCTCATATTCTAGTGTATAGATGGGTTTATCTAGAGTGTTTATGAACTAATATTTTCTATTTTAGTGTATTTAACGTGTTTATGAACAAATGTTTTCTAGTGTAACTGTGTGTTTATTAAGGGTGTTTATGGACTCATATATCATGTTATAGTGTGTAAAAGTGTTTATTAAGGGTGTTTATGGACTCATATATCATGTTATAGTGTGTAAAAGTGTTTATTAAGGGTGTTTATGGACTCATATATCATGTTATAGTGTGTAAAAGTGTTTATTAAGGGTGTTTATGGACACCATATCATGCTATAGTGTGTAAAAGTGTTTATTAAGGGTGTTTATGGACTAGTATCTCATATTCTAGTGTATAAAAGTGTGTATTGAGAGTGTGTATAGACTAAAATCTAATATTTTACTGCATACAAGTGTTTATGGAATAATTCTAGCGTATAGGAATGTTTATTAAGTGTATTTCTGGACTATTATCATATTTTCTAGTGTATACGACTGTTTTTTGAGGGTGTTTGTTGACTAATACACCCTATTCTAGTGTATAGGAGTGTTTATTGAGGGTATTTATTGACTAGTATATTCTATTTTTGTGTAATAAAGTGTTTGTTAAGGGTGTTTACGGACTCATATATCATATTATAGTGTGTAAAAGTGTTTATTAAGGGTGTTTATGGACTCATATATCATGTTATAGTGTGTAAAAGTGTTTATTAAGGGTGTTTATGGACTCATATATCATGTTATAGTGTGTAAAAGTGTTTATTAAGGGTGTTTATGGACTCATATATCACGTTATAGTGTGTAAAAGTGTTTATTAAGGGTGTTTATGGACTCATATATCATATTATAGTGTGTAAAAGTGTTTATTAAGGGTGTTTATGGACTCATATATCACGTTATAGTGTGTAAAAGTGTTTATTAAGGGGTGTTTATGGAATAATATCTCATATTCTAGTTTATAAGAGTCTTTATTGGGGTGTTTATGGACTAGTATCTCATATTCTAGTATTCTAGTCCCATATTTTCTAGTGTATACGACTGTTTTTTGAGGGTGTTTGTTGACTAATACACCCTATTCTAGTGTACAGGAGTGTTTATTGAGTGTTTATGAAATAATATCTCCTATTCTAGTGTATATTATTGAGGGTATTTATTGACGAGTATATTCTATTTTAGTGTAATAAAGTGTTTGTTAAGGGTGTTTATGGGCTTGTTAATGGATCCTATTATAGCATATAAAAGTATTTATTGAGGTTGTTCATAGACTAATGTCTAATATTTTACTGTTTATGTAATATTTTTTTTGTGTTTTGAATTGTTTATTAAGTGTGTTTATGGAGTAATCTATTCTATTGTAGTTTATTGGAGTGTTTAATGAGAATGTTTATATACTAATATCTTGTATCCTAGTGTATAGGAATGTTCATTAAGAGTGTTCATTAATGGACTAATATCTCATATTAAAGTGTATATTGTGTTTTTTAAGGTTCTCTATGGATTAGTATCTCCTATTCTAATGTATAGGAGGGTTTATTGAGGGTGTTTATGAATTGATATCTCATATTCTAGTGTGTAGGAGTGTTTATTGAGGGTGTTTATGAATTATTATATTATATTCTAGTGTAAAGGGGTGTTTATTGAGGGTGTTTATGGACTAATATCTCATATTCTGGCGTAAAGGGGTGTTTATTGAGGGTGTTAATGGACTAATATCTTCAATTCTAGTGTGTTGTAGTGTTTAATGAGGGTGCTTATGGACTAATATATTATATTTTAGTGTAATAAAGTGTTTATTGAGGGTGTTTATGGACTAATATCCCATATTAAAGTGTATATTGTGTTTGAAGGTTCTATATGAATAAATATCTCATATTCTAGTGTATTGGAGTGTTTATTAAAGGTGTTTATCGTGCAGATGTATTGAGAAGCAGAAAGGCTTTAATGTAAGGCTGATTGAATGAATCTGAAACTATGCTGTAGAAATCATGCAGCCTGCAAAAGTTTTAGACACATAGTTCAGGGGTTTTAAACTTTTTTGTGTTTCATTTTTATAGCAGAACACTACAGTGAATTTGAATGAAGTTGTGTGCATAAATAAATGATAAGTAACTTCTAAATACAGTCTCTTTATATGCAAATTTTATATAGTGTTCTTGTCCAGTGCTGGGGGTTTTATTGAACTGACTGAAGCGTTTGTGCTGAATAGTGAATTAAATCCCCCCCTTAGAGTCGCTCCACTCCAGCTCTGGACAGTGTGTGTGTGTGTGTGTGTTTTAAGAATGAATTTAGAATTAGACAGTATTCTATAAGATTCCTCCCTGCAGCTGTTTTGGTCTCATGGCAGCCTCAGCTCACACAACACACAGCAGCAGCAGCATTAAGTGTGGTGTGTTTTTCCTGGAGAGAAAGAGGCAGAACTGGACGAGGGGAGGTGAGGTAGAGATCGAGAGTGTGTGAGAATGTGTGTTAAAAAAGCAGCACACACACTCTTCCCCACATGCTCTGGGATGCTGGTTGTTTCTCGGATCAGTGGAGAAGGTTGATGTGACTGTAGGACACACACTCAGCTGGGAAGAAAGTCCATGCTTGACCTCAACCACAAACTAGTACCGTCTACTCTGGAGGCTGTTACACAAACACAAAAACAAAAACAAACAGAAAAACTCAATTTTAAAGGAATTACAGAGGAAAAGGTCTTTTTGGTTCTTGTTTTAGCTACTACAGCTACCCCAAATGATTCAGGTATAGGTATAACACAAATCCCAGGGTTTAAAGCTAAGTCGTTTGAAGATCTTAGTCTTTCCTCGGATAAGGTCGTCTGAAGTTTGCTAAAGACAAGCAGTCCAAAAGCATGGATTATTGTCCTCTGGTCTAACAAGACTAAAATACGCTTGTTTGGCACAAATGGTGCCCAGCATGTGTGGCGGCGACCTGGTGTGAAGTACCAAGGGCACTGTACCTTGCTAAAACTCAAGCATGGTGGTGGTAGCACCATGGTCTGAGGCTGTATGAGTGTTTCCAGCACTAGGCATTTTGAAGCAGAGGGTGATCCTCTCCAAGAATTGAGTTGTTTTCCAACAAAACAATGACCCCAAACACACCTCCAAGATGACAAATGTCTTGCAGAGGACTTGCAGCATCACCACCTGGAATGGGAACTGTACTGCTCTTGAGTGGAAATTCCTGCAGAGGGTAGTGCGTACAGCGCAGTACATCATTGGGGTTTAGCTCCCAAACCTTCATGATTTACACACCAACCGCTGCCTGAGGAAATCTTGAAGGATCACAAAGGACCACTCCCAACCAAGCCACCACTGCAGAGTAAAAGGATGCTTAGAAGGTTAAAGCTTCTTCCCCTAGGCGACCAGGCTGTTGAACAACCAGTAAAACAGTGTTCTCCCCAACCCAACTACTGCCATCTCATACGAACTCACTGCACCCTGCACTTTATTTTATAGTGTATACCTATTGGACTTTGCCTGACTTATCCCACAAACACCGTTCTGCACCCTGTACTTCTTACACAGCTCATTCTGTACCTGCACTTTACTATACTTTTTTATAGTTACTCTGTCACCTATTGGACTGACTGCTTTGGCTTTATGTTTTGGGTCATTGTTGTGCCAGAAGACCCAGCCACAATCCATTTTAAACGTCCAGGTGGAGGGAAGAAGGTGGTCACTCAGGATTTTATGCTACATGGCTCTATCAATTCTCTCATTGGTGGTGTTTTTTGGTTCATAGTCAGCAATTCTCTTCCTCCAAACATGGCAAGTTGAGTTAATGCCAAGGAGCTCAATTTTTGTCTTATCTGGTCTACAGCACCTTCTCCCAATCACTCTCAGAATCAACGATGTTTTCATTGGTACATTTCAGATAGGACTGCTCTTGTGCCTTCTTGAGCAGGCAGACCTTGCGGGTAGAGCATAATTTTAATCCATTACAGCGTAGTAATGTGTTACCAGTGGTTTTCTTGGTGACTGTGGTCCCAGCTGCCTTGAGATCATTAACAAGTTTCTCCTGTGTAGTTTGAAGCTCTCCTTTCTGTACCATGCTCTTTACTCATAATTACTCTGTCACCTACTGGACAGTCTCCGCACTTCTACACACATACTCTTACTTTGATTTGAGGTGATGGACTGGCCAAGCATGTCTCCAGCCCTAAATCTTATTGAGCATATGCAGGGGAACCACAAACAGAAGGTGAAGGAGCGCAAAGTCTCTAACATCCACCAGCTCTGTGATGTCATGGAGGAGTGGAAGAGGATGGCAACCTCCACTGGCAACCTGTGAAGCTCTGGTGAACTCCATGCCCAAGAAGGTAAAGGCAGTGCTGGAAAATAATGGTGGCCACACAAAATTTTATACACGGTTCCACTGACCACTGTCTATCAATAGTAGTGCTTACAGTGGGCACTAAACATAAATCTTGAGGCAGTAAAGGAAGGTCTTCTGGTCTGATAAGTCTTAATATGTTTCCTGTTACTTAGACGGCCGAACAGCATGCACAGTTTAAATGTGGGATGCACTGGATTCTCAGTTACTACAGGACAACTTCAGTGGGTTGGCAATATGAGGGATACCCACAGAATAAGAAGAACATTTTTTCTTATCATAGATCTATAGCTCCAGGAAAGCGTTATCACCTAACCTGTGCATGGTCTGCCACGACTTGCAATGTGTTGATTAGTGAACATCAGAACACTGTTATCATACAGTCCACAGCGGCCTAATCGATCCAACACGTACTATTATCTACAGTATATACATACTGTTATCTAGAATATATACAATCAATACAGCCTACTGCTATTGCTTTTAGCAATGCTAAATACTTACAAGTGCATTCTAACACCCAAAAAGGGGAAACCAGAGTCAGAACCATGGTTCATACTTTTGTTGTTCTGGTTATTTCTGGTGTTATTCTGCAATTTAGTGACTGAGCGGACTAAAGATATCATTTGATAGTAGCACATCGGTAGCTGCTTTTCCAGGTGTTGTGCTGAATTCTGTCTACCTACGAGAATCAGAATCCGTTTGAGTGCACGTGCATCATGCAGGGGAATGAGTATAACAGATTACTTTCTGATTCCTTTTATTTTGAATTTGATCATAAAGGAAAGTCAGATTTTGGCACAACCAGTGATGGTATAGTTACTTTGAAAAAGTAATCCGATTACTGATTACTGATTACTCCTTTAAAAAGTAACTTAGTTACTTTATGGATTACTTGATTTTAAAAGTAACTAAGTTACTGTACAAGTTACTTTATTAGTTACTTTCAGCAGCTGCAGACACCACCTCCCGCCGCGGCGCCGCCTTAACATAAAAACTATAAACAGTTTTGCCAATACTCCCTTTACTGGAAAATGCATTTTTAACAGCAACAATGTATCTCTAGACATTTAAAGTTGAACTATTTCCTGAAAAAAATACGTTTTTTAATAAAAAGACCATTTCTCTTGAATTAACTTAACATAAATTATTTTTTTTTATAAAAAAATATAATATGGTCTTTCTTAATTTCACTTAACATAAATACTTGTTTTTATAAAAAAGAAAAATAAAGAAAGTCTTTCTTGACCTGAAATATTTAACACTGTAAATCTTAACACTGAACCTGTTGTTCTCTGCAGGGCAGCAAAGAGTGGTTTTATAAAACAAAACTGTGTATATGGTCGAGGCCAGGGATCACATATATGCGGATATGCGCACAGACGTTGTCCAGTGCGGACCCAAACCAGTAAACTACAGAAAAGTATTTAATGTTGACAGCGTTCATTTAAAGCGTCAGAACTTTTCTTGTCTTTACGGTATACGCGCTCTGCGGCACAAAATCTTTAAACGCTCTCCTCTGCCAATCAGATCTGTGCAGACCGCTGCCCTGGCTAGTGAATTGGGACGCGGCCGGGTCTGTGTGTGTCTGTGTGTGAGAGTGAGGTGAAGAGAGAGAGAGAGTAACGCACAGTGACTTGGATAAGTAACTTTAATCTGATTACTGGATTGGAAATAGTAACGCGTTAGATTACTCGTTACTGAAAAAAAGGGTCAGATTAGAGTCAGTAACGCGTTACTGACATCACTGGGCACAACACCCATCTTTTTCTTTTTTATTGTTTAATGTCTGATTATAGCCTCTCTTAACTTCCTCTAATTGGTCTGAAATCCCAAACCACCCAAAAAAAGGGGTTTTCATGGTGCTTTTACACCTACCTTGTTTAGTCCAGAATTTCAGAGTTTTCTTAGATTGGGTCCAAACCAAAGGACCAGAGTTTGGTCCGAGCAAAGAGATGTTCTCGGTCTGGATCTGTTGAACCATGGTCTGGTTCGTCTACAGTGTTAATCACTATTCTGGATGATTCAGACTTACAGACTAATTTCAGGAAGTTGAGTCATTTTTCTAACAAACCAGAGGAAAAAAATAGAAAAAGAACAGGTGCTAAAAAGGTTTTTCTGAAATCCGACTCCCCTCGGCGTGCAGCGTGTCACGCAGCAGTATGAACACAAACGCTTACACTAGGAATTTATTTATATACTATAATAGTAGATTAACCCCTTATTTATAAAGAGAAATAGAAGGAATCTGAGGTGAATCTCAATGTTTGTCTCATCTTACAACAGCACCTTCTCCCAATCACTCTCAGAATCATCCAGGTGTTCACTGGCAAACTTCAGATGGGTTTGCACATGTGCCTACTTGAGCAGGGGGACATTGCAGTGTAATAAAGTGTTATCAATGATTTTCTTGGTGACTGTGGTCCCAGCTGCCTTGAGATCATTAACAAGCTCCCCTGTGTAGTTTTAGGCTGATCTCTTACCTTCCTCATGATCAAGGATACCCCACGAGGTGAGATTGTGCATGGAGCCCCAGATCGACGCGATTGACAGTCGTTTTGTTTATCTTCCATTTTCTTACTATTTCTCCAACAGTTCTCAACCTTCTCACTCAGGGTCTTAATTATGGTTTTGTAGCCCATTCCAGCCTTGTGCAGGTCTATGATCTTGTCCCTGACATCCTTAGAAAGCTCTTTGGTCTTGCCCATGTTGTAGAGGTTAGAGGCTGACTGATTCTGTCTGAGTCTGTGAACAGAAGTCTTTTTTGACAATTAACGTCTTTAATGCAGGTAAGAGTTGATTAGGAGCTTCTAACTGGTCTGTAGGAGCTAGAACCATGTATATATATATATATATATATATATATATATATATATATATATATATATATATATATATATATATAAACAGGGATTGGACAATGAAACTGAAACAGCTGGTTTTAGATCACAATAATTAATTGTCTGGACGCACAGTTCTGGTGGAAACAGGAGAGTTGAGGTGCACATTGAATTCTGCCGTGATTTGGGCAGCCGTGGTTTTATGTTTTTTGGATACAATACGGGTTAGCACCCAAACATCCCTTTCAGACAGCTTCCTCTTGCGTCCACAGTTAATCCTGTTGGATGTGGTTCGTCCTTCTTGGTGTCCTTCTTTAAACAATGTGATTTTCTGGATTTTATGTCTGATAATCTATCTCTCACTGTTAAAATTAACCAACCCTTAAAATTATAGACTGTTAATGTCTTTGTCAGTGGGCAAACTTACAAAATCAGCAAGGGTTTAAATAAGAATTTCCTTCACTTTATATTTAAATAGAGAGTAAAATCTGTTGTTAGTTAATTTTTTTGGACAAAACAGCTTATTTGTACTAAATGTGTAACCAAAAAGCAGAAAAATAGAAAAATACAGCCTTTTGGCTTAACAAAGTCTTTTCCTGTTACATACTCAGGACATTTTTTGGTCTTGAAAGTGTATGAAACACTTTGGGAGATGTGCAGACTCCAGCGGAAAACTTCGTCAACTGCTTAGACGCTCTGAACACATTCAGACTGCTTTTAAATAAACAAACTCCTGACATTTAAAACCTAAACTGTCTCCTAAACCTGTGGGTCGCCCGCTCAAGTCGTGTCTTCTTCTACTGCTGAGCTTTAAAGCAGAGAAATGATTTAAGGAGGAAATTCTTGCTGAAATGACACGTCTCTGTCTAGCCGTCCTCTCGGTTTCCTCTAGCTTCAGTCTGTTGTGCGTTTGAAGTGTCTTCTTTTCTTCCTGTGTGTGTGTGTGTGTGTGTGTGTGAGTGCAGTGTGAGGAGCTTTCCTGTCCCAACACTGGGTTCATGTGTAATTTGGGGAGAACCCGGTGCTGCTTTGAAGTGCAGTGGAGGGCAGGGAAGCAGATGTCACGTTGACGGTTGACGGAGGCTCTCTACGCCGGTTCTCTCGGCTGGTGTTAACCTCTGCAGGAGCGCACCTGTCTCAGCAGACCAGCAGGTGCTGGAGCACACCTGTCTTCACACAGCAGCTGCAAGGAAGACGCGTAGACTTTGATACAGCTAGAATTCATATCAGAAATCACATAAGATAAGCAGTGGGCTGTTGTTTGTGTCAACTGGCTGATTTTAACTGACAAAACCTTTTAAATAGTCATGTGTTTTTACTTGGTTTCTTTGAAATGATTATAAAATCTCTGCAAAACATACAAGACAGATCTGAGAAAACAATAGAACACAGTTGTCATGGATGGACAGGACTCAGACACTCGCGGATAAAATAAACTGGTTTTATTAAATAAAACAAAGAAAACAGGGGTAGTCAATACAAGTAGGGTCAACACCCTAGCCAGATAGAAAAAAAAACATACCAAAATGGAGGACAGTCCAGAGATCATACACAAGAAGGCAAAGAGTCATTAGCAAAACAATCCAGAGGTCATACACAGAGAAAAACACAGGCAAGAAATAACGCTTTTTGTAATGCTGGTGAACCAAACAATTACTCAGCACATGTGTGCGTGTGTGTGAAAGAGCTTTATATACTGTGGGTAATCATTACTCAGGACTTCCTGGAGGTGTCATGTGTGAGGACACGTGATCGGGTGAATGTGTGATGTCAGTGTGTGGTGCGTTCTGGGTAGTGTAGTTTGGAGACTGAAAATCACAGGCAGATCGAGCACTTTCAGCACCAGACATGACAACAGTAGTAGTCAAAAGTGTTTTTATTATTTTAAAAGTGAGTTATTATTTAACTATTATGTTCATTTGTCAGGAACAGCAATGCTGTTTCCGGGTCATATTGACCTGGTGCATGTTTAACCCTCCAAAAGATGTCTGAAACCCAAAAAATCTTAACAAGCAGTGTAAATATTTCATTAATAACTTTATTACTCATTATTCTATCAATATTTGGTGCAATGGTGTTCCTTACCTCTAACAGCTAATGGTTCAATTAGGATTATTCACAAATTTCTAATTAAAAATACATGTTCATTCTTTTTTGTTTTACTACTTTGTTACATTTGAAAGACCAATATACAAAACATTAGGTCTACATAACATTCAAACATAACATTGCAACGTTTCGTTTTGAAAAATACTTTTAACTATTTTTCCTAGATCTTCAAACTTTAAAACGGGTCAATTTGACCCGTAACAAAACAGGAGGGTTAAAAATTTTCTGCATTGTAGATTAATCTTACAGTCATCCAAACTATGAAGAAAAAAATATGCAATGATTTAGTACACATGCACATCTCTGCTTTCTCTGACAGTTTTATGAGGTTGAGTCACCTGGAATAACTTTCGGTTAACAGCTGTTAACACCTCGTCAAGTGTTAATGACTTTAATTTTACTTGAGAGCATCAGTTGTGAAGTTGTGTAAAAAGTATCCTCAAGTGCAGTTGCAAAGGCCATCAAAAACATCATTTTCAGACGTGTGCAGCAGGGAGATGCGGAGGCGGATGCAAATGTGAGTATTTATTAACAAACAGGTAAACAAAACAAAACAATAAAAATACACGGATACAAAAACAAAGAAACAACCTGACTGACATAAAGACATATAAGCACTGACAAGAAGGGGGCACCGAGTGGTCCAGCGGTCCTTGGCCTTGCTCCCTCCGGGTGGGTAGATGGCGCTCTCTCCCCACATCACTAAAGGTTCCGCAGCACAGGGCGTCTGTGAGCTGATGTACAGGAACCGAGTCACTGCGTTTTCCTTCGACTGCGGCGCTGTGATGCTGCATCAGCAGCAGCACAAAAAGAAGCGGTGGCTGACTTCACATGTGTCGGAGGAGGCATGTGCTAATCTTCACCCATCCTGGTGTGTTGGGGCATTACTAGTGATAGGGGGAGTGGGTTGGGTAATTGGCCTTGTAAATTGGGGAGAAAATGGGGAAAAATTAGAAACAATATTATTAAAAAAAAAACTGACGAGGAAACACTGAAACAAAGGGGCTATATATACACATGGAAGTAACAAAAAAAGAAAACAGGAAACACCGGGGAACAGGTAACGAGGGGGCGGGGTTACAAATGACACACGTGGGACACAAAAGACTAGGGAACAGACAAAAAAAACACAGAGAGAGAGAGAGAAAGAGAGCTGTGTGCTGGGGAGCACATGGCTAGGAAAACAGGGAGACAGACAGGAGACGACACGGAACAGGACGAGAACATGAGAGTCATGATGAAACTGGCTCTCATCAGGACCGCCCAAAAAAAAGGAAGGTAGAACAAAGGAAGAGTTCATCAGCATTACCAGCCTACCACCCTACTACTGTTGGGGTCCAATAAACTGTGAAGAAAAATACAGAGAATGTTTTAGGGGATGCTTTATTATTTTTATATTGCTTTATTGAGAATAAGAAAAGCAGTGAATAACAGTGTTGATAAAATATCTTATATCTTAGTCTACAGTAGAAAGAATGAAAGATGAAGTCAGAAACTGGCAGGATGAGGAAAGGAAGTTGTGATTGTGAAAGCTCTGAGAATCTGTCATTCTCTCCCAAACCCTGAAATCCACAACAAATAAAAACCGGACTGACCCACAGTGACCTTAGAAAGGGACAGACAGAAAAAGCTTAGAGTTGAAAAGTTTACTCTGAGGCAGCTCTACTATATTCTACTTGTGTGTGAGAGAGTGTGTACAGACCTTTCCAGTCTTCTGTCTCCTTGAAAGAGGTTTTTTTTGCCCTTGCTCTCCTGCTCTGTAGCAGTTTCATGGATAGATATCGATCCACTGCATCCAAACTTGGATCGCTCAGCTCGCGTCTCAGCAGCAGTAACTGTCCCGGTGAAAGCGATCGTCTAGCTCTGTCGGGATGCTCTCACTTTTCCTTTTACTCCATGAGCTACAGGAGGAGGAGATCACCTTCAGTCTGTAGCGTGGAGAATCTAAACCTCGCTGGGTGAAAAATACGTGATCAAGGTTACGGTGGTTATGCGCGATGAAGGGGGTAAGTTTTTTGTTCAGATGGTTTCAGAAGATTTAAGGCCAATTTATACTCCCTGCAGGCACGCAACAGCATTAGACGTCATCCTGACGTAAAATGTTTGTCATCTGACATCATGACCAACATTCAACCTGAAATTAACGTCTGTTGGACGTTGGTGGCCAGCTGGGCTTATTTATACTGATACTTCTGTAGTCAACGCGTTGTCTACAGCGTAGCCTTGCGTGAGCGCCCTATGCAGCTGTTTGCAACCCTGCAGTTTAAACCACGAAAGCGGGAATGTGTGGGCGGCTCTGTGGACCAATCACAGCTGCTGTTGCTGTCCACCATTTGTGATGTGTAATTGGGAACATGTCTGGAGAGGTGCGCATTGGTCGCGTAGGGTGCGTGTAAACTATGGTGTAGGTTCAATGCAGAAATATGAATTGACCTTTAGTGGTGTCGATCAGCTAAAAAAAATTATCACATTATTCACTACAAAACTTCTGTGATTAATCAAGATTTATCACATGTGAAATAATAAAAGTTAACGTTTTAGGATCAATTACATAAAAAAAAAATGTACAACTCAGCTTCCGCTACATCATTTAAGTGTTTCCTACAGTCATATGAGAAAGTTTGGGCGCCCCTATTAATCTTAATCATTTTTAGTTCTAAATATTTGGGTGTTTGGAACAGCCATTTCAGTTTGATATATCTAATAACTGATGGACACATTAATATTTCAGGATTGAAATGAGGTTTATTGTACTAACAGAATATGCAATGTGCAATATGCATTAAACCAAAAATTGACCGGTGCAAAAGTATGGGCACCCTTATCATTTTATTGATTTGAATACTCCTAACTACTTTTTACTGACTTACTGAAGCACAAAATTGTTTTGGTAACCTCATTGAGCTTTGAACTTCATAGCCAGGTGTATCCAATCATGAGAAAAGGTATTTAAGGTGGCCAATTGCAAGTTGTTCCCCTATTTGAATCTCCTCTGAAGAGTGGCATCATGGGCTCATCAAAACAAATGATCTAAAAACAAAGATTGTTCAACGTAGTTGTTCAGGGGAAGGATACAAAAAGTTGTCTCAGAGATTTAACCTGTCAGTTTCCACTGTGAGGAACATAGTAAGGAAATGGGAGACCACAGGGACAGTTCTTGTTAAGCCCAGAAGTGGCAGGCCAAGAAAAATATCAGAAAGGCAGAGAAGAAGAATGGTGAGAACATTCAAGGACAATCCACAGACCACCTCCAAAGAGCTGCAGCATCATCTTGCTGCAGATGGTGTCACTGTGCATCGGTCAACAATACAGCGCACTTTGCACAAGGAGAAGCTGTATGGGAGAGTGATGCGAAAGAAGCCATTTCTGCAAGCACGCCACAAACGGAGTCGCCTGAGGTGTGCAAAAGCAATCCTGAAATATTAATGTGTCCATCAGTTATTAGATATATCAAACTGAAATGGCTGTTGCAAACACCCAAATATTTAGAACTAAAAATTATTAAGATTAATAGGGGTGCCCAAACTTTTTCATATGACTGTAAGTGTAGTCCCACCTTCTTCCAGTATAACATAATATCATATAATTTCACAACTAATGTGTGTGTTCTGGTAATTCAAGACGATATTCGCTAGCAGTTTGTCCCACGTAGCTTGTTTTAATACAGTAATCACATAGACTACAGGCCGATAGTACTCACCTCTGAGCGGTGAAAGAGATAGCACTTAGCACAGTCAGCGGCTAACGCTAATACTGCTTCAGTCTTGGTGCTGGAGAATTAAAGTGCGGGAGAAACTCCTGTATAACAGTGCACTTTAGTAGAATTATGTGTGCCCCTTATGTGCAAAAAAATTATATTTTTATTATTATTATTACAGGTTCATTTTAATAAGATTCACTGAATCTGCCAAACCCTACACCAGTTCTGGAAGCAGTGAACAGTGAGGGATTTGATTTCACTATTGAGTTTCCCATCAGCTGAGACTACAGCTGTGTTCCTGAAGGAGCAGTTTAATTGTGGTAGAGTGGGATGCTGCCTCTTAGATTTATAGACTTCGATCTGCAGTCGGTTGAGACGTGTGAATGCAGCTGCCCTCTAAAAAGCCTGTGTTTTTACATTTGTGCTCAACACCATCACTCCCAAGCTATTAACGTCCAACAAAAAAGAAGCACAGCCTCTCAGCTAATACCCGCTCATACTGAATCAGACCCGTATTGACACGGCGCGTCTGTATTAAAACAGAAAATAGTCCCTTAATCATAGTCTTTTAATCTGTACGCTCGCTGTGACGAAAACGCAGATATTAGCTGCTCTGAAACGCAGTGCATAATGGAGTGTTGAAGGCCATCTCCCTCCACAGAATCATGACAGTGACCTCTCTGCTCCCGTCATTATACCCAGCTCCATTCACTCTTTCACCGGGGCTCCTGCTCACACAGCGCTAATGCCTCTGCTGCTCAGATAAAGACCCCGGCATTGTCGCTTTGTCAGCTGGAGAGCGCTCGCCCGTTTTAACTCGTGTCACTTTTAATAAATCATCAGAATATTATTAAAACCCCAGTGACTGATTACATGTCGTCCCGCACAAAGCAGCTGTACAGATGTAACAGGAAATAACGGCTTTATCTCGCCTCTCAGGTTGTCTGTTGCTTTATTTTCTGTTATTGAAACCCAAGTAGAGCTGAAAGGAACGCTATTAGAGCGTGCTGGAGCTCAGCTGATGTTCAAAGCCTCTGTCATGTGCAAGAATGTGCCTCCACAGGCGAGTCACGACACTTCTTTGTCGCTGCTGCAGCATGAGGCCGTTAATTGCGGGGTTTCTCCAGGAACCAAACCTTGACTGGTAAACCCTGATCTTCCTTAAAAACATGAATAAATCCAATGGTTATGATTTAGATGTAATCATCAAGAATGGTTTACTGCCTCTAGAAGAGCTAAATGCTCCCTCAGTTAGGGCCAGGTGGATAAAATAGAGAGGTTTTATTACAAAAAGGGAGAATCGAAAAGCGTGATCAACAACAGCAAACATAAACATAAGGCAGCAAACATACTAAAGGTAGTGAGACAGTCCAGGTCAAAACACGGCAAGACAGTATTGGAAGGCAAGGCAAAAAACAGCTGGAACCAGACCTAATACTCGGAAATGAGTGTATGTGATAAACAGTGATGTCAGTAACGCGTTACTCTAATCTGACTCTTTTTTTCAGTAACGAGTAATCTAACGCGTTACTATTTCCAATCCAGTAATCAGATTAAAGTTACTTATTTAAGTCACTGTGCGTTACTCTCTCTCTCTCTCTCTCTCCACCTCATCTCCTCCACACACACACACACACCGCTCCCTTACCCATTCCCCCTCCGCTCTTCCCCAATCACACGCGTCTCGCTTTCTCCCCTGTCTCTCTCTCTCGCGCTCGGCGTGTCTTTAGTTTCCGCCCGTTTTCGTTTTTCTGCCAGTTCTCGGGCTCCTCATCTCTTTTATTTATTTTTTTGCGGCCGCGTCCCAATTCACTAGCCAGGGCAGCGGTCTGCCACAAATTTGATTGGCAGAGGAGAGCATTTAAAGATTTTACACCACACGTGATTGGAAGTTCACTGTGGCGCAGAGCGCACATACCGTAAAGACAAGAAAAGTTCCGGTGCTTTAAATGAACACTGTCAGAATTAAATCCTTCTCAGTAGTTGGGTCCGGTATGGGTCCGTATTGGACAACGTCTGGGTCCGGACCCGGACCGCAGTCTGCAAATATGTGATCCCTGGTCTAGACCATATACACGGTTCTGTTTTATAAAACCACTCCTTGCTGCCCTGCAGAGAACAACAGGTTCAATGTTCAGTTTTACAGTGTTAAATATGTCAGGGCAAGAAAGACTTTCTTTATTTTATATTTTTTTATAAAAACAAGTATTTATGTTTAGTAAAATATATATTATAAAAAATATATATTTATGTTAAGTTAATTTTTTTATTTTTATAAAAAAAAACTTATTTTTTTAGGAAATAGTTCAACTTAATAGAGATAAATTGTTGCTGTTAAAAATGCATTTTCCAATAAAGGGAGTATTGGCAAAACTGGTTATAATGTTTATGTTTAGGCGGCGGGAGGTGGTGTCTGCAGCTGCTGAAAGTAACTAATAAAGTAACTTGTAAAGTAACTTAGTTACTTTTAAAATCAAGTAATCCATAAAGTAACTAAGTTACTTTTTAAAGGAGTAATCAGTAATCGGATTACTTTTTCAAAGTAACTATACCATCACTGGTGATAAAGGGGTTTATATAGTGAGTGAAACAGGTGTGATCAATATTCTGGTGATAGCTGTCTGGGAGGTGTCATGTGAAAGGTGAGTGAGTGATTTCAGTGTGTGGTGCATTCTGGGAAATTGGGACCAGGTGTTACACACTCACAGAAAGTTCTTACTCCCACTAATTTTACTAATTTGGTACTGTGTGTCTGAAACATTGCTTTACATTACTTCTACAATACAATAAGATATTGATCTAGAATTTGTATTTTCACACTGATATGCCAAAAGTTACAGGAATATGCCAAATGATAGCAGTGTATAAATTATGGGTGTACTGATACACTCTAAGTTCACTAAATGTATGATTCGATTTTATCACGGTATATTAAACAGATGTGAATTAAGAAAATTATCATTTTTTTGAAGTGTAAAAATAAAATAGAGGTGTAACAATGCACTCTGCTAACAATTTGATTCAATTCATGATTCTGGATTTATGAATAGACTTTTTACATTTTTTTATATGTACTGTTTTAACAATGCCATATGCACCTTTAATAAATGCTACATGTTTTAATATTTGTATAAGTACCATTTAATATTAAGTACTATAAGTAAGGGTTTAAGCTTAAACAAACTACTGTGCTTTTATTTCTTACTTAATTACATGAACTGTAATGAAGTAAATGTAAATTTACCTGCCTCTTAATGTGTGAGCATCTTTATTGTAACGCGCACATGCGCAATAGTAAGCTAAGGCAATTAAAGTAAACATGTCATGTTGCAATGTTTTGATTCTTGATACAAGAAGTAGATACACAGCATTGTAATGTTCTGAGTAAACAGCGCTGTCTCTGTATCTGTGTGAGTGACAGGCTGCGGCTGCCTGAGAAGCGTAAAATTGGCCCTGCTCCCTCCGGGTGGGTAGATAGCGCTCTCTCCCCACATCACTAAATGGTGATGTCTGCAGCACAGGGCATCTGTGAGCTGATGTATCAGAACCGAGCCGCTGCGCTTTCCTCCGAGCGCGCTGGCTGTTCGGCAATGCTCGAAAAGAGGCGGTAGCTGACTTCACATGTATCAGAGGAAGCATGTGCTAGTCTTCACCCTCCTGGTGTGTTGGGGCATCACTAGTGATAGGGGGAGTCCCAATGAGTGGGTTGGGTATTTGGCCGTGTAAATTGGGGAGAAAATGGGAAAATTTTGAAAAAAAAAAAAAAGATTAAAAAAATTAAAGGGCATTTTAATTAAAAAATGTTAGTTTTTCTTGGGTTTTGAGTGACTCAGCTCTTGGTTGATCTTGTGATGTCACGGATCCTAAATTTTTTATTATTATCGCAATATATATTGTCGAAAAATCATTGCAATGTCAGTTGTTTCTAATATAGTGCAGCCTTGGTATACAGTCTATATTATGGCAAAAACTACTCACCTATGTAAAGAAAAAAAATGAAGGTCAGTCAATCCAAAACATTTCAAAAACTTTGAAAGTATTCTCAAGTGCAGTCACCAAAAAGACCATCAAAAATGTTATAATGATGAAACTGGCTCTCATCAGGACCACCCCAGGAAAGAAAGTCTTTCACAAGTCAAGAGATATTAGAACTGTGCCCCAACACTCCAGAGTCTGATCAGTGTTCCTTCAAAAAGGTGTTTAAATCTGGTGCAAGAGAAAAATGGTGCAAGTTCTATTTTTCACTGAACCATAGCTTTAAAGTGTAAATGCCACTGGGAACCATAGGCTGTTATCAGGCAGTGGCTTAGCCAGAAGCATCCGGGCTAATCTGTGTCTTACGCCGCCACTAGTGTTGCCTGAAATGACTGGTTCCTGCTTTATCTCTGGGCCAGTGAGTCCAAATAAAATATTCATTTGAGATTTAATCAGGTAGCCTGGGGGGTTTAATTCAGTCCCAAAACAAATCCACATTGTTTACTTCTAAAGCCCTTTGTTTTGGTGGGGTTACAGGCAGGGTCTTGGATGTCGTTTTTCTTTTATTTTTGGTTACTATGAATGATAACGGTGGATGTGTGTTCTAAATGAGATGACCTGAACATCATTCATCCATTTCAGAAACTCTGTCAATCCATTTTCCGGACTGACAGAGCAAGGAGACGCGTTGGGAATGTCAACACACACACACACACACACGAGGTTCGCGGTGTCACGGAGCTCCGGCGGTGAAAATCCGTGGAGATTCGCTCTCATATTCCTCAAATGGCATGGCGGCTTGTTATCATCACTTCTTAATAGCGCTGGAGGAACCTTATTCGCCCAAAGCCGGCTGCCCGTGAGGCGTAGAGCAGCATTTAAAGCAGATTGGTTAGCTATCCCCTGGTGTGTGCATGTGTGTGTGACCGTGTGTGTGTGTGACCATGTGTGTGTGTGTGTGGTTGGGGAAGGCTCCTGAGGACGCCGCAGCGATAAGGTGTTATAAACACTAAATTACCCTTTTCACACCGGCTATGAGAAAGTGAACTGTACGCGCATACAGCTTCCAGATAACACAACACCAAATTCAGGGCTTAGCAATTACTTTCCCCGCGAAAAAGCTATCAAACGTGAGTGAAATGCTGATGCACTTGAGGTTTTCACTTCATAACAAGAAGAACGGAACCTCACCTCACCTTTTTCCCCCTTAAAAAAAAATAAAACTCTGTTCAAAGCTCTGTTGAGCCAATATCTTGCATTGTATTCAGAACCAGTGGTGGTTCTAGGACTGTAGAAGAATTTGTCTTGGACAGTGGGTGGCCAAGGCACTTCGTGGGGTCAGCTATGCTCAGCGTTAAGTTTAGATATGAAAAAAGAATAGAGCCAATAGTTCATACTCATACTAGGGATGCACCTGAAAATATTGGTTTAAAAACAGCAAACATATACCAAATAAAGGAAAGGACCATTGTTTGGATAGCAAACAATGACACCTTTTTTTAAGTCATGTTTCATTGTTTCCTCTAACAAAGAAATTGAGAATATTTTGTGAAGCAGCAGTGACAGCAGGTCCACACGCCAATCCCCCCAACCTCCCCCCATGCCTGGACCGGGAGCAGAGCACTGCTGTGTTTTTCTAGCAGGGAGTGAGGGACAGAGCCAACGGGGAGAGCTGACAAACATATTTTTGTTCATAGTTTAAATTAGGGCCGTCAACATTAGCATTAGCAGAATTAGCATTAGCCGCTAACCGCAATGCTAGCTGACGTAAATGACGCCCAATAGCCCAATAGACTGAGAAACCCAATATACTCACCTCTGTGGGCTCAGAGTAGTCCAGTGGGCTGGTTCGAATCCTGTTCATGTAGCTTGCCTTCAGCTACCTTTACCTACTAATGAGTGGGTTAAGTAATTGGCTGTGTAAATTAGGGAGAAAATGGGGAAATAAAGAAAAAAAAAATCTATTGCTTCTTAATACCTGGCTGGTAGAATAGGGTGCAGCGAATTATAAGGCACATTGTTGATTTTTTGGAGAATTAAAGGATTTTAAGTACGCCTTTAGTGCGAAAAATACAGAAAACTGAGAGTTTATCAGGTTGTTCAGTAGCGTGCACCTCAGTCTTTATCAAAAAGTCTTTATCAAAGTAAATTAATCTTTGCATGTAAACACAGATAAGATTAGATAGCCACTGGTGAGTGAAATCTAGAAGGGATGCCCATGGTGAATATATTGCAATGCTCTTTCTGCCCTCACTCTCAACACAAACACCCAGTCTCACACTTGATCTAGTGAGTGTTATTATAGTGGTACTCTTAGCTCTGAGGGTCTGTCAGCAGGCTGCCTCTGCTCTGTGTCGGCTCTGAGGTGTGCGTGTCTCTCTCTCAGAGCTGAAACCACCGACTCGTTCTTCTCAGTGCATCAGCAACAGATCTCCCAAGATTGTTTTCACATCAGAATCCTGCTTTCCTGGTGTGGTTCCTCGCTGCACTTGTGGGAATTGCTAGAGACACATTGTTTTTCTTCTATATGAATCGGCCGGCTGGATGAGGGTTGCTCGACAGAGCCTGTCTAGTCTGGGCTGGATTCTGAACCAGACCAAACCTCTGACCTTTATTTTAGCAGAGAAAGTGCTTTAAAGCAGAATGAAGGACCTTCTATCAAACCCGCAACCCTCCAGCGATCAGTCAGTAGCCTTGACCACTGCACGTGGACGCTACCGCAATTGATGTCAGCCTCCGAGCTTTTTTCTTATGCAGTTGGCGTTTCTGCAGCTCTGGTCAAGGTTGACATCTCAGGCCAGGTTTCTTTTTCATCTGAATTGATGTGCCTGTTGTGAGCGGTGTGGGTTTTCAAATGTGGCCTCCTGAGAGCGGCTCATTTTTTTGCTTTGTAGACGTGACTAGACTTTCAAGAATTCATTATATAGACAAAAGTTACTAAACTTAAATTGCTTTGGTACTATAATGTATTAAGTGGGCAACAGCAGTGCGTAAATCGAGAAGCTACTCCCATTTCAATGCTAAGGTTTCTTCAGTAACAAAATATATATATACATTACTCCAACACTAATCCCACCAAAACAGACCAAACTTTGGTCTCAGTAATCAGTTTAATCACATTTAAATTTGTGTGCTGGGCGATATAACCTTAATTTAGTGTTACAACTTAGTGAACATTCTTTTACCTTTAAAATAAATGAACGATTATTTTGATGAACAATAAACAAACCATATTTTTCTTTGGTACAAGCTGAATGTTTTGCCCATTTAAAGGGTATTTGAGTTATAAATACAGTAGGGTGACTAATAAAAAAATAAAAAAATGAATAAATAAATAAAACATAATAAGAAGAAACTTACTTGGGTAACAATGCGTTGGTTAGAAGTTCTGAGGATCAGTTTTGATTCACTTTTAATGTATTATTTAAGGATTTTAGTGCGCCTTATAGTCCGAAATATACAGTAAACTGAGAGTTTGTCAGGTTGTTGAGTAGAGTGCTCTTGTAAACACCTCAGTCTTTATCTGTTATTGGAATATGAAATAAGATAAGATAAGATTAGATAGCCACTGGTGAGTGAAATCTAGAAAGGATGCCCAGGGTGAATATATTGCAATGCTCTTTCTGCTAGAGGTTAGATCGGGCCCAAAAAATCCGACCCGACCCAGCCCGAACCATAAACTGTCATTATGAGCCCGACCCGACCCGAACCATAAACTGTCATTATGAGCCCGAGCCCGACCCGACCCGAACCATAAACTGTCATTATGAGCCCGAGCCCGACCCGAACCATAAACTGTCATTATGAGCCCGAGCCCGACCCGACCCGAACCATAAACTGTCATTATGAGCGAAATATGATCAGAATTCTGTTAAATAACACTGTAACATAGAAGCATAGAACTATTATTTAATTAAAATGATTTTTACGAACAGCTAAACACAGTGCTGCAAGTCAAACGCGGAGGAGTTCACGTGCGAGAGAGAGAGAGAGAGAGAGAGATTTGCGTGTTCTGGTGTGAGCTACTCACAGGTAAAGGTTCTCTTTTATCTCCTCGTGCTCATATTCTAGTCCCACACATAAGTCTGCAGCTCCCTCAGTGTTTTCTGTCGTATTTTGCGGCTAGCGCGAGCGCTTAGAACACCGCGGACCGCGAGGTGCCGCCGCGCTTGTGCCGAATCCGCTGCTGAACCCGACTCCCGCTTCACGGACAGAATCGGCACAACACCCCCCGCTGTACAACTGCGGGAGTGAAAACAGCGCTTATAAATAAAATAGTTTAGTTTCACTTTCAGTTTTCTTTATTTTCGTTATTTTATTTAAAAATAAAAATATAATTAAAAAGCAGATGCCTACACCTCAGACTATTTTCTAGAGCCCGAACCCAACCCGGCCCGAGGAATGTGGTGGGAAATCTCGGCCCGAACCGACCCGATTTCGGGTCGGGCCTCGGGTCAGGTCGGGTTCGGGCAGAGAATCTAGGCTCTACTTTCTGCCCTCACTCTCAACACAAACATCCAGTCTCACACTTGATCTAGTGTGTGTTATTGCTCCCATACTTTTGATGACTTGGATCGTACATGGCAGTTGGGTGGCAGCTGTGCATGCGTGTATAAATGATGTAATACCAACTAATCGATTATTAAATTAGTTGCCAACTATTTTATTAATCGATTAAATCGAGTAGTTGTTGCAGCCCTAGAAAAAAACCTTCTAAACTTTCAGTGGAAGTCAATGTAAAAAGAGTTTATTTCAGGTCATTTTAAAGAGTTTCTTTTGGCCCGGTCCTCAAGAAATTTTGACACAGTGTAAGGTTTGTCTGTTCAACACTAAAAGGCTTTACTTCTCAGTGAAATGTCAGGAACCAGCAAAGGCGTTTAAACTGACGATGTAGTTTGGTGTCAACTTGGCACAGATTTGGCGACTCAATCTCAATATTTTCAGAGAAATATACAGTTGTTTGGTCTGGCTGGTCATTGTAAACCATCTGCAAACAGCAAGCAAACTGTTCCAAATCCAGTAGGCCGGGCTTCGTCTCATTTTTATATTAGTTATCATAAACACATACTTGCCCACGCTAAGCATGAGAGCGTGGAGTCCCAAATTTGTTATGAATTGTTTTGCCAACTTGGGTCTCAGGGTTGTGTGAAGATGGACCACCCATCCCGTCCTCTGAGAAGAACGTAGGAAGAAAAGATTTTATTTTATTTATGCATACCACATCCTACTTCAGCTATAACTCATACACAGAGCCCTGACCTTTCCTCTTTACCTCCTGCTCAGCTGATAACTGACACCTACATGTGTTCCAACTCAACAAATCCATCACCAGAGCTCTCCCGTTCATTGTTCTAATAGCATGTATGCTAACAGTACACCATTAATATTCCATTAGCATCTTTGTGAAACAGATGCTATTCATTTTCCATTAGTACCTATGCTAGCGCACCATCAATTTCACATTAGCATGTACTGTAGGCTAGCAGAGCGCCATTCGTTTTCCGCCAGCTCCCAGTCCAGAGGGGCGCCATTCATTCCCATTAGTGTCAGAACCAGAAGGAAGGGACCGGTCATTCATTCTCCATTAGCATATGCTAGCGTGACAGCGTAAGCCGCCACTGCAGAGCAATAAAACACTTGAGGTGCTACGCAGCTGCAGGCCTACCAGACATGTATCAGTGACTATTATTACTGCACTTCAGCTAAGAGGTCGTACTTACCCACGCCGTATCTCTGCTGAGCTGCAGTGTCGGATATTATTAACACAGTCAGGAGTTCACACTGTACTGGAGTATTGTTTTAGAGTTTTAGTAGCTTCATCAGGATAACTCTTCCTGATGAGTGCCAGTTTAATCATTGTAATGTTTTTTATGTTCTTTGCGACTTCACTTGAGGATACTTTCAAAGTTTTTACGTTTTTTAGATTGAATGACTCATTTTCTTGTCATTTTTTACTTTACTTATTTACATAAGGCTACACTAGTATGCACCACTAGTAAGAAACAGGGGTGTCACCAGGTTTTCCTTCTAATTCACCTGTAAAGCTAAGCTAAGTTAAGTAAACAAAACTGTAATTCTAAAAATATCATTTTTTCTCCTGAAAACTGTTTATTTGGGTGAGTAAAGCACTTAAATTTATTTACAGTAAGTTCAGATTTCCAGATTTCCACTATAGCTGGGTGCAGCAATATTATCATTAGCAGATAACTGCTAGCGCTAGCTGCGGTTAGCAGCTAATTCCACCTGACTATGAGCTACACTGAGTAACCCTGAGTGTTTCAGTAAGTCAGGGAGATATTAGCTCGCAGTTCATCCAACGTAGCTTAACATGATAAACATGCAGACTACAGTCCTATATACTCACCTCTGAGCGGCAAAAGAGCTAGTGCTTAGCACGGTTAGCGGGTAATGCTAATGCTGCTCCAGCAGGGCTAGCTGGGGTTAGCAGCAGGTTACAGGCTGATAATACCCACCTCTGAAAAGCGAAACAGCTAGCGATTAGCATGATTAGCAGCTAAGACAGAAGCAGAAACACCGGAGCAGCTCAAATGGCATTTATTCATACTAAAGACCACAACTAGACTGTTTAAAATGAATAAATAAAAAAATGATGGAATGAGACCTTTAAAAAATGATTCCACTTGCAGCATCTCCTGAAAGAAGCTTTAAAGGCTGCATTAAGGAATGCTACTTTAAATAAAGTCGTGCAGTTTTCATGTGGGCCACGGGCGTCTTGTTTTGTCCCCCTTCGCCTTGACCTACACGCCGTGTTTATTTCACAGCGTTGCCCGTCCGTGGCTTTAAAGTGGCTTTTATCGTGCTTGTTCCTTCAAAGTGGGTTTCAAATCTCACAACAGCCCCAGCGTGCCCCCGCAGCGTCACTGTAACGCCTATCTAATGCGTTTCTCAACCAGGAGAACGTTTATTACCATATTCCGCAGCCAAACAATTACTCTCCAGAAAGTGAGGGGTATAAACGGAATATGTAATGTCACTGTGGGGGGGTTATTAGAGGACATGCGGGGGGATAAAGAGGGTATTCATTTCGCTCTGATCCAGAAGTCAATATGATATACACGCTCGTATCCTGCACAGGTTGGCTGGGGTCTGGAGAAATGAAAAGACGGGGGAGAATTCCGCCTGTGGAAAGGCAGGTGAGAGTCTGAATTCAGATCACGCAGCTTTATTTGATAGAAGCAGACGTGCTGTGTGTTGTTGACTGCTCTGTTTATTGAATGACATTAGACTGATTGATTGTGATTGAGTTCTGTGGTGTGTAGAGGTGTAGTCTGGGTGATATAAAGCTGTATCTTCTAGGAAAGCGTGAGGATTTGCTGTTGCCAGACTCGTTATTGAGGCATCGCAGGGCAACAATACCTCTTTAGATTGTGGATGTTCAGGGTAATATCAAAATCCAACTGTCAGAGGCTTTTTCCTCTCTGCAGGTCTTTCAGTCTCATATACGGGTGCTTGAATGGTTCCTTACAGGTGCTGGTGAGATACTGATAGCTGTTCTGAAATGGAATTCTGCAATACGTTCAAAATGCTTTAACCCATGTAGTATCTCAGAGCTGGAGTGTCAGATATTATTAACACAGTCAGGAGTTTACATTAGGTTAAATCTTGCTTTTCCTTTTTCTGGGGCGATCCTGATGAGTGCCAGTTTCATCATTATGATGTTTTTACGGACTTTGCGACTTCAATTGAGGATACTTTTAATGTTTTTTTTTTTTATGTTTCGGATTGAATGACCCATTTCTTGGTCATTTTATCTTTGCCTAGTTGAGTAGTTCTTGTCATAATATTGATTAGAACATTGCCATATTTTTCACACTATAAGGCGCACCGGAATATAAGGTGCACTATCAACAAACGTATATTTTCTGGTCTATTTTTTTTATACATAAGGCGCACTGGATGTCAGAAGAGCTAGCACTTAGCGTGGTTAGTGGATAACGCTAATGCTGCTCCAGCCTTAGTGCTGGAGAAACTAAACTAAAAAAAAAACCCTCCTGTATAATGGTTTGGTATTAATGGTTTAAATGTACACTCAGTCAAACAGAGTGTGAGAAACATATGAGAAACATGAGACATATATACATATCGTCGCTGTCCAATGAAAAGCACTTACCTCTATTTTTGTCAATTTTTAGTTTACTACATAATTTGAACAGACAAACTGTCCCTTACACTGTGCAAAAAATTTTGATGAACGGAACAAAAGAAACTCTTTAAAGTGACCTGAAATAAACTCCTTTTTACATTGACTTCAATTGAAAGTTTACAAGGTTTTTTTCTCTCTCCTGTAAAGTTGCTGTTTTGGAGATAAGTGTTTTTCATTGGACAGCGACGATGTACAGTTCAAAATGAGCACTTTCTCTGATTTTACTGTTTATAGGCATGTATTTGAGTAAAAAGAACATTGTGGTTTTATTCTATAAACAACTGACAACATTTCTCCCAAATTCCAAATAAAAATATTGTCATTTAGAAAATGAGAAATGGTCAAAATAATGAAAAAGGAACAGTGCAATGCTTTCAAACCTCAAATAATGCAAAAGAAACAAGTTCATATTCATTTAGAAACAACAATGCTAGTGTTTTAAGAGTTCAGAAATCAATATTTGGTGGAATTACCCTGATTTTTAATCACAGTTTTCATGCATCTTGGCATCATGTTCTCCTCCAACAGTCTTACACACTGCTACTGAGTGACCTTATTCTTATTTCACTCCTGGCACAAAAAAAGTCAAGCAGTTCAGCTTTGCTTGATGGCTTGTGATCAACTTACATCTTACATGATTTACATTCAGAGGTTTTTTAAAGGGGTTCAGGTGACATCCAGTGACCTAGTGCTGGGCGATATGAGAAAAATCATATCACGATATGAAATTTTTATATCACGATAACGATATATATCATGATATACCACATTTAAGTATGTTTTCAGTTATTCTTTGAAAAATATGACAAAATAACATCATTGCTTACTTTTTTCCAACTTTATTTCAAAGTGACATTAAACCCAACTTTCACAAATGAGAATTACTACCTTTTAGTGCAGCAATATATATGTATCAAATGAAAACAGGTGAGGTAGATGCAGTAGCAATTTTTTTTCAGCTCTCGTGAGTTTAATAACGTAAAGCATGTTGTAAACCGACGTGTCCGTTAAATAACGTAAAGCAGCGTCGTGTTGCAAAACCACATTATAAAGCTTTTTTTGTGAAGATTCCTTTATTATCACTTATATAAAATGAGTTTATGCAAAGTGACCATGGCAGTACATTTCATCATAGCCTACTTTATATATTTGCATGAATAATTGATGAAATTACTGCAGAAACAATAAGTATCCCCACGATATTTATCGTCATATCGCACAGCACTAAAGTGACCTATAAAAAGAATGGCAAACGACAGCTGGGGTGAAGTGCATGGAAAGAACAGATTAAACCAATCTCTTAGATGCAGAACTTGCTAGAAAAAGGACATGCTTTTCATGTCAGGCTGAAGTTTGCAAAAGATCATAAGAATTGGACAATAGAGGACTAAAGTAAGTAGTATCATCTTCTCTGATGAGTCAAATTTGATGGTCTAATGGTGAGCCAGAGACCTGGAGAGGTGTAAAAGCCACAGTGTCTTGCACCCAAGTGTGTGTGTGTGTGTGTGTGTGTGTGTGTGTGTACAGTGTAGCTCCTCTTGCAGCACATGCATTCCTGTGCCGGGGTTGTGTTTACACAGGAGCCCATGTGTGTTTCTTCTCTCAGACAGCTTGGTGCACCTCACCAGCTTCAAGATGCCATGTAAGGACTGGTTATCTCTGCGCAACACACCGATACGGAGAGCACACACACACACACACACACACACACATCCTGCGTGGAGGAAGTGAGCTGTGATGGTGATGGTGTTTCAGACAGTGATGGTTTCCTGGAGTGATGTTGTGACAGTAACAGATCTCAGCAAGGCTTCTTCTGTGGTTTCAGCAGTAATGATACTCACACACACACACACACACACTGAGAGGAGGAAGTGAGACAGTGATGATGGTGATGTTTATGATAGTAATGATTTGCTGTTATGTTGTGAGATAAGAGAGAGATGATAAATTACAAGATGAGTTTATTCTGCGAGCAACAGTACCTGGTGTGTGTGTGTGGTGACATTATTAAAGATGTGGCTTAAGTCATCCGGTGTAGCCTAAGATGTGGCTAGCCCTGTGTAGCCTAATAACTTGGTTGTGCCACCTTTATCAGCAACAACTGCAATCAAGCTTCACCAATAACTGGCAACGAGTCTTTCACATCTCTGTGGAGGAATTATGTCCCACTATTCTTTACAGAAATGCTTTAATTCAGCCACATTGCTTTTTGCCTTGGACCTCTCCATGGCAAAAAAACTCTCCACTCGCCATGGAGACCATTTTTGACCAGTCTTTTTCTTATTATTGAATTATTAACACTGACCTTAACTGAGGCAAGTGAGACCTGCAGTTTTTTTTTTTTATTAAATTTGTGACCTCCTGGATGAGTTGTTCATGCTCTTTTGGAGTAATTCGCCAGTGTTCATTGTTTTCTCCATTTATGAAGAATAGCTCTTACTGTGGTTCTCTGGAGTCCCACAGCTTTAGAAATGACTTCGTAACCTTTTTCAGACTGACAGATGATCAATGACTTTGTTTTCTGATCTGTTTTTGAATTTCTTCATAATGTGTGGCTATTTGAGATATTTGAGATATTTTTGCTGTTACATGTTGTATGTTGTCGGACAGGTTCTCTTTAAGTGACTTCTTGATTCTATATGTCTGGCAATATTCAACTCAGTAATCAATTCAGCTTTTCAAAAAATGTGATTAAGCACAGTTAATTTATGGGGGGTGGGTGGGGCAAATGGGCTGGATTGGTTTAGATAGTTTTCTTTTTCCTTTTATGAATAAAAATATCATTTAAAACGTGCTTTTTATATTTACTTTTTAATTAATTTAATTAATTTATATGTTAAATTTGTAGATATCGGTAGGGGGCAAACTATTTTTCATGCCACTGTATGTGTATATATATATATATATATATACAGTCTAATATTTGAAGCATATTATTATTAGAGATAGAGATTAGAGATTTGTGTTTACATAATGCACATAAGGCTTTTATACCATATTTTTTGCACTATAAGGCACACTGGATTATAAGGTGCACTAACAATAAAAGTCTATTTTCTAGTCTATTTTCATACACAAGGAACATTAAAGCTAACTGTAAAGCTAAGCTAAGTAAACAAAACTGCAATTCCCCCCAAAAAACTTTTTTTTAAAAGTTAAACGAGTGCTGGATGTTAATCTACACAGATTTCTTCTCTCCTAAAAAGTGTTTATTTGGACGAGTAAAGCGTTTATATACAAAAAGCTTTAAGTTAGCGGCCAACAGCGCAAGGTTGTTCCGTGTGCTACAGTGTTTTGGTAAGAAAGGGCGCTATCAGCTAGTGAGTAATTGTGAGCACTAATGAGTAATGCTAATACTGCTCCAGCAGTGCTAGCCGGGGTTAGCAGCAGGCTACAGGCTGATAATACTCACCTCTAAGTGGCAAAAGTGCTAGCGCTTAGTGCGGTTAGTGGCTAATGCTTATACTAATGGAGAACTCAACTGAAACACCTGTATAACGCTGTACTTTAGCGGAGTGGCTTTACTGCTTCTTACAACCTGACTGCTAAAATACATACATAAGGCACACTGGATTATAAGGCGCACTGATGATTTTTGAGGAAAATGAAAGGATTTTAAAATACAGTCATTTTATTTATAGTACATATGGACACAGGATATCGAAATCAGCTCAAAGTGTTTATAGAGGCAGCAAAAAGTGACTTTTGTGTCATATATCCCCTTTAATGGTTTGGAATATATTGTTTATATCGTTAAATTAATCATAAGCAGGTTCTTTGCACTCAGGCTTTAAAATGCCTAGCAGTGCAAGACTTCTAGCGCTGGAAATATATGACCAGTCACTTCCATCTTTGTTGGGCGCTCTTCACTCTTCAGACACATCTACTATATATCTACTCCAGAGGTTCTGATGAGACCCAGCATCTGACCAAACATGGCTGCTGTCAGAATGACCTTAAACATGTTTGCGTAAGGTCCTAATACACACGATTACCTTCTGTAAAAGCAGGCATTCCTGCCTGAGCCCTCTTCTCTGCTGGATGTGGATCCTGAAGGCCAAAAGCAGATGGATCAAACGTTCAGCGTTAGAGGCTGGATACGCCAATGCCCAGGGGCCGTGACTACCGTAAGAATCTGCGGTGGATACCTCAGCCTGGCCAGCGGTGAGGTATTACTTACACAAGCACGGGTCGATACACAAATACACAAGCGATGGTCCATCATCCCAATCACGCTGCGAGAAATGTTTTCCTTTTTTTCTCTCTGACTCCCGCTGACTGCTCACTTTGATATTGTTTCAGTCATTATCCACGGCATCTGCTCTGCTTCATGCTGCTGAACTGCCAGATTCATACTGTATCAGAGAGTCTGCTTTTTCTTCTGTGGTGTGTGTCTACCTCCATCAGCTTAACAACTGCCTGTAGAAGTGAGAGGGAGGAGAAAGCTGGAGCCTATAACTAAACTGAGAACAGGTTTATTGTGATAGACAGTACCATATTTTTCTCACTATAAGGCGCACCGGACTATAAGGCGCACTATCAATGAACTTTTTAAGAGATACCATAAGGAACTTCTAATTCAGCAGGTCTCATTGCTGGGTGGTGGTTGTGGGGGGGGGGGGGGGGGGTAGCTAACTAAGTTATGTACAGCTAAGCTAGGTAAACAAAACTGTAATAAAAAAGACTTTCTTTTAAAGTCAAACAAGCACTGGATGTAAATCTAAACAGATTTATCTCCTGATAACTGTTTTTCTGGGTGAGTAAAGTGCTTCCATTTATGTACAGTAAGCTCAGATTCCCAAATTTCTCCAGCACTAAGGCTGGAGCATTAGCATTAGCCGCTAAACACTAGCGGATAGCGGCTGATGCCACCCGACAGCGCTACACTGAGTGACCCTGACTGCTCCGATATTAGCTAGTGGGCGATATTAGCTAGCGATTTGTCCCATGTAGCTTGTTTTAACATGGTAAACACGCAGACTACAGTCCGATATACTCACCTCTGAATGACGAAAGAGCTAGCGCAGTTAGTGGGTAATGCTAATGCTGCTCCAGCAGTGCTAGCCGAGGTTAGCAGCAGACTACAGGCCGATATTACTCACCTCTAAAGGGCTAAAGGGCTATACGGTTATTGGGTAATGCTAATGCTGCTGAAGCAGTACTAGCCGAGGTTAGCAGCAGGCTACAGGCTGATAATACTCACCTCTGAACAAGAAAATAGCGGTTAGCGGCTAATGCTAATGCTACTCCAGCCCTAGTGCTGGAGAACTAAACAGATAGAATTCATACATAAAACACACTGAATTAAAAAGTGCACTGACGATTTGTGGAAAATTAAAGGGTTTGAAATGTGCCAGTTTCATTTGATGATAATTATTAATAACCGTTAAATGCATTTGCTCGATTTGAAGTGGCATCACTCAAAGTTTGGACACACCTTAAATTCAGTGTTTTTCTTCGTAGATTCTGCATTGCAGATTAACACTGTTAATTCATCCGAACTATGAAGAAAAAATATATGAATTTATTATTGCTTAGATCTTATTGCTTAGACAGTTTTGCGCACTTTGGCTGGATTTTCTCAGTCAGTAGAGTCACCTGCAATGGCTTTCAGTTAACAGCTGTGCTGAACTAATCAGGAGTTAATTACTTGAATTTCTTGCCTCTTAATGTGTTTAAGAGCATCAAAGTAAAGTTGTAAAGAGGTAGAATTGGTATACAGTGAAAAGCTGACTATAAGAAACAATGGTCATTCAATCCAAAAAAGTATCCTCAAATGCATTTACCGCAAAGACTATCAAAAACATTATAATGATGAAACTGGTTCTCATCAGGTCTGCCCCAGGAATGGAAGAGCAGGAGTTCCCTTTGTTGTACACGATCAGATTTTTAGAGTTACCAGCCTCAGAAACCTTAAGTTAACAGCTCCCCCACCGTAGAAAAGATCATCTAAATCCTTCATAGAGTATTTTGGTTTGTTTAATACTTTTAAGTTACTACATGATTTCTTATGTGTTCCTTCATAGTCTGGATGACTTTAGTTTTCATTTACAATGTAGGAAAAAAATTAATAAAAACATTAAATTAAGTCCACATGCATCTGTCACTTTCTGGGATGGCTCTGTATTTTTCAGCTTGTCCAAAAATGCATGTGTACAGCATGTCCTTTAGTGATTTCTTAAAGCAATAATTCAATTTTATTACTGTAGTAGGAGTGCCAGAAGCAGTACAATTCTAGCAGAATAAAGCTATTGTAAGTTGGAGACAGTAATATACTGTATAAACAATAATATACCGTATTTATCTACTTTTAATACTACTTTTTTAAAGGTTTTGTAATATTATGTAAATGATAATACTATAATAAAATATAACTGGCTAAATAAATACTAGACTTACTTAGACTTAGACTTCATTTATTGTCATTCTTAGTACACTCCTGTACGGAGAACGAAATTTTGTTGCATTGACTCGCAAAAAAAAAAACAAAACAAAAAAACAGAGAAAAATAAATAAATATAGCATGTAAGTAAAATACAAGATATATGAAAATTTAGCAGCATAAATATTAAGTATAGATAAATCACATAGATACATAATGTACATCTGCAAAAATATACACACCTCTATGATAGAAACATAAATATCTATAAATAAAGTGACTTGTGCAGTTAGAAATATGTGAAGTGTGAAAAGTAAATACTAGTACTCAGTTAAGCATATGACTCAGAGTTTCCTTAAATTGACCAAGGTTTTAGGAGTTTAACAGTCTAATAGCTTGTGGGAAAAAACTGTTACAGAACCTGGTGGTCCTGCACCGCATACTCCTGTACCTTTTTCCAGAAAAACACTAGTACTACTACTAAACACTAATCATAACTAAATACTACTAAGAATAAAGGTAATAATTTAGTATTTTCTAAATCTAATCTAACGTAGAAGTCTAAAATTAATTTTATCTTCATATGAAACACATTCAATTGGATCGAAAATAAAAGTTTTTTTTTATCATATTAAATTAAATTAAATTTAACCAACCCATGGCAGTGAACTCACACAGACACACAGACACACACACACATATACAAAAACACATGATGAGTCCTGTTCCAATATCAGCGGTCCAGGGAATCATAGCAGAAACCTTCCGGTACTAAACTTACTTCTCCACTCTTCAGGCCACAGCTGAAGCTTTACACGTTTATCTCTCCTCACACTGCTTTCATCTCACTGAAAACACTGATTCCTTACCTCTGCAGCTCCAGCTGATCACTACTGCTGTTCTGACCTTCAGCAAGTCCTGATTCAGCCTCGGCCCGTCCCTCAGGGGATACGTCCGCACACACATCAGCTAGATGACTACATGTTAGAGTAAATAATGAATGAGGCTGGGCATTGCTTATTGACTGGTCAGCTTTGTCAGTGTCATGCTGTATTGAGGGATTTGACCTTCCTTTGTGGATCGAGGCGGAAATCTTCTGGATTAATATAAATGGAAAAAGTGGAGAAATATATATGAAGACACTGGTTGAAGATGTTTGTTCTCCACTGGAAGGCTTTGTTGGTAATGAGATTTCCACACCAGGAAAGTTCCGTGATATTGGGCCCTACCTTACACCCAACCAACAGTCTGTTCTACGCCTTGTGCTTGCATTGTTTAAATTGTCTACACCAATGGGTGTGGTAGTCTAGAAATGAGGTGTGTTCAGATAAATTTCTGGCATATTGCTATCTTGGCAATAGAAAACACAGGTGCTTCACTGCCTTAAAGATACCTAGATAACAGTCAACATTTAGACGTTCATTGCTATCTTGGCAACACCACTCGTAGGTGCACCACTCCTACATCCCTGCTCGTTACGAACACACAAGGACACACAGTAGAGCACAAACCCAACTTTTATGTCAACAATGTAATTAGATAAACAGAATACAATACAAATGTACATTGCTGTTCCCGTAAATTAGCTGCTTGACAAAGTCAGAGTGCACCTGGGTCTTAAAGGGAATGGAAGTGACACACTGACACAAAAAACACACCCAGGATTTATTAAGTGAATAAGCCACGCAAGGTGTACTTTTCACGTGTGTTCAGATACATTTCTGGCGTATTGCTATCTTAGCAACGGAAAACACAGAGGCGTCACTGCCTGAAAGACACCTAGACAACAGTCAACATTCAGATGTTCATTGCTATCTTGGCAACACAGGTGCACCACACATAAACCTCTGCTTGTCACACACACACAAGGACACATCAGAGCACAAACCTAACTTTTATATATTTACATCCACAATATAATTAGATAAACAGAATACAATATAAAATGACATTGCTGTTCTTTTAAATGAGCTGCTTGCCAAAGTCAGAGCACACCTGGCTCTTAAAGGGAATGGCAAGTGACGTGATGATTTATTATTTTCACATTATGCCCCAAAAACCTACCAATGATTAATTAAATAAAATAGTACATGCCTTTTGTGAGTTTCAAGACATGCAAGGTCTACTTTTCCTCTGTTTTCAGATCATTTTCTGCCGTATTGCAATCTTTGCAACGGAAAACACAGGTGCATCACTACCTGAAAGATACCTAGACAACAGTCAACATTCAGATGTTCATTGTTATCTTGGCAACACAGGTGTACACCCCTGCTCGTTACACTCCCACACAAAAGAACACACAGCAGAGCACAAACCCAACTTTTACATCAACAATGTAGTTAAATAAACAGGGTACAATATAAAATAACATTGCTGTTCCCATAAATGACTTGCTCAACAAAGTCAGAGCACACCTGGCTCTTAAAGGAAATGTCAAGTGACGCGCTAATTTATTGATTTTAACGTTATGCCCATAAACACATTCATAATTAATAAGGAGAAAATTCCTTGCTATTTTGATAATGCAGGAGTACACCCCCTCTCGTTAGACACACGCCCAACATTTCATCATCAATTTACAATTTTTTTGTATTCTGTTTATCTAATTATAATTACACCTGGCTTTATAATAATTTTAATAAACACCTGGCTCTTAAAGGGAATGGCAAATGACATGCTGACTGATTTATTTATGTTATGCCCAAAGAACACATTCATGATTAATAAGAAGAAAATGTGTAAGTTTTTTTTCGCACTTTTCGAGCCATGCAAGGTCTACTTATTCAGACTCTTTTCTGGCGTATTGCTATCTCGGCAACGGAAAACACAGATGCGGCACTGCCTGAAAGATAACCAGACAACAGTCAACATTCAGAATTCATTGAAACAGAATTCAACAAAATTTTACATTGCTGTTCCCGTAAATGAGCTGCTCGACAAAGTCAGAGCACACCTGGTTCTTAAAGACTCTTAAAGGGAATGGCAAGTGACACGCTGATTTACTTATTTCATTATACGTCCAAAAAAAAAACATACTCACGATTTATTAAGTGAATTAATGTATACCTTTTGCATGTTTTGAGCTGCGCAATGTGTACTTTTCCCGTCGTTGCGATAGCAAAGACACACTGACATGCCCTAAATCAAGCTGCACTGTGCACGCTTGACGGCACATCTATAGATCACTACAATAGGAACCCGTACTCGTTTATTTTATAAAAGAACAACCCAAACGAATAAGAAATACATTTGCAATAAACTTTATTGATAAATTTCCTTTTTTTTCATTTAGACAACCCATTTAATAAGCGTACTGTATTTGCACGTCAACCAGGCAGTTTTCAGCTGACGTATAAAAAAAAACCCTTCACAATTCCACTGTATAAACACACTTGAGCAGGACCTTTCAGATCCTCCCGCTCCCTTTAATCAAGGCCGCTCCTACCTTCGGGAGGTCTGCTGTTATTATGCAACCATGTTCACGCTCTCTGGAGTCGGCGACAAGGTGCTGGAATGATGAAATGAAAGTGAAGGGTGTGAAGAACAGAACAAGTATCGATTCCATTCAAACCCAATTCGCACGAGCGGCGCCAGCAATCAAATGTCAGCTCAGGTCAATGGAAGTAGCCGGAGGGGCAGGAGGATGATGGAGGGTTCAGTGGAGTCTGGCCTGTGGAATAGAGAGGAGGAGTGAAGAGAGAAGCCCTCGCCTTTCATAGCCGTAAACACTGGAGAGAACGTGGGAGGATTACGCTGAGAGTGGACAAAGATCTTGGAAGTGAGGCTGATTACATTCCACTCAGCTTCTGAAGAACTCGTAAAGAACAGTGGCTGCTTTGGTGTAGAGCTTAAGCGCTTTCTGACGGTGTTAAACCTGTTTAATATATAATACTTTGAACGGTTAATGTTGTGAGGCTTCACTGACGCTGATTCATTTATTGGGAAGGAAAAAAAACATAGCGCATCCTACAAGAATGAAAACCTTGCACATGGTAGCTCAGTGAAAGTGCTGCTCTTTACTCGAAATTACTCTTACATAACAAGATCTCACCATCTGTATTCTTGCCGGTTTCAGTACCTTTCAGAATGAGCCATTTAAGGGCTCTGTCACTTTTATGCCAATAAGCTGTTGACGGCCATGCCATGTTTACATGGAACATTTACACGTTAATATTAGCTTGTGCTAGATAGCAAAACAAGCAGAACAAGCAAGTTTATACTCAACTAAAATCAGAAAACTCATTACTTGAAAGTTCATACATGTCCCTCTTCTGCTGACTTGCAATACACAGTAGGTATAGATTCCTCCCTCAGACAAAGTCTGAAATGGTGTTTCTTCAACTGATCTAGTGGGTTGGGCTCTGGTGAGGAGGTTGACGAATGAGGGGTGGTGCCAGGGTGGTTCTACGCAGGTTTCCTTATTGTGACGTCACAAAAAGGGAGCATTCAAACAGCTGGTAGAGGATACGATTCCTTCAGCTGATTCACAGAAAATAGATGGATGTTTTGGTGGTTGGAGTGTTTATAGCGGTAGTCGAGACCCAAGTGGAAATGCATAAGCATGCAAAAAGTTTTGCACAAAGCCACAAAGCCTCATTTCGCTCAGACATGCTATGACTACTGGAATAAACTTTTTTATATAGGTTTATAAAAGCTTATGTAGGTGTTCTGTAGATGCTGTAAGTAGTCTCTTCTGTATTTAATTCTTATTGTTAAGTTAATTATTACCTGTTTTATGTACTGTACTGGTATTTGCCTGCTAGTCTCGTGCAGTACAACCCGCAGTGAAGACGAGTTCATTAGTGCCCTGAAGCAAACCACCAGACCTCAGTCATTCATGGCGACAGGAAGTGTGAGAGGTCTTATCCAGCTTAGAAACGGAGATAGGAAGCTTTAGTGCAACAGTGCGAAAACTCTCATGAGGCTGAAGAGGCCGTGTGTTTGATTCCAGCTGATGACTGCCGCAGTCATGCTCTTCAGCAATGTGTTTAATCCCTGCTTCATCCAGGAGGACTAACCCCCACAGCTGATTAATGGAAAATATACACTCCCTGGCCACTTTATTAGAAACACCACACTTGTTGTTACACCCTTAGAGACTATAGCCTATAGCTTTACAGCGGTCAGTTTCCAGAGAGGCCAGAGAGCCGCTCTTTTATGGTAATATTTGGATGGTGGACCTACTCTTCACCTAGCAGAGTATAAGGTAGGGGTTTCTAATAAAGTGGCCAGTGAGTGGAAGTATAAGGTAGGGGTTTCAAATAAAATGGCCAGTGAGTGGAAGTATAAAATAAGGGTTTCTAATAAAGTGGCCAGTGAGTGGAAGTATAAAATAGGGGTTTCTAATAAAATGGCCAGTGAGTGGAAGTATAAAATAAGGGTTTCTAATAAAGTGGCCAGTGAGTGGAAGTATAAAATAGGGGTTTCTAATAAAATGGCCAGTGAGTCGAAGTATAAAATAGGGGTTTCTAATAAAGTGGCCAATGCTTGGAAGTATAAGGTGGGTGTTTCTAATAAAGTGGCCAGTGAGTGGAAGTATAAAATAGGGGTTTCTAATAAAATGGCCAGTGAGTGGAAGTATAAAATAAGGGTTTCTAATAAAGTGGCCAGTGAGTGGAAGTATAAAATAGGGGTTTCTAATAAAATGGCCAGTGAGTCGAAGTATAAAATAAGGGTTTCTAAAAAAGTGGCCAGTGAGTGGAAGTATAAAATAAGGGTTTCTAATAAAGTGGCCAATGCTTGGAAGTATAAGGTGGGTGTTTCTAATAAAGTGGCCAGTGAGTGGAAGTATAAAATAGGGGTTTCTAATAAAGTGGCCAGTGAGTGGAAGTACAAGGTAGGGGTTTCTAATAAAGTGGCCAGTGAGTGGAAGTATAAAATAGGGGTTTCTAATAAAGTGGCCACTGAGTGGAAGGAGAAGGTAGGGGGTTCTAATAAAGTGGCCAGTGAGTGGAAGTATAAGATAGGTGTTTCTAATAAAGTGGCCAGTGAGTGGAAGGAGAAGGTAGGTGTTTCAAATAAAGTGGCCAGTGAGTGGACGTATAAAGTAGGGGTTTCTAATAAAGTGGCCAGTGAGTGGAAGTATAAGGTAGGGGTTTCTAATAAAGTGGCCAGTGAGTGGAAGTATAAGGTAGGGGTTTCTAATAAAGTGGCCAGTGAGTGGAAGTATAAGGTGGGGGTTTCTTATAAAGTGGCCAGTGAGTGGAAGTATGAGATGGGTGTTTCTAATAAAGTGGCCAGTGAGTGGAAGTATAAGGTGGGTGTTTCAAATAAAGTGGCCAGTGAGTGGAAGGAGAAGGTAGGTGTTTCTAATAAAGTGGCCAGTGAGTGTAAGTATAAGGTAGGGGTTTCTAATAAAGTGGCCAGTGAGTGGAAGGAGAAGGTAGGTGTTTCAAATAAAGTGGCCAGTGAGTGGAAGTATAAGGTAGGGGTTTCTAATAAAGTGGCCAGTGAGTGGAAGTATAAGGTGGGGGTTTCTTATAAAGTGGCCAGTGAGTGGAAGTATGAGATGGGTGTTTCTAATAAAGTGACCAGTGAGTGGAAGTATAAGGTAGGGGTTTCAAATAAAGTGGCCAGTGAGTGGAAGTATAAAATAAGGGTTTCTAATAAAGTGGCCAGTGAGTGCTTAGTGTTAAATTACTATAACACCATGGCTCTACTGATCTTGGGTAAAAGTGTTAAGTTCTAAAGCGAGATCCCATCTCTTTTAGATGAACGGCAGAAATGTGATGGGCTTTAAGTGATCAGATGAGTGTGTGTGTGTGTGTGTGTGTGTGTGTGTGTGTGTGTGTGTGTGTGTGTGTGTGTGTGTGTGTGTGTGTGTGTGTGTGTGTGTGCGTGCGTGTGTGCATGTGTGTGTGTCCTGCTCATATTGAAATGTTGACATTTTGGTGGCTCCTAATGCCTGGAGCAGAAAGAGAGAGAAAGGGTGATCCTCCTTTTAACTCAAACACTGAGGAAAACTCAGCATTCTGACATTTACACCAACCTCTACACACACACACACACACGCGCGCACATATACACTCACACACACTCAAAGGCTATATAGCGCAACATAGGGCAGGACCAAGCATACATCTGCATGCAGGCACACACACTCTCACATACACAGATACACAGCATAAAAATACAAACACTGATCAGCCATTATATTAAAACCGCCTGTGTTTGTGTATTGGCAAGAACCTGCTATTTTTTATAAAATCCCAGCAGATGACATGTCTCTTCAAACCATCACTGATTGTGGAAACTTCACACTAGACCTCAAGCAGTTTGGACTGTGTGTCTCTCCACTCTTCCTCCAGACTCTGCTCCCTTGATTTCCAAATGAAATGTAATTTTTTTTTGATGATCAGTGATGGTTTGGAGAGACATGTCATCTGCTGGTGTTGGTCCACTGTGTTCTATCAAGTCTAAAGTCAGTGCAGTTTTGTTTTCCCGCAAAATCGTACAGCACTTCATGCTTCCCTCTGCTGACTAGTTTTATAGAGATGCGGATTTCATTTTCCAGCAGGATTTGGCACACTGCCCACACTGCCAAAAGTACCAATTGGTCTTATGTAATATTCTAATTTTCTGTGCTTAAAATAGATCACCATGTGTGCAATACTATATATCTATATAATATAAATTTCACATTTTGAACTAAATTACTGAAATAAAGTAACTTTTAAATTATATTCTATTTTTTGTTGAGATCCACTAGTAAGTCTTTGAAGTTGTGAGGTGGGCATCAATGATCCATAGGTGCCCATGATCCCCGGTTGTCCTTCCTTGAAGCACTTTTGTAAGGTGCTGACCACTGCTTTCCAGGAACACCACAAGAACAAGAACCAGACTGATGTTATGGAAATGTTCTGTCCCAGTCATGTAGAACAATTTGTAAGTTTGGTGGTTTTTCTCAAAGTGTCTCAGATAAGTGCGTTTTTTTTCTGCTTGAAAACATCATCAACTTTATGAACTGACCAGTTTCATGTTGCCAGGGCTAGGCTTAGACCCTGTGTGTTGTCATCTTGTTTGGAAGCTGTTCCTGCTATTTAATAATTCATGTTATAATTGTATTTAACTGGAATAAACTCAGTAATTTCACTGTGTCGGATGTTCAGTGCTGCATGAAGATGCTGTAGGGGATTTGAAGTAAGCTTTGAGAGTCTTTGTGTGTGTGTGTTCATACTCATGCATGCATGTGAACTCCAGATGTTCATTTGGTTCACAGGCCTGTCATCAAAGGCTTCGTGCTGGGGTGTGTTGTGCGTTCGTGCACGCGTGTGATGCTGTGTGTCTGTGTGTGTGTGTGTGCGCACACTTGTGCACTTGTATGTCTGAGTCTCCTGGCCTCTGCACAGTTTGGTCCACAGAACTGCCACTGGTTGCTGTAGCAACCATCCACCCAGTCACCAATAGGATTCCAACGCTGATTGAAATGTGGAATCTTGGGAAATGTCAGAGTGTGTTTCCCATCACTCTCATCAGCTACAGTGGTGGGATCAGAACAACAGATAGAACACACACCTCAACACAAAAAACACACTGAACCAAATACAGCTCTGATTTTGCTATTTATAAGTATATATTTGAGTAAAATGAACATTGTTGTTTTATTCTATAAACTACAAACAATATTTCTCCCAAATTCCAAATAAAAATATTGTCATTTAGAGCATTTATTTGCAAAAAATGAGAAATGGCTGAAATAACAAAAAAAGATGCAGAGCTTTCAGACCTCAAATAACGCAAAGAAAACAAGTTCATATTCATAAAGTTTTAAGGGTTCAGAAATCAATATTTGGTGGAATAACCCTGGTTTTTAACCACAGTGTTCATGCATCTTGGCATGTTCTCCTCCACCAGTCTTACACACTGCTTTTGGATAACTTTATACCACTCCTGGTGCAAAAATTCAAGCAGTTCAGCTTGGTTTGATGGCTTGTGATCATCCATCTTTCTCTTGATTATATTTCCAGAGGTTTTCAATTTGTTAAAATCAAAGAAACTCATAATTTTTAAGTGGTTTCTTGTTTTTTTCCAGAGCTGTACAGTGGCGAGAAAAAGTATTAGCTCCCTTACAGACTTCTTTTGTTTTTTGCTTTTTTTTGTCACACTCACATGTTGTAGATTATCAAACAAGTTTTAATATCATACAATGAATTAATGATGATTTAATTTACTAAGAGAAAAAAAAAATATCCAAACAAACCTGGCGCTATGTGAAAAAGAAATTGCCCCTCCATAAATTAACTGTGATTAACTACTACAACCAGGCTTGATTATTGCCAATACCTGTAGAATCAAGAAATCACTTAAATATAACCTGTTTTACAACATGAAGCAGCTAAAAGATCTCAAAAAGCAGCACATTGTGCCCCTATCTAAGGGCTGAGTTTGGGCAGCTTCACTGGGAAGCGTGAAGCTGAATCCCCCCCACGAGAAGAGATACAGAAAAAAAGGTTTGTCATGCAGGTAAAGAGGAAGTGAGGGTTTATATAGGGTGGAGAGTGGGAGGAGTAAAGAGCGTGGATCAATCTCCCAAAATTAAAATATATTTATATAAAACAGAAAAAAACTGGGTGAAAATGGCATCTCAGCTTCACAGTAGGGAGGGATGGTGTTTTTTGGATGGTACTCATCATTCTTTGTCCTCCAAACACGGCGAGTGTCTCATCTGATCATAGAATTTTCTCCCATGACTCCTCTGGATCCTCCAAATGGTCATGAGCGAACTGAAGACGGGCTGGACGTGTGCTGATTTAAGCAGGGAACCTTCCCTGCCATGCATGACCTTAAACTATGACGTCTTAGTGTGTTTTACCCACAGTAACCTTGGTAACAGTGGTGCCAGCTCTCTTCAGGTCGTTGATCAGCTCCTCCTGTGTAGTTCTGGGCTGATTCCTCACCTTTCTCAGTATCATTGATTCGCCGCAAGGTGAGATCTTGCATGGAGCTCCAGTCTGAGGGAGATTGACAGTCATGTTAAGCTTCTTCTTTAATTTTCTAATAATTGCTCCAGCAGTTGATATTTTTTCACTAAGCTGCTTGGCGACTGCCCCGTAGTTCTTTCCAGCCTCGTGAGGGTCTACAGTTTTGTCTCTGGGGTCTTTGGACAGCTCTATGGTCTTAGTCATATTAGTAGTTGAAGTTTTACTGATTGTGTGAGGAGAACAGGTGTCATTATGCAGCTAACGACCTCAAACAGGTGCTTCTAGTTTAGAATAATAGGAATAATGGAGTTAAATGGTCTTTGAGGGCCAGAGTTTGTGCTGATTGGTAGGTGTTCAAATACTTATTTGCAGCAGTAATACAGATTATGTTTCCCACAGTGGACATGCGCCTAATGCCAACCTTACACCTAACGATTTTCAAGCGATTTCTCTGTCCCAGGCAAATTTCCAGAGTCGGGATAAAATCACGAGAGTCTGGCTAGAGTCGAGCTGCAGGTGAGTTACCTTGATCGTTGAGTGTAAGGTGGTTAGGATTGTAAGTGTTAGTCAGTCGGGTTCACGTCCTGGAGCTCCGATAAAATCAACCGTGTTGAATATTGTCGCAAGTCTTGAGACTCGGCTCGCGCAAATAGTGACGTGAACAATGTCAACAACCAATAGGAGAGCTACAGCAAGATTTGTTTACAAACAATTTGAAAAAGAACGCATGTTGCAGTTAATATGTCTTATATGGCTTTTACTTTAATGTGTACAGTTTTTTCAACACCAGTAGCACCTTAAAGTCATTATATTTAAAGTTATTTTATTTTGCACAGTTATTTATTTGTGCAGTGTTATTTTAAATACAAACAAGTTTAATAAATACAGATTTTGCAAGAATGATGTTCTTTATTGCATTAATTCTATCTAAAACAAAGGCAAATGTAAAGCAGTGAAACAAGGTTGTAGCAAAAAAAGGGGGGAGGAGCTTATAGGCAGAGTTGCACAAAATGTATTTTATTAAAACATATCAAGAACTAATTACAGTGTGGCAGAAAAAAATAAACTGTTAATGGGGAGAAAAGTTGTGAGACTCTGATAAATCACAGTATTGACTGTAATTTAATTATTTGTAATTTAATATGTAATATGTATTGTATTTAAACTCCACCAGAAGCATGATGGAAAATAATCTTGCAGTTAGTGATCCCCAGACTTTGTAAAATCTTAGCCTGTGACTAAAAAGTCTAAGACTAGTCTTTAGATGTGAGAGGGGGTCAGACTTCAGTCTGTTAAAAGTCTTTTTAAAGTCTTTTTAAAGTCGTGTAGTGTATGGACAGCTTAACTGGTCTTTGAGGTCCAGAATTTTTGCTGATTGGCAGATGTTCAAATATTTATTTGCAGCATTAAAACTAAAATTATTTGTATTATTATTGTGTTTTTTTTTATTATTATGTTTCTCACAGTGGACATGTGCCTAAGATGAAAATTTCAGACCCCTCCATGATTTCTAAGTGGGAGAACTTGCAAAGTCGCAGGGTGTTCAAATACTTACTTTCCTCGCTCTATAACTCATGTTATATTTGAAATTAAAATGTGTTTGTTAATCAGAAAAATAAGTAAGTATGATAAAAAAAAAACGCCAAAACAATAGAGCTTCACAGCTCAGTGGGGTGTGTTCAATGTTTGGCCAGGATTAGTCAGATTAACCCCATGTACCCACTACTGTAGACTAGACTACCCCCCAGAGTGATGTTATTCAGAGGATGGAGAATGTGCCTGATGTATTATTAAACCTACAATGAAAAGTAATGTCTAAAAATATATATAAATCCTTCCTCTGCTTTCTTTCACTCTCTTTCACAGCCTGCCCAGCACTTTAGTGTGAAAATCCAACAGCTAATTAGCCCAAGTCTTCTATTCTTTCTCTCCACTCGCAGCGACGGAGACTCTTAAATCTTAAATAAAAGCAGACTGGCTGAACTGCAGGTCATATAATATAGGGAACAGTATATAAGAGTTCATACTCATAGTAAATGTGAAATTCAGTGTTTTTTCATTATTAAAGATTTTCTGCCTTGTAGATTAATACTAAAGTCATCCAAACAATGAAGAAAAGCATGTAAAATTACTTATTAAACATAAAAAACACAGAATATGTTTTATATTTTACATTCTTTAAAGTAGCACCTCTTGCTTTGATGACAGCTTTGCACATTTACACTCTGCATTTTCTCACTCAGCTTTATGAGGTAGAGTCACCTGGAATTCAGGCTTTCAGTTAACAGCTGTGCTGAACTTGTCAAGAGTAATTACTTAAACCTTTCATACCTGACTTATGCTCTAGTGCTGAAAAAAATTATATAAATGATGTTTGTGCTTAAAAACAGAATTCAGTAAATAAAAACAGAATAAATACTACAAAAAAAATCTAAATCAAACATAATATTTGTATTTTGTCTGTTGATTGCAGTGCAGTCATTTGTTAAACACTTAAAACATGTTAAACATAAACATTTATTATACTATATATTTATATATATTTCACAAATTCTCATAAAAAGGAATTAACTCAAAGCATGATGGGAAAAGGTGTTTACTCTGCCACATTAGCTTTGATGCGATCATGCTTTACTTCAGTGAGCAGATTTTTATGTTTCCAATGCAGTTGGCTGAGCTAATCTGCTGTTTGATTGGCTAAAAAATATCTATTCTGATTAATAATAGGTCTAAATCTGTATGAAGTGAAAGAATACACAAAAAAAAAGAAGAAAACACACCACATGTCCATTGCAATGGATGCAGGGTCTGAAAGGGTTAATGTTAGTTTGAGAGCATCAGTTGTAAAGTTGTAAAGAGGTAGAATTGATAAACAGGGAATAGCTCTATCTGATTAATGTTCTAATATTCATATTATGAGAAACAAGAACTACTTAACTAAATAAAGAAAAAAACATTACTTTAAAAAATAAAGGTCAGTCAATGATGAAACTGGCTCTCATCAGGACCATCCCAGGAAAGGAAGAGCAAGAATTACCTATGTTGCACAGGATTGTTGCGAGTTAATCAGAGTTTCAGCCTCAAAAACCACCCAAACACCCAAAAAGCACCCAAAGTACGACAACCTAAATTTTAAGTTACTACATAATTCCTGATGTGTTCCTTCATAGTCTGGATCACTTCAGTATTTATTTACAGTGTAGAAAACAAATTAAAAGACATATATAAGACATATATATATGGCTCTACATAAGATAGATTGATGTGTAAAGAAAAAGCAGGACTGTATAAAGCTGTATAAAACTGTATAAAAATATAGTTTTGTTAAAAAATGTTATAAAGAAAGATAAAAGTAAAAAGTATTTGTGTGTGTGTGTGTGTGTGTGTATGTGTCAGTGTGAACCAGTGCCAAACCCTTGTTTGTGGTCTATATTTAGCGCCACACTCTTCATCGCTTCACCTGAACCCATTGATAGTGCTTATTGGCAGCAACTTCGCCAACTCAAATCCCTGCTGGAGCCGCTTCAATCCATAATTTCAACTGATTTACACAGGCTCAGAGAGCGAGGGGGAGAGCAGTGTGTGTGTGTGTGTGTGTGTGTGTGTGTGTGTGTGTTTGTTTTTCTCTAAAACCTTATTTGGGAAGCAGTTTTTAAATGACAGAGCATTTGTCAGTCCTTGTAACAGAGCCAGTTACATTCTTTTCTCGACCTCCATCAATGAGATTAACTTTGTCTGTGCACATGCATGAGTCTGTGTGTGTGTGTCTGTGTGTGTGTGTCTGTGTGTGTGTTTAGATTTAACAGACATCTCAAGTTGCAAAAATTAATTTCAGGGAGGTACCCCTGGACCTGGACTTGGTCACCCCTTGCAGGACTCCCGCGACTTCCGGGAGACTTGAGACGTCTGATTTAAACTTATATAATTTATAATCTAATTTAATCCTTCATTATTGCATGATTCTACATAATAACGCATATCATTGAAAAGTTCATTTAGTTCAGTAATTTAGTTCAAAATGTGAAACAATGTATTAAACACAGAGTGATCTATTTTAAGTCTTTATTTATTTTATTATTGATGATTATGGCTTACAGACAATGAAAATCCAAAAATCATTGTCTCAGACAATTGCAAAATTATGTAAGACCAATTGGTACTTTTGGCAGTGTGGGCAGTGTTCCAAGTCCTGCTGGAAAATGAAACCCACATCTCCATAAATGTTGTCAGCAGAAGGAAACATTTTTATTTGCATCTTAGCAATGACTTTATTACTGCACTTCCTCACCTGTCAGACCTCTAAATCTTCTCTACACAGCTAAAACAGAGACTTAGTCCAAATCATGTTAAGCTGAGCTAAAGGGCTAAAGCTGCTGTTGCCATGTGGGTCAGCTAGACATGACTATTTCTGTATCAGTTTTCTCCAGTCTTTTAAAGGTGTAGGAAACAGTACTTACTGCTCTCTGACTTCATCTGTAATTTCTTATTTTTTTATTCTTAGTCTTATACTTTTAAGTTACAGAGTTCTCTGTGTTTCTGTGTATTTTTCTAGTGATAATAATGAAAGTGTGAATGTGCTGTGTGTAAGTGTGTAGATGTTGTAGTAGAGAGTGTATTTTTTTGAACAATACTAAAAAAAACTTTATTGTCCTAAAGGCCGTGGCAACAAATTTTGTACACTGGATTTTCTGACATTTCAGGTTATTTGATGGATGTCCTAAAGAGCTTAAATGTCAGAAATAAAGGGAAATATTTGAGGAGGGTTCTTAAACTTTGACTGGTATTATTATTATACACAGGTATTATATAATACTATAATTTAATGTAATGCTTTACATACCGGCCATATCGATAATATTACTTAGATAATTATACCTATATTAATACAGATTAATACTATATTAATACAGACATTTTTACAGATTTTCTTTCATATTAATGCACATATCATTCATTAAACTTTAGTAAGGTTTTTGTGCTTCTCCTTTAAAGTTATGTGATGATATACAACTCTGGAAAAAATAAGATGATGAGTTTCTGTGATTTAACCAAATTAAAAATCTCTGGAATATAATCAAGGGGAAGATGATCACAAGCCATCAAACCAAACTGAACTGCTTGAATTTTTGCACCAGGAGTGCAGGCATAAAGTTATCCAAAAGTAGTGTGTAAGACTGGTGGAGGAGAACATGCCAAGATGCAAGATGCAGAGTTATTCCACCACATATTGATTTCTGAACTTTATGAAACTTTATGAATATGAACGTGTTTTCTGTGTCTCTGTATCTTTTTTGTTATTTCAGCCATTTCTCATTTTCTGCAAATAAATGCTCTAAATGACACTATTTTTGTTTGGAATTCAGGAGAAATGTTGTCTGTATTTTATAGTATAAAACAGCAATGTTCATTTTACTCAAACGAAAACCTATAAATAGCAAAATGAGAGAAACTGATTTAGAAACTGAAGTGGTCTCTTAGTTTTTTTTTCAGAGCTGTATGTAATATATGGGACATGTTATTATTATGATTGACTCAGAGGCTGTGAAAGTCCTGCGGTGTGTCTTTTTTTTTTCTTCCTGAATTTCAATAAAGACATGTCCCGTCTGGCTGCTCTGCTTTTGAACGGTGGCCAGTCTCATTCTCTCTGCCTGTTAACTCTCAGACTGTCTGTCAGTAGGCTATCTCTGCGGCGCTTTCACACAGAGCTGGTGTTCTTCCAGGAGCAGCTTCTCCAGCAGCACTGTGAATGCCCGGACTTGAGCTTGCAGCTACTCTCTGCTGCTGGGAATTGTTTTGAAATCACTGGAAGAGGCTGTGTTCCAGTTTGATAAGTGTTAGAGAATGCCGAATGAGTGCGGCTTGATTCAGGAGGCATTGTTCTGGTGTACAAAATGTTTTAGAACAAAGTGTTTCAGCACGTTTTGAGAAGTTCACGCTTTACCTGGAGATGAGATTAGTTCTGAGTAAATGCAGGGAGATTTTTAGAGGGCAGGATAACTTTATAACCTTGCTATTGCGCTTGTAGCTTTCAGAATATTTTCAGGGTATTATATTATCCAAATTATTATTTTGTTTAGAGAAATTTCTGGCTGAAATTCAGGCTGAGAGCACCCTCTAGTGGCTGTGAGTGTAGATATACAGCTCTGGAAAAAAAAAATAAGAGACGACTTCAGTCTCTGAATCAGTTACTCTGATTTTGCTATTTATAGGTATATATTCGAATAAACTGAACATGAACTATGGACAACATTTCTCCCAAATTCCCACAAAAAATATTGTCATTAAGAGCATTTATATGCAGAAGCCTTTAAGAGTTCAGAAATCAATATTTGGTGGAATAACCCTGGTTTTTATGCATCTTGGCATGTTCTCCTCCACCAGTCTTACACACTGCTTTCGGATAACTTTATGACACTCCTGGTGCAACAATTCAAGCAGTTCAGTTTGGTTTGATGGCTTGTGATCATCCATTTTCCTCTTGATTACATTCCAGAGGTTTTCAATTTGGTAAAATCAAAGAAACTCATTTAAGTGTTTTTTTTTCAAAGCTGTACAGTGGAATGCATTGGAATGAAGTGGGAAAATCCTTGTCTAAACCAGCATTTCAATCTAATCTAGTCTTTTTTGTTTTTTCAGAATATGCCTGGATTGCATGATGGACTCCAACAGTGCAGAGCCTGGCCAATATGTGCCCTCCAGCACCCTGGGACCACCACTTTACCACCCACAGTCCTCTGCATGGCCACTGCTTCAGAGCACGGATGACTCCAACACCTCTTTCCTGCAGGGTGCTCTGAACCTCAGTGCTGTTTACGGAATCAACGGAAGCGATCCCAAAATCGAAAGCCGCACGTATGACCCTTTGGGCGGTCACTCGCTATGGCAGGTCATCCTCATCGTCCTCTTCACTGGACTGCTCTCGCTTATCACCATCATTGGCAACATTCTGGTCATGGTGTCTTTTAAGGTCAACCGGCAGCTCAAAACTGTCAATAACTACTTCCTGCTCAGTCTGGCCTTCGCCGACCTCATCATCGGGGTCATATCCATGAACCTGTACACAGCCTATATAGTGATGGGGCAGTGGGCCATGGGCAACTGGGCGTGTGATCTCTGGCTAGCTATAGACTATGTGGCCAGTAATGCGTCCGTCATGAACTTGCTGGTGATCAGCTTCGATCGGTACTTTTCCATCACACGGCCGCTGACGTACCGTGCCAAACGCACCACCAAGCGGGCGGGGGCGATGATCGGACTGGCTTGGCTCGTGTCGCTGATGCTCTGGGCGCCGGCAATCTTGTTTTGGCAGTACTTTGTCGGGGAGAGGACGGTTCCGCCCGATAAGTGCTATATCCAATTCCTGTCAGAGCCGATTATTACCTTCTGTACAGCAATGGCAGCCTTTTACCTGCCTGTAACTATTATGAGTGTGCTGTACTGGAGGATTTATAAAGAGACTGAGAATCGTTCCCGAGAGCTGGCAGGTCTTCAAGGCTCAGGAGGACGACTAGGAGTTCCAGAGAGACCGCATTTCCACCTTCATGCCACGAGAGGAAGCTCTAGGAGCTGCAGCAGTTTCGAGCTGGGACGTTCCGCCCAGAGACGCAGTTCCTTGCTCACTGGCCGCTTCCGCTGTTGGAAGTGGAGGCCTGGTGGAGCAGGGGCGGTTGGAACCCACAGCAAGGGAGAGGACCAGAGCAGCTGTGACAGCTGGAACAACAACGATGCGGGACTTTCCGCCGATCATTCTGGCTCCTCCGACGAGGAAGAAAATGCACCGTCAGCTGCCCGTGCCATCTTCTCAATCGTCCTCAACTTGCCTGGCATGAGAGCCGCCGTGACTTCCCAGGTCACCTCCTGTGAAGACTTGGACGCCGCTTCTGAAGAAGACCCGCTTCGAGGAAGCAGAGAGGATGACAAGAGCGATAGTCTTTCCCGCTCGGTCAGCAACGGCAACAAGCGCTTCGCCACCAACATCGCCAAAGTGCAGTCCATGCCTGCCATCGAGGCTTCAACCACTAGCATAGACCCAGCCGCCGCCACCGCCATGAAATCCCCGTCCGCGCCTATAACTTTCAAAGAGGCGGCACTCGCAAAGCGCTTCGCTGCTCGGGCGCGGACGCAGATCACCAAAAGGAAGCGCATGTCGCTGATTAAAGAGAAGAAAGCTGCCCAGACGCTTAGCGCCATCCTCTTCGCTTTCATCATCACATGGACGCCTTACAACATCATGGTGCTTGTGAACACTTTCTGCAATGGCTGCATTCCAGAGTCCCTGTGGGCCCTTGGGTACTGGCTGTGCTATGTGAACAGCACCGTCAACCCAATGTGTTACGCACTGTGCAACAAGACCTTCCGGCGCACATTCAAGATGATCCTGCTTTGCCGCTGGAATGAGCAAAAGAGCAAGCAAAGCTTTCTCCAGAGACAGTCAGTTCGCTTCCACAGGAGCATACCAAGAGACTCCACATAGCACATCCGTGGTTCAAGTATGACCTGTACGACCAACCTGTGGGTTTAGTCAGTAAGTGGAATCCCACAGAGGCGGTTTAGAGACTCCGCAAGGTTCAAGTTTACTTTGGCGCAAAGGTTGATCAGTGTCTGCAGTTTCAGAACAAACGGTTTGGGTTTTTGAACCAGTGTTCTACCTTCAGGTTGTTTCTTAGTCGTGTGTGAAATGTATAAAGGAATAAAGGAAAAGGGCTTTGGGCTTTAACTTTGGACTTTGCCTTGAACAAGTGCAATTGTCGTGCAAAAGTTCCCTCCCGCAGAAGACAAGGACAAGTACCTCCGTTGGGTGAACGCCTTGGATGAACTTGTGGTTTGAAAGCAGCTGCTCAGTATCTTTTTATTTTAATCGTCTAAGAAATACTATGAGAAATCTGAACAGTTTCAAATAGAAGAAAACTCAAGAAAACGGAATCTATGAATCTCTTTCACTGAACAAAATGTAAATTTCAGGGTTTGGAAATTTTCATTGGACTTTATTCTTGAAAATAAACATAACACGAACATTAATTGAATCCTAATTCTGATGCAGAGTTAAAACGATTTACGGTGTAAATGGTGTAAACAACTACAGTTGAAGTGATTTATTCGTAACTAAACTTTGGCTGTTTTTTTTTTTTTTTTTTTTTCTGTGAACGTGTTGCAACAAAGGTCTTACATGTCTGTAAGATGTGGGTATATGAATGTCCTTCTGTATAATGTAAACAGAAACACAAGTTGAACAGATCCTACCCTTTGCTGTTGGGTGGGTGAAGGACTTTTTGACTATTTCTCCCTCTGAACTCTGCTCTGGTAGGCCATGAGTGCTGTTTACATGATTTTGTTACAAGTGCTACAAGTATTTCAATAGCTGTTCTTGCGGTATTGAGTGCGTATTGGCGATTCCGTTGTTTGTACTTTATGGGGCTACCTTGTGCTTGCTTGAACACTGAACACAAGGGGCCTATTGGGGAAATATTTTGTAATATTATCTCTAGCAGTGTGTGATGATGACGTATTTAAAAAGATGTTGATAATGCAGATATGTTGGTGTTGTGGGTCCAGATTTGGTTTGGTTCGCTTTGTTGTGGATCTCTTTGCTCAGCGCTTTTCTTGGCCCTTTATCTCTTAAAGCTTTTTTTTTATTATTATTATTTTGCTTAATTTTTTTCTTTAGCAAAAATTACACTTCATTTTGCATTTTTAGTATTTGGAATATTCGTTTTGATGTATTTTAGCAGTTAAACAAGATCAAACCTATTGGTTGTATTCAGATTCAGCCCAGAAAGAAAAATAACGTCTTCTTCTCTGGCAGTGTAATATAAATGGAGCAGCAGCGCCCTCTGCTGGACACAACGTGAACTTACACATCAGATTTAAAATACTATAAATACATTTTACAGAGCCAGACTCCAGAACACAGATTTAACATATTTCTAAACTCCTAAAATAAGTGGATAGTTAAACAGCCTACAGCTCTTGAAAAAAATAAGAGATCACTTCAGTTTCTGAATCAGTTTCTCTGATTTTGCTATTTATAGGTATATGTTTGAGTATAATAACATTCTTGTTTTATTCTATAAACTACAGACAACATTTCTCCCAAATTCCAAATAAAAATATTGTCATTTAGAGCATTTATTTGCAGAAAATGTGAAATTGCTGAAATAACACAAAATTAAAAAATGCAAAGCTTTCTTATTCATAACATTTTAAGAGTTCAGAAATTAATATTTGGTGGAATAATCCTGTTTTTTAATCACAGTTTTCATGCACCTTGGCGTGTTTTCTCCTCCACCAGTCTTACACACTGCTTTTGGATAACTTTATGTCACTCCTGGTGCAAAAATTTAAGCATTCAGCTTGGTGTGATGACTTGTGATCATCCATCTTCCTCTTGATTATATTCCAGAGGTTTTCAATTTGGTAAAATCAAGGAAAAACATCATTATTAAGTGGTCTTCCATTTTTATCCAGAGCTGTACATTTAGTAGATTATATATATATATATTACATTATTGCTAATAATTGGATAAAAATGTGCTTCACATGATCTCTAAGTCTTTTAAAGTTCTCCATAACAAATTCTATTCTTGTTGCTGCTGATCTGCTCTGTTCTCACTAAGAGACCCACTAAGAAAGGAATATTGTTCTCTAGGAAACAGTTACCAAGACGCTGGGCCTAAAATAGTCAGCAAATGCAATTATTACCACTCCTCAAATATACAACTGGATTTAAAATGAAGTTAAATAAAGTCAAACAGATGGAGGAGCAAACATGATCAGCCCGGAGTAAAGAAATTGAATTTATCTCCTCCAAAACAACCAAGCACTTCAAAATCCTATTCTTCCCACTTTTAGCATGCAGTACCAAATAACATTAACCCGTGATCTGCCAGTGCTGAAAGCCTCTGCCTATGTTAGCTTGTTTTATTTAATTTGGCTCTTTACTTTGTGTTACAGTGGGTTTTGCCCCAGTGTCTCCTCAACTCAACCCCCCTGAGACCCTGCTGCTGTAGCGCTTCTGTGAGATGTTTTATTAGTGGCTGCATTTCTGTTTTTGTCTGAAACAGCCGTGTTCTGGTGCATATCGGAGTGTAACAGTGGTTTTTCAGAGGCAAAGCTGTATGTGTTGAATGTTGTTGGAATGCGACTCAGTGGAGAAGCGTTTTTATCCAGTACTTGTTTTCGCAAAATAAATGTCACTTTTTAAAAATCTCTTGTGATGTTTTTTTTTGTTTGTTTCCAAGCGATTTTTTGTATAATATATACCAGGGGTGGGTGATATGTGATATGCCCTAAAATAAAATCACGATATTTCATTGTATTTTCACGATAACAATACACTTGGCGATATGACAAAACATTGAAAAAAAATAAAAGATTTGTAACATCTGTCAAAATATGTCAATGATCCAGGATGTCATGATACTATTCAAAAAAATTCTAAATATCTCCATATATCCAGGATTAAAGTAAAATGAATGATACTGGACAGATATAATCTGTCCCTAGTAGATATATAATGGGAAATGAGAACAGTGTGAATTTTTCTTTTACTAAAAACAGGAAAAATGAAGAACCCTTATGTGATAATTAGTTGTGGGAGATATGGCAAAATATTTCAAGGTATAATATCATTCACGATATTCATGATGTGTGTGTGTGTGTGTGTGTGTGTGTGTGTGTGTGTGTGTGTGTGTTTGTGTGTATTTGGCAACACTGACCATTTTTACAGTAGAGCTGTGTTTTTTTATATTTTTATTCTAATGTTAAATAAAGTTAAGTACAACTAAAAATTGTTTGGGATGTTTTTTTCCTTTGCTTTACAAAACTTAATTTTAGTTTTCAAGCACAAAAAAAAAGAAAAAAAAAAATATTTTTTTGTGCTTGAAAACTGAAATATATATATATATTTGGCAATACTGAACATTTGTACAGTAGAGCTATACTAATTAATTGTTTATACAGACACACACATAAAATCTTCTATTATTTAAAAACAACGGGGTGATTTTTGGCCAAAAAAATGGTAAGTAGCGATGGAAATAAACTAATCTTTTTTTTTTTACCTCTCTCCTGTCTGCGTAACTCTATAACATGGCAAATGTGTAAGGTTTGGTTGACGGTAAAAGTAATAAAAACTACACTTTTATTACAATAAGATTTGGTGTTTACTCTAATGTTTACTCTATACAAGTATTCGTTTGGGTTTTCTTTGTGTGTGTGTGTGTGTGCGTGTGTGTGTGTGTGTGTGTAAATCTATTGACAGAGCACAGCAGAAGAGACCATGTGATGTGAAGCTTTTCTTCATGTGACTGAGGAAGATGATGAGTATGAGGAAGATCACAAACAGTTGTTTGTTTTCCCTCTTTTACCACAGACTCCATACAATCAAGTACTTTTAGGTTTGCTCTCTTTGTGTCCACACCTCTCTCTCTCTCTCTCTCTTTCTGTCTCTCTCTCTCTCTATCTTTCTGTGCTGGAGACCTGCTCAGCAGTTCATAGAGGTAAGTTAATTTACTGATTTCTTCTTAAAGCAGTAATCTCTCTCCATGTATTTGATTTGCTGAAATTTGTTATTATTATATTATTTTTGTGCGTCAGTGTGTAAATTCTCCTACTACTATAAGATTTTATTTTTGCACATGTTGTGGTATGTTTTAGTACAGATTGGCTTTTTTAGTAAATGTTATCTTTAAGTCAGGATTAATGTTATTTATGGAATCTACATGCCAAAAGTTATGGGGTAGCACTATGTAGAAGTAATGTATTCATAAAGTTGTAGCTTGAGGACCTCCCACTCCTGTAATAATTTGTAAGGTGTGGTCTTGTGTGCAGGATTAAAAACTGGCCAACAAACTCTTGACAAGCAACTCAATATACAGTTTCCTGCAGGTCAGTGCAGTGTTTTTTTTTAGCTTGCAGGAGACATTAAAAGAGGCAATACTAGCTCATTTTCCAGTATGTCAATATATATATATATATATATATATATATATATATATATATATATATATATATATATATATATATATAAAATCAATATATGACCCCTGAATTACACTTACCATATTTTTACCACTATAAGGCATGCTTTAAATACTTACATTTTCCCCAAAAATTGTCAGTGCCCCTTATATATGAATTTTATCAGTCAGGTATTAAGGTGCAGTAAAGCCACTTCACTTAAGTACAACATTATACAGGAGTTTCAGTTTAGTTCCCCAGTATCGACACTGGAGCTGCATTAGCATTAGCCGCTAACTGCAGAGCTAGCTCTTTTACTGTTCAGAGGTGAGTATATTGGACTGTAGTCTGCGTGTTTACAGTGTAACAACATGCTAAGTGGGACAAACCACTAGCTGAAAGCGCCCTGGGTTACTTAGTGTTTCTCAGTGAAGCACTGTCGCTAAGTGCAGCTAACCACAGCTAACATGCTAATGACCGGTGGCAAGCACTGCTACTAAAATATTGGAAATCTAGGCTTACTGTAAATAAACAGAAATGCTTTACTCACCCAAATGGACGTTTATTGCTAGTGTGCCTTATAATATGGTGCACCTTTTAGTCCATAAAATACTATACCAAATTTGCTGCTTCATTACTCCACATGGTGGTGCTATAATCAAATCAATAGGATAAACCTACGGTAAAGAATATTGGATGTTAAATTCTGTGAAACTGACACCAAGGTATTTGCTTATTTAGGAGGATTGTATCTTCTTCAGTAACACAGATGCTGTAAAGAATCAAAGAGAATTGTCTTGTGATATATTAAACAGAATCACAGTATCATGGTATCATCGTTATAGTTGGCACACAATAACATATTACGATGAGATGCCCTGTTTTTCCCACCACTAGTTTCCTGTCTAGTTTCTTGGTCTCTCTCCATTCATAGAGATGGGGAGGGGCTAGTCTTGGATCTTAGATAACTGCCCCAAGATTCACCAATAAAAGACTTTAACTCTACTGCTTATGAAATATCTACTATGTTATGTTTATCTACTTATGTACAAAACAGGATTCATATAACCATCTCTACTTTATGTTCTATAGGCAGAATAAGACAAAGGGCAGTGTAGTCTTCAGTGGCTGTTCTCTTTCTGTCATCTCTGGGCAAATCTGATCCAGAGTTCAGGTCAGTATTAATATCCTGTGGCAGCGTTGCAGAAGACTGAGAGAGCCTAGTAGTCTGGGGTAGTAGTAATAAAGGTATTTGGTGGTAGAATATTACTCAATTAAATTGTTTTCTCTGTTTGGCCTGATTTATAAAAATGTTTTCACATATTTACTGCTTTTTAAGCATTACGTAAATACAATATCCAGATCTGTGAACATGTATTTGCCCCCTTAGAGATTTATTTGGTTTTTGCTTTTTTATCATACTTATATATATTTCAGATTACTAAACACTAGGGCTGCAGCTATCGATTCTTTTTGTAATCGGGTACTCTACTGAAAAATCGATTCGATTAATCGAGTAATCGGATAAAACATTTTTTTTGTTAAAGAGCAATTAAAAAGGAATTTTACTCAATAATGAATGACCAATTGGTTTCCTTTTTTAGATAAGTTATATTTTTTAATTCACAACATTTCCAAATTGCAAATACAAATAAATAAAACACAATAAATAAATAAATACCACAATAAAAAAAATAAATTTAATTACATTACTTTCACATTTGGATTTCTTGTAAATAACAAATATAGGGTATAAATCAATAAAAAAAGGCATAAACATCGTCTTTGTGTTGTGCATCTTAGCTTCTGAGACGTTGTCAGTTCTGCCAGTGTTGGATCAGTGTGCTGCATTCTTTTACCACCAAGCCGCTTCTCCAAAATATATCAGGACCTGTGCAATAATTGTGACACACAAGTATTACAAATGTTGCTTTTTTCTTTATTTATATGTTGGACTATTTGGGTCTAATTACATCACTAAGACTAATAACTCTAATAATAAGTTCATGGCCGTGCATTTATTAAGATTGACACCTATCGCATTGGGGCACATTAGACACTAGTGGTAATCAATATTTTACCCAATAAATAAGAGACACACTTCCTTATATGAACAAAAGTGTTCATACTTTTTTGTCTCACTGGCCAAATGTACTCTTAGATGAAGAAATCAAGCATTTAGTTTCCAGCCAAAGTAACTTCAGTTTAGCTAACTTTTAACATTTTTATTGTTTATATTCTGAACTCCACAGCGCTGTGTTTACTGTTTACATAAAGCCTGTATGAACTCTGTTCTAATAAACTAACCACACATTATAGACAGTGCTTCTATTAATTCACACTCCAAAGCGCTGTCGTTTTGTTATTAATTCACATTAATGTTAATCTCATTGATTTATTATAAGTTATATTTACCTGCTCTCTCGGCGTCCTCGCGTCTCGGGTGTCCTCGGCTCAGATGGTGCAGCATTAAAACGCGCTGTTTTGGCACTGCACCGAGTACAGGTCACAGTTCGAACATAAAATGCTTTTATTCCTTTAAAATCGCTGTTTTCTCTCGCCGCTTCCATTTTTGCCGCTGCTCAAACCTCCGTCTCCTTGTTCCCGGGCAGGGTGACGTAATGCTGAGCGCGTTGTCAAAATGAAAGTCGCGAAAATACCGCGCGCTGAGTTTATTAATTAAATAAACGATTACTCGAGGCACAGAAAATTAATCGATCAATTTTGTAAATCGAGTTACTCGATTTACTCGAGTAATCGTTTCACCCCTACTAAACACATTTCAATTTTAGACAAAGATAACCTGTGTAAATAAAAAAAGCAGTCTCAACATTTTAGGTTTAATATATTAAGTGAAAAACTAAACCTGAGAAAAAAATCCTGGGAACTCATGGATACCATTTTTGACCCATCTCTTCCTTATTATTGAATTATTAATGCTGACCTTATCTGAGGCAAGTAAGATCTGTTGTTGTTCTGGGTTCTTTTGGGACCTCCTGGATGAGTTATCCCTGCCCTTTTGGTGTAATTTCGGTAGGTCAGTCACTCCTGGGAAGGTTCATCACTGTTTGATGTTATCTCCCTTTGTAAATAATAGCTCTTACTGTGGTTCTCTGCAGTCTGAAAGCTCTAGAAATGACTTTGTAACCTTTTCCAGACTGATGGATGATCAATGACTTTGTTTTCTCATCTGTTCTTGAATTTCTTCAGATCAGGGCGTAGTAAAATTATACTTCTTCACGGCACTGTATTATGTTGATAATCCGGATGTTTGTAATGGTTAGTGATTACTGGTGTTGATTAAATGACACGTCATTTTGCTTAATGCTTACTGCTTAAGATGTCCATTCTCCACAGGTGTGTTTAACAGGTGTATATCCTTATCCGTAAGGCAGGATGCAGACCATTCAGACTATAGAGACGCAGCTTCCTATGCTGCGGGAGAGCATCCACTCATCCCCGTTCAGAGAGCGAGACAGAGAGAGGAGGAAAAGCAGCCTCACGAACCTCATTAGAAAACAGCAGCAGCAGCAACAACATCAGCAATTACAACGAGAGTCCCATCAGAAGCGACTGGAGGGCCATGCCTCACCTGGTGGAGCTGAGCATCCTCGATTGGCTCGCTCATCCAGCAGCCCGGCCTGCGAGCCGGCGGAAGTGGCAGCTGGCCGATGGAAGGAGGCGGCGAGGGACAGAGAGCGAGAGAGTACAAGAGATAGCAGGAGAGAGGGAGAGGCGTGTCTAGGCCTGTCTTCCGCCCTGGCATCACAGCTTGCATCATCGCAACAGCTGTGCCCGAGTGTAGAACGAGAGAGAGGGAGGGGGGGATTAGAGGGGGAGGGAGGGTGGGATGAGGGAGAGAGGGAGCAGCAGCGAAGGCGGCAGCAGCATCAGAGCGAGAGCAAGCAAGAGCAAGAGCGCTCTCAGCATGGCTTGATTGCAAAGGGAGTTCGCCTGCTAAGGAACATGGGTAACCAGGAGGCCAAACAGAAAAGGGCAGAGACCTCCAAAGAAGGAGTTGTCATTGACGATGGAGATGCAGAAGGCTCAAAAAAGTCAAGCAAGTCAAAGTCCCAGAGCAAATCTGGGAAGTGGTCCAGCGACTCCAGCTCCAAAAAGAAGCTCAAGACAGAAAGCTCCAAGAGTTCGGTCTTCTCCAGCATCCGCATCCGGAAGGGTCTTTCACGCAAAACAGCATCAAGAGAAGATGTGCTGGACGAGGAAACAGGGATTAGAACTAGTACTGATTGCCTTCAGTCTGGTGAAGAGTTGGAGGGACTTACACCCGATGATGATCCAGAAAGAGTCATGCCGATGGAGGCAAGCAAGGGGTCAATTGAGGATACTGTGGAAGAAGAAGATGGGTCAGGATCCGATACAGACCTTTACAGTTTCCATTCAGCAGCTGAGGCTCAAGACCTGCTAGCAGATATCCAAAGGACTATCAGCTTGCAGCAAGGGAATGAGCAAAGAGTGGAGGAGCAAAGGTTGAGATCTGTGGATCTCAGAGATCTTGGAGAAGGTCTAATCAAACCAGAGCATCAAGTTCAGATCAGCCAGGATGAAGCTGGAATTGAAGCTGGTGGTGGACAAGGCAACAGTGTTGAGCCTTATAAAAAACAAACTTCTTGTGCTCCAGATACAGATACTAAACAAATGTCTCCCTCAAATTCTGGGGATTTTGCGATTAAAGAAACTGAAACTAAAAATGTACCTGCATCTCTGAAAAGTCTTCAGAGCAATGGTGTCACCAAGACTATGAGCAACTACAGCATCCAAGACACCGTGACCACCAGCACATCCTACGAAAGTGCAGAGGAACGTCTGGAGGAGATTTCCTCCCTTTCCTCTCCAGTGGAGGAACGCCTTTACAGCATTAGAAGCTTGACCCAGAGTCTGGAAGTCGGCCTAGGCTCAGCCGAGCAGCTTGCAGACCTTAGGCCTAAGCTCAATCGGGTGATTTTTGTTCCACAAAAAAGCGTAAGTAGCATGGATCTGAACATGGAGTGCAGTGAAGGAGATAACATCAGCTTGGAGGAGGAAGGACCTGGGTCATCACTGACCCAGTGGTTGTCTGAGAGTCTGTTGGGTCCGGGGGCACGACCTCGCAGGACCTCTAGCTGTAATACTGGGGTTAAACCTTACCCCACTGTTCAGCCTTCCTATGTGAAAACAACCACAAGGCAACTTTCCTCTCCGCCACATTCTCCTGGCACGAGCCCCAGGTGCCTCCGCCGTGCCAGCCAAGAGCTAGGCCAGGGGTCAGCTCAGAGATCCTTCAGAGGTGAGAAGTGGAGGACCCAGAGACAGCGTTCCTGCAGCATCGCAGGCCCAGCAGGGTTCCATGACACCTGGGACGGGCCTGGCGGTGGACGGTCTGAACTTGCGGAAAGAGGTTTCCTGACCCTCGGACCCTTCCAGACCTCCTCCTCTGCAACTGGCAGAGCCTCGTTTCAGGATGTGTTTTCAGGTGAGAGCAGTGCTGATATGAGTATGTTTAGCTAGCAAAATGAGACTCTTGAACTTTTTCACATTTTGTTACCTTACAACCACAAACTTAAATGTATTTTTTTCGCAGTGGGGATGGTGTGTTTAGAGTGATGAGCAGTGTTACTTTTTCAGCTAAATAGGTCAACTTTGATCTCATCTGACCACAGCACCTTTTTCCACATGTTTTTTTGGAGAATTTGTGGAGTGCACAACTTGTAATTGTCTGTGGATAGATTCTGTCACCTGAGCTGTGTATTTCTGCAGCTCCTCCAGAGTGACTATGGACTTCTTGGCTGTTTTTCTGATCAGTGCTCTCTTTGCCCGATCTGTCAGTTTGGAACGACCATGGCCATGTCTTGGTAGGTTTGCAGTTGTAGAATAATTTTTTAGGTTCATTTTTGGATTACGGTTTGAACAGTACTCACTTCTCCACAACTTTATCTCTGACCTGCCAGGTGAGTTCCTTGGTCTTCATGATGCTGTTTGTTCACTAGTGTTCTTTAACAAACCACTGAGGCCTTTACAGAACAGGTGTATTTATACTGAGACTAAATTACACACAACTGGACTCTAATTAACTAATTAAGCAACCTCTGAATGCAATTAATTGCACTGGATTTTATTTTAGGGGCTTACACGTTTAGATTTTTATTTAATTAAAAATGTGAAAACCATTGATCATTTTCGTGTCCACGTCACAATTATGTGCTGTTTTAAATTGGTATATCACTTAAAATCTCAATTAAATACACTTCAGGTTGTGGTTGTAAAATGACAAAAATGTAAAAGAAAGTTCAAGGGGTATGAATACTTATGCAAGACACTCTATATTGTGTCATTTTGTAGCCTCAGATATGATTCAACCCAAGTGCAGCAGAGAGCATGTACTCGTTTGTTTCTCTCTTGTCCTCTGTTCCTCTTTCCGGTGTCTCACTCCCTCTCTCTCTTCCTGCCCCAAGCTCAGAGCAGTGATGTCAAAACACACAAAGTCTGACTCGCAGACATGCACACAACACACACACACACATTAATACACTAATACACACAAAAAGACCACTGGCAATGCAAAGGACGTCCCTTGTGGAATTCTGCTTGAATGGCTCTGAATATCAAAAGGAAGTTGCACACACACACACAAAACAAGAGCACTGGGTTGTAAAGTGGGGGTTACTCAGGGTCTGTCCAGGTTCATTTATTATGGTCTACTTCAGCAACCCCTAGATGGGCCATTATGTTACACCCTGTGCAAGGTTTATTGCGATGCTAATTGCTATCTTACACCCTGTCAACAGTCAATTTTTAAGCCTTGTGCCTGCGTCAGAGATTACGAATATATCTACACCGATGGGCATGGTAGAAGTGAGGTGTGTTCAGGTAAATATGTGGCGTATTGCTATCTTGGCAGTGGAAAACACAGTCCAATGTACCACTGACCGAATTAAACCCTGACAACAGTCAACGTCCGTATCTATCTTAGCTTATGTTATTGAATATTGAATGATGCTCGCGTACCTTTACAGCGTAAACGAGTAGGTCAGTTTCCTTTGCTGAGAATCCCAGAAGCACTTATTAAAATAGCTCTTAAAGGGGAGTGGCAAGTGACATGCTGATTGGTTTATTTCACGTTACACCCAAAGCACACCCATGATTAATTAAGAGAATTATGTCATATCACAGCCAGACTGTTTAAGTGGAAGTGCCATAATGGACATTTTGTTGATACTGGAAAAAGGCTTAAGGTGAAGAAACCTGAGAACATTTGACGGAGTTCATTATAAAATAAGTTTAGTAAATTACTACACTAGTAAGGAATAGGGGTGTCACCATGTTTTCCCTCTAATTCAGCAGGTCTCGCCGCTGGGAGGTGGTGAGGGGGTAGGTTAACTAATTTAAGTAAAGCTAAGTTAAGTAAACAAAACTGTAATTCTAAAAAGTATATATTTTAAAATCAAACGAGTACTAGATCTTAATCTACACAGATTTCTAGTCTGAAAACTGTTTATTTGGGTGAGTAAAGCACTTCAGTTTATTTACAGTAAGCTTAGGTTTACAGATTTTTATTAAGGCTAGCCATGGTTTACTACATTACTTTCTCCAGAGAAAGATTCAAGTCATACAAAAAATATAATTCTGTGAATTCTACACTTAAATTAGTTGGTTAGCTATTTTGTAGTTAAACAAGCTAATTTATTAGCATTATTATGTTAGCAATTACGTCACCGTTTTGCATCTGTGATTCAGAACCTGAATTTGAAACAGCACTGGCAGCAGCAATCTGTGAGCGATAATCTGGACCATAATCCAGTGGTCTGCCAGGGTCTGCACTCGGGGGCTGGTGTTTGGCGTTTCTAATCTGCGAGGATTATCATTGATTTATTTTTTATAAATCCACTGCCGCAGCAAGTGCAATAACAGGAAGAGCATCTGAGCTGTGTATTTCCTGCCACTTCCATTTTCAGTTTTTCATTATTTATAATTATATGATGTACTTTTCCAGTCAAAACGTTCAGTGATTTTTCAGTGTTTAAACATTTTCCGCATTTTAGATTAATACTATAATCATCCAAACTATGAAGAAAAACATATGGATTATCTCAGCATATATTATTTAACATATGTATTTTCTCAGTCAGCTTTATGAGGTAGAGTCACCTCAAATGACTTTCAGTTAACAGCTGTGCTGAACTCGTCAAGAGTTAATTACTTGAATTTCTTGTTTCTTAATGTGTTTGAGAGCATTAGTTAATAGAGTTGGTATACTGTGAATAGCCCTGTTTAAGTAATGCTCTAATCTTTATATAATATTATAACAAGAACTACTCGACTAAGTAAAGAAAAAAATGACTTAAAAAAATTAAAGTCAGTCAATCCGAAAAAATGGAAGAACTTTAAAAGTATTTTCAAGTACAATCACAAAAATTTAGTTGTGATGAAACTGGCCCTTATCAGGACCACTCCAGGAAAGGAAGAGCAAGAGTTACTTTTACTTACTGATACATTTAAAATGCTATGTAGTCCAAGACTATGCATTACCCCCCTGTATGTGTAACTGCCCCAGTGTGGTAGTGTTCATTAATCTCTAGCAGGCTTGATTGTATAGGTTCTGACACTGTATGACTCACTGTTAGCTGTAAACATGAACTAGGGTGCATAGGGTCTCTTTTCTGTCTGATCAGTTAATTATCCTCCTAGTAAAATAATGGAACATGTCCACAAGGTTTGAAGTGAGTAGGTAATGATTTGAGTTTGCAGTTAGCATTGTGCTAATTGCATGTTTTCATTGTTTGTTAGCTACATTAGCTTGACATAGCTATATAGCTTGTAGCTCCAGAGCCAAACTACAGAAGTAAACCTTGTTTAATTTAGGGCATGTCAATGTTTCTTAGTTCTCGTAATGACAGGAAAAGTACGCATTGTGTGGCTCAAAATGAGCAAAAGATATGTACTAATTCTCTTAATAAATCATGTGTGTGTATAACAAGCAGGGTAGCCAAAGTAGCACTGATGACTGTTATCTAGACTTTTTTCAGCAATGCACCTCTGTTTTCTATTGCCAAGGTATCAATACGCCAGAATTTACTTGAACACACCTAATAAGATACAGCTCTGAAAAAAATAGGAGACCAATCAAAAATTATGAGTTTCTTTGATTTTACCAAATTGAAAAGCTCTGTAATATAATCAAGAGGAAGATGGATGATAACAAGCCATCAAACCAAACTGAACTGCTTGAATTTTTGCACCAGGAGTGGCATTATCCAAAAGCAGTGTGTAAGACTGGTGGAGGAGAACATGCCAAGATCCATGAAAACTGTGAGGAAAAACAGGGTTATTCCACCAAATAACAATGAATAAAACAGCAATATTCATTTTACTTAAGCATAAACCTATAAATAGCAAAATCAGAGAAACAGATTCAGAAACTAAAGTAGTCTCTTTTTTTCAGAGCTGTATATCCATAAGCACTGTTGCTATTTATACATTGCAGGTGCAAGGTGTAAAAAAAAAACTGTTGCTTGGGATTAAGGTATGTTTGCTAATTCTGCGAGGAGTAGCTGTGTTTCAAACAAGGGTTGCAGCGCTATCCCATTCTCAGGTATAGCATAAAATTAAATCAATGGTTACTGTGTTTAAAGTTAATTGAGAATAGCTAATAATGTTTTAGTAAAAAAAATATATGCTAAAACTAAAATATACTAAAAGAGTTTCACCTTGCTTGTAGCTTTCTTATTTATTTATGTGAGACATTTTTTGTAAACTTCCATTAATATATTGCTTTAACTTAAGCAAAGCTTCTTTTTTTTCAATCAAAAATACTCTTTTTATTCCTCAATGTAAAATAATGATAATAACAATGAGGAACACAGAGAAACAAAAAGGAAATACCATACACTGTGCAGCCATAAAATCATCACATGTTTTGAGCCAGTTGTTTATTAGCTACATTAGCACTGAAGATGTATTATCAAACGTGTCGTAACTTGACTGACTGGTGTAAGAAGGAAAACTGAGCCGTGTTAAAGAAACAGGGATCAGTAAACTAAGTTCTGCTGTAGTGTAGAAACACAGGAAGCAGAGACCTTATAAATAATATAATATGAAGAACTGCTATAGCTTTGTGTTAAGTGATGCTCCTCAGGAAGTATGATTACACACACCCAGAACTGAGAGAGAGAGAGAGAGAGAGAGAGAGAGAGAGAGAGAGAGAGAGAGAGAAAGAGAGGGAGAGGGAAGAGAGCAGTCTGAAGTCACTGCAGTACGGTCAGTACTATTACTGATGTAACTGTAATTAATGCTGGGCAGTATACCGGTTCATCTGGTATACCGGAAGGGAATTTAAGACTGTTATGCATGTTTACATGCTGCCACACCACTAGAGGCGCTGCCTGACGAAGAAGCGCATACTAACTAACTAACTAGCCAGTTAGCATAACAAGCTAACGCACATTAAGCTCAGCCCTGTGCAGTCAAACACTTGTCTAGTGCTGTCCTGCCTGGAGAGAAATCAGAACAGCACTTCAACAGTGAGTGAGTGTTTTTATCTGAGTAAAATAGAAAGTACCTATAGCCCTTTTGAATATATTAATACTGTATTTTGAAGGATAATTTTAATGCACACTCATTTGAATTTATTTGTTAACTGGAGAAAAAGAGGAATTGTGGCTGATTTTAACTGTAAAGCCTCTAATAGTTTTAATAATAACATATTGTAAATTGATATTAAACTTGTGTCTTACTTTTGAATTAGAGCTTTTCAGAAATATATCTTTAAATAATTAAACATTGGGTATTTTCAGTCCATTAATAGTGTTTATGGAATTATTTAAAATATTTAGTTTTGTAAAGGAGGCCGTGTTAAATTGGTTTGTCTATTGTTTACATTCTTCAGCAGTTTTTCTGTAATAAAGTCTGATTTCTATATATATTGTGAAATTTTGTGGGATAAAGTAAGCCCAATACTAAAACCTATATATAAGCCCATTTTACATTTTTAATAATAATAATAAAAATATACCATGAAACTGTAAGAACCTTGAAAAATACTGATATGCATTTTTGGCCATACTGCCCAGCACTAAAACTAGGAACATAGTTTAACTAGCCGTTTGGGTGTCCCAAGCATCAATCACGCTCTGTAGGTCTCTCACCCTATAGCTCTGCATGTTATTGATATCACCAGAGTGTACACTGAACAGAGTGCAAGGTGTATGGTGTGATTTGGGACAAGTGTGTAAACGCTAATATATAAAGTGCACTGAGTGAGATCAGATAAATTACAGAAAATTGGAGGCTTTGTAATAACCTCCTGATACCTCGACTTTTGCTTGGTGTGCATTTTTGATTTCTACTTTAATTTTTAGTACATTACAAGTAAATGTTGTCGTTTTTGCAAAAAAACATGTCCTCATAGTGGGACAGTAGTTTATTTTTAACATTTAAAAATTACCCATGCCTTTTGAGATCCGAAGGACCAAATTAGTTCAAAAAAGAGATTTTAACTTTCTACAGTACAAAAATAAAGTAGTTTTAAACATAAAATTCAATGAGAATTTTTACATAGCTCATGCTTCTGTCTGGACTGGCTGTAGAAACTTTTGACTGGGATTCCCGCCATCTTGTTTTCAGTTAGTTGAGTGTAATGTTTGTTATGTGACTTGTATGGGCAGTGTCTCCATATGAGGCCAAAGAGTCAAAGTTTTGTTTTTTTGTCTGTATATGTGGACGCAGAGTTTCAATAGGTTAAACATTACAAAAGTTTGGGGCTCGTAAAAAAAGCCCAGACCAGCCAACGCCTCAATTACGATTACTATTATAATTATTTTTTTAATATAAATTTTATCCCTGTTTTCACCCTTATTTATATTTGCCATCTTTTTCACCCATTCAGCTGCACTCCCCCATCAGTAGCAATGAACCAACACCAGGTGTTGTGCCCTCTCAGACTCTGGCTGCTAATGGCAAGCTGCATGACAGGGATTTGAACCAGCAATCAACAAATTACAGCGGCAATGCCTTAGTCCGAAGACTTGGAGCTCCATGTTTAGTATTATCAGGATGATTTTACATGAGCATGATTTTTTGTTGCCCTACGCGAAGTGCATCACCCATGTGGCTGTAGCGTTGGCAATGTGTGTGGTCCGAACCTCACTTGTGAACCAAACTGTGACATTTATGTACCAATAGTTCAATTGGTCTCTCTTTCTCTTTCTTTCTCTCTCTGCAGGTCGCACTCTGTTAGAGCGGTGCTGTAAGCATTTCTCTGTTGGTGAGGGTGATGAAGATGGTGATGAATCAGAAAGATTTTGCTCTCGGATTCTGGATCTAGGGATTCTGCAGCCCTTCAGTGACTGCTTCAGAGAACCGTCCACAGGAAGTGATGCAGTCTGCAAAGCTACGTTTAATGTAAGAGTTCCTCTCTTGTTCTGTTTCTTTGAAATGATAGGTAATCAATTCACACACCGGCATCATCTAAAATTTAGTTGAAAAAGAATTAGAAACTTTATCAATTTTGTGCTCTATTTTAGAGATCTGTAGCGCACTGGTTAATTCCAAATTGCACAGCTGACACACTTAATTTTGGGCGTGTCAGTGCGTCTTTGGTATCGTGAGGGTGCAAAAAATATGCCTTGCGCAGCTTGAAACATGCAAAAGGGATGTACCTATCCTCTTAATTAATCATGGGTGTGATTTGGGCGTAATGTGAAATAAACCAATGAGTGTGCCAGTTGTCATTCCCTTAACACCAGCAGCTCATTTAAGGAAATAGCAATGTTATTTTATTCTTCATTCTGTTTATTGTTGATGTAAAAGATGTGTGTGTAAGGAGAAGGGTTGTACACTGTTGCGCTGAGTGTGTGCAACGTGCACAGCGCTCCTACGTAGGTTAGATAGGATTAAACAGATGACTGTTGACTGTTGTCAGGGTTTTAATCAGTCAGTGGCGCACCTGTATTTCCCACTTTAAATGCTGTGTGCGCTAGGCATGGAAATAGACTGTTGACAGGGTGTGAGACGATGGGGACCCTTTATGTTTTTGCTGTAACTCATATGTAGGCTATAGGCTCTACACAGAACTGTCATACTTCATGAGGACTCATGAAGGATTTTTGGTACGCTACAGCTAAAACTAAATTCCTCATTTTCCACAGGATATGATGTAATATTTATACATTGGCAAAGGGTTATAATAACCTGTGTCTGTATTTAGAGCGCATTTTACAAAGATGTTAAAAGGCGCCGCAAACTTTACTAAAGCAGGAGTACATAAAAAAACACTAACATGTTGCTATGGCAGCAACAGTAATTAAACATAAAAAAAAAATTCAGTGACTACTAGTTATTAATTGGTTACTGCAGTGCACTACACAAAGTGCTGCACACAGAAACGCAATGCAGGAGGGTTAAGAGCTGCCTCTCACGACTTCGTATCACGTATTTTTTGTGCTCATGTCATACTGTGGATCGAGGAATGTTAAATACCAGCATACCTTTGGAAATGGAACATCCCATCCATCCATAACATAAGAGAGTGCATTCCTAAAAAAAGGGAAGACTTCATGTAAATATCTAGAAAAGGGTATAATTTAGGCTGTATTATAAGAATTATATATGTAGGAATGTCCACAACATTTCAGTGTTAACAAAGGTAGACCTATCAGATTCTGATAATCTAATTGTAGTTTGTAAGTGGTTCACAGGTGGTTATTTTAGATTTCTTGTAAACCTGTCTTAAAATGTAAGGGATACTGAACCTCGGTTGGGCTAGTGGGACGGCTCGAAACGGGCGGCAAAAAATTTCCCTTATTTTTAAATTCAAAACTTGACAGGTATGCAAAAGTAACTATTGCGTTACTTTTGCATACTCTCTAGAGGTTAGATCGGGCCCCAAAAATCCGACCCAGCCTGAGCCCGTGCACGTTCTGCCCGAGCCCGACCCAAACCGAACCATAAATGGCTGTTTTCGGGCTATTTGAATGAGCAAAATATGATCAGAATTATGTTAATTAACACTGTAACATAGAAGCATAGAACTATTATTTAATTAAAATTATTTTTAAGAACAGCTAAACACAGTGCTGCAAGTCAAACTCGGAGGAGTTCACGTGCGAGAGAGAGAGAGAGATAGAGAGAGAGAGAGAGAGATATATTTGCGAGTTCTGGTGTGAGCTACTCACAGTTAAAAGTTCTCTTTTATCTCCTCGTGCTCATATTCTAGTCCCATACATAATTCTGCAGCTCCCTCAGTGTTTTCTGTCGTATTTTGCGGCTAGCGCGAACGCTTACAACACCGCGGACCGCGAGGTGCCGCCGCGCTTGTGCCGAATCCGCTGCTGAACCCGACTCCCGCTTCACGGACAGAATCGGCACAACCTCCGCTGTACAACTGCGGGAGTGAAAACAGCGCTTATAAATAAATGAGTTTAGTTTCACTTTCAGTTTTCGTTATTTTATTTAAAAATAAAATTATAATTAAAAAACAGACGCCTGTTTTTTCGGGAGCCCAACCCGACCCGAGGAATGTGGTAGGAAATCTCGGCCAGGTCAGGTTCGGGCAGAGAATCTAAGCTCTAATACTCTCTCTCTCTCTATTGTGTAACTTAATAGTTACTTTTACTGGTAACTACGTAGTTACTTTTGTAGTGCAGTAACTCAGTTAGTAACTAATTACTTTTTCAAGCTTGGTTCTGGTACATTAGCACACAGACTCCTTTTGCTGATCGACATCACCACTCTAGGAGGAATGAGGGGAAAGAGCGCCATCTACCCACCCAGAGAGAGAAAAACCACCTGTGCTCTCTCAGGGGAGAGAGCAGCTGATGGCAAGCTGCATGACCTGGATTCAAACCAGCGATCTCCTGATTATAGTAGCAGTGAGCACCAGTTATATTAGCATGTTTATTGTGATTTTCATGTCAGTGTTTCTTTAAGATCTGCTTATTTCTGCTGAGTTTGTGACGTCCCTAGCAGTGTGTTAATGAGCAAAGCAGAGGGAGTAGAGTCTGCTGCTGCTGCTAAAGAAAATCACTAAATTTAAAAGTGTTTTCTCACATCATCTAACACTTCATTAAACACCTCACAAAGTCTGCACTGAGAAGAGAGTGACAGAGAGAGAAAAAGAGAGAGAGAGAAAGAGAGTAAGGCACTTACTAACCCAGTGTAAAATGTAACGTGAATTTATTTTTAGATCCTTAATCATTAAAAGTCCAGGTAAAATAGTTGTTTTGCTCGTCATATTCTAGTATTCCTACAGCAATACAGTAATACATTATACTGCAGAGGTTTTTGGACATGTCTTCTAATAAATGCATTCAGCTACTTTGAGTTGCACCCATTATTGATGCATGATACAGCTTGTCTAGTCCCTATAGAGAAGTACTGCCGGTAGAATAGGAATCTATTAGGCTGGTGCCTAATACCAGATGTCAAATCCTTGCAAAAGTATTTTGTTAATACTTTTGATTCCACAAGAAACAGCAAATGAGCAATACTTTTGTCCACATAGTGCACAGAAAAAAATATGAGTAAAATTTAAAAGTTTTCAAATTTTCTGCATTTGCTTTTTTTAAGCCAATTTAATTTCAGATAAATTTAAGTAACTTCAACTCGGTTTCAAGACTTAAATGTTACACAGAGTAAGCAAGTAAACTGAACTTCAGTCAATCCTTTTTTTTTTAGTAAACTTTACTTAATTTATTTTTTCTGAATCAATTCTTTCTTTTAGTAAACTTTACTTCATTTCTGCATACAATATAACCTGATTACAATTACTTAATTTATACAATATTACTCAAAAAATGTATGAAACATAGTATATTATGATTCCTGAAATTTAAATATTTTTAGTTAAAACACACATTCGAATATTTACAAAATCTCAAACATTTATTTTGTAAACAGACCAAGTTTCACTGTCTCAACACATGGATGACATGTAATATTTTTTGTTTTATATAAAGTATACTAAAAAGAATGTATTACATGCCATCCATGTGTTGAGACAGTGTAATAGGTGTGTTTTAACAAAAAAATATTTAAATTTCAGGAATTATAATATGTTATATGTCATAAATTATTAGAGTAATATTGTATAAATGAAGTAATTGTAATTACATTACATTACATTACATTACATTTGGCAGACGCTTTTGTCCAAAGCGACTTACAATAGTCAAGTCAAGTAATTAGGTAATATTGTATGCAGAAATTAAGTAAAGTTTACTAAAAGAAAGGATTGACTGAGGTTCAGTTCATGTATTTACTCTATGTAACATTCTTGAAATGTCTTGAAACCGAGTTGAAGTTACTTAAATTGATCTGAAATTAAATTTATTTAAAATAAGAAAACGCAGAAAGTTGCAAAACGTTTTTTAATTAAATTTTACTAATTTTTGGGCCCTATTATACACCTTACACCTGGGGCGTCACAATGCTCACTGCTATCTTACAACCCACCAGCAGTCTATTTTCACGCTTTTCACCTGCACTGTTTAAATAGCGCCAGAGTTTAGGAATATATCTATGCCGATGGGCATGGTGGTCTGAATGTGAGGTGTGTTCAGGTAAATTTCTGGGCTATTGCTATCTTGGCAACAGAAAACACAAGTGCACCACTGGCTGATTTAAACCCGGACAACAGTCAACAGTCCAAAGGTCCATATCTATCTTAGCTAGGCAGGTGTTTTGTGCACTCTAAGCCGCTCGTAACATACAAACGGATGTGCTGCAACGTGCAAACCCCACTTTTACATCAACAGTAAACAGAATAAAGAATAAAATAATATTGCTGTTTCCATGAATGAGCTGCTTGCGCACTTCACAGCATAAACTTGCAGGTCAGTGTCCTCTGCTGAGAAGCCCAGAAGTGCTGCACAGTTAAAATAACAATCTGCCAAAGTCAGCGCTCACCTGGATTTTAAATGGAAAGGCAAGTGACACATTGATTTGTTTATTTCACATTACACCTCAAAACACACCCAAGGTGTATATTTCACACGCTCACGATACCAAAGAAACACTTAATGCACATTAATCCAACTGCAAGATCACTAAAATAAGCCCAGTGTGATTTGGAATTTTTACAGTGTGGTTAAATAGTTTCAGACAAAGTTTCACCTGTGAATAAACAGCTCACACAAACACATGGTATTCAGGTACATTGCTAACTCCTCCAAGAGAAATGTGATTGATAATGATGATGATGATGATGATAATAATGATGAAGGGGCAGATATGTCTGACCTACTTACAGACGCAGACAGCCTAGACATTACAATACCATCTGATCCTGCTGGACTGTGGCCAGCCTCGACTGTGTGTGTGTGTGTGTGTGTGTGTGTGTGTGTGTGTGTGTGTGTGTGTGTGTGTGAGTGTGTGTGTGTATGTGTGTGTGGTCATAAATTACATTTTTTGATTATCAGTTTCTCCTAATGTGACAGAACACAGATGGATGGGCGTGGTGGTTTCCATCGCAACAGATTATCAGTGATGACATCATGCTTCTGTATCTGTCAGTCATGTGACTTTTACAATCTTTCTCTCTCTCTTTATCTGTTTCTCTCTCTCTCTCTCACACACACACACACACATATACAAATACACACTCTGTCTTTCTCTCTCTTTCTCTCTCTTTCTCTCTCTTTTGCTCAGTCAGAGAGGATTTGTGTGTGAACAGATGAACGTAGCACTGATTACTTTAATTACACACACACAAACACACACACACACACACACACACACACACACACTGCATGGTGGTGTGATGAGCATATATGAACATAATGTTTATTTCGCACACACCAACACATATCTAAAATAAATTAAATATTAAATTATGACACACACACACACACACACACAAAAAGCACACACACACACAACATACGCACACATGCACACAACACACACAGTCACTTCTGTCTGTGTAGGACATCTGCTAACCCGAGTTACATAATAGCTGCACATGCCCTACCACTACTTCTACTGACACACACACACACAGCTCTGCCATCCACTGGCCTTTTATACATTTTAAATATATCACATCATATTCTCCTTCATAGTCCATAGTTTGTTGTTTTGTTTACTAAAAGGAAGTTTCACCCAAAAAGATAATAATAATATTTACTATAAACTGATCTGTCTTAGTGTGTGTTTACCGTGTGTACACCAAGCATTCTTGATATTTGTTGTCTTATAATTCATATTTATATTAATATATACCGTATGTTTTGCACTATAAGGCACACTTAAAATCCTATAATTTTCCCAAAAATTGTCAGTGCGCCTTAGAAATGAATTCTAATCAGGTTGTAAGGAGCAGTAAAGCCACTCTGCTGAAGTACAGCGTCATACAAGAGTTTCAGTTTAGTTCTCCAGCAGTATTAGCTTTAGCCGCTAACCGCTAGCACTTTTGCTGTTCAGATGTGAGTATTATATTCCTGTAGCCTGCTGCTAACCCCGACTAGGACTACTGGATCAGCATTAGCATTACCCCTAACCTTCGTACTGTGGTCTGCGTGTTTACCTGACAATTATTTAATTGGAAATTCATTCTGGATTTTCATTTTATTAATAATTTATGCTGGATATATTTTAGATAGTTAATACTGAATGTTTCGTGCTTAATATTCACTCTATTTAAACATTTATCTTCATTATCTAACATTTAACATTTACATTCTAGATGTGAATCTGTATTAAAACCTTATTCTGGATAATAATTGTTTTATAATCTCAATTAGTTTTATTGTTATAAATCTACAATCATTCTTGTATCTAGTATGTCTAGAAAAGTGTCTGTGAATCCTGCTGTTTATTAATAGAAGCTGCTGATCAGTCACACGTATAATGGCACAGTGTGTGTGTTGTCCTGAGGCCGTCTCAGCACGGGATTACTCACAGTGCATGATTTCAGCCTGCGAAAGGGAGTGTGTGTGTGTGTGTGTGTGTGTGTGTGTGTGTTGTTGCTCAGTCCAGAGTAATGCAGCAGAACTGAAGGCTGTATTGAGTGGGTGGTGAATGTGTGTATTGTCTGAGGCAGTGGCTGCTCCCTGCACAGCGCTCAGTTATTGTATTAGTGTCTTATACTATTACAGATGTTTACAGTGCAGCGGATTAACGTCAGGGTTATTTTCTGCTCTTCAAATCAATGACCTTCTACATTTACCTTCCTGCTTTCAGGCTTTCTTTCAGACCAGCCTGCAGCCACATACAGTATTTTACAGACTATAAGGTGCACCGGATTATAAGGCGCATTAACAGAAACAAAACAGTAAGATAAGTCAAACTTTATTTAACTTATTAACAAAACTCTCAACATTGTTCAATACAAAACAGTACACTCACTTTTTCAGTTCAATCCTCTTCAACAAATCCATCAAATTCTTTATCTTCACTGTCTGAGTTTAACGGTTATGCGATTTTAGCATCAAACTTGCCCGGGTCACAGATAGTGGCATAACTCGCCCGGCATTGCCTCCCTCTCTTGAAACACTTCAGCTCCCACCTTAGATAAACACTTAAACCTTATTCTCACAAAAAAATACAGTAAGCTTGTATTCTTGAAATTCTTCAGCACTAAGGCTGGAGCCTTAGCAGCTAGCAGTTAGCGGCTAATGCCACCCGACAGCGCTACACTGAGGAACCCTGAGTGTTACGGTAAGCCAGGGTGATATTAGTTAGCGGTTTGTCCCACGTAGCTTGTTTTAACACAGTAAACATGCAGCCTACAGTCTGATATACTCGCCTCTGAACGACATAAGAGCAAGCGCTTAGCGCAGTTAGCGGCTAATGCTAATACTGCTCCACTAGTGTAAGCCGGGGTTAGCACCAGGCAATAGTCTGATAAAACTTGCCTCTGAATGGGGAAATAGCGGTTAGAGGCTAATGCTAATGCTAATGCTACTACAGCCCTGGTGCTGGAGAACTAAACTGAAACCCCTGTATAATTCTGTATACCCTGTATTTTTCAGCTGAGTGGCTTTACTGCCCCTTATTATCTAATAAATTATTAATAAAAAATTATCTGATAAAATTCGTACATAAGACGCATTGACGATTTTTGGGAAAATGAAAGAATTTTATGTGCACCTTATAGTGTGAAAAATGCGGCAAGTTTGTTATATCCACAGGTACTCCAAAGCTTCCAAAAAATGATATTTTTCCTCCCAAAATTATAATTCATGCCATAATTCATAAACAGAAGCATTATGAATGTGTTTTAATCTGATTTAAAGCACACAGAGTGGGTGACAGACTGACCCCAGGTCAGATACTGAGTCTGAGGCTGTGTATAACCGGGTATAAGAGCAGAGTATATGACAGGCAGAGCGTGGGTGCGACCCCCTGATTCCATCTGACAGAATGGGGTCTGAGACGGCCTGGAATTAGCTCAGCCTCATCCATCATACAGCGTTAGCACCCACAGCCAGCAGCAGCTCCAACACAAAGCAGAAACCTCATCAACATGTAATAATAATAAATAGATCATAATAAATAAAGCTGGGTTTATTAGACTGTACTGGAGAAACACTGCTCCTGAAGGGAAGACAAGTATTAATGCTACTTTACTGACACAGATACTCTAGTTACTCTAGTTCCTGTAGAGAAGTACTGCCAATAGAATAGGACTCTCTCTGTAGCAGATCAACAAACATGAATGAAACCATGGCTAATGAAGGAATGAACTTTTTAGTCATTCCAGAGAGACCAATTGTATTTCACATCTTTAAAGGATGTTTAAAGAGAAGGGCGGAAGCATAAGAAGGGCATCTATTGCATGACATGGTGGCTGTTCATTTTAAAAGAGGGTGTGGCTAAAACTTAAAGTATAAATGGAAGGAATTTATGAGTTAATGCAGTTTATGAATGGGGATGAGCATTTTAAACCTTGTGACCCGCTGTGTCTTGTGTAACCGAATACAGTTTATTCCATTGTGAGGGATACTTATAGGGCATCACATCACTTGATTTAATCCACTGCTGAGGCACTTCTTCATTAGAGGAGCACCCAACCTAACCACTTCATCATATTTTCTCACTTGTAGGTGAACCCTATTCAGCACAACATACCATTTAGTCTATTAGAAAAAGGGCACATTTTAGGACGCTGTCTAGTAGGGTTGGCATATTATGCACTTCATATGCGCACTCTCCTCTATTGGAAGAGCAAAAACACTTTTATTTAACACTGCAGTTTTACAGGATAATTTTTTAAGTCACTGCCCATATAGGCATTATGTACCTTTATGTGAAATTGTACTTGATTTGTATGTAATAAAAAGCCAGTCAGCACGGTCAGTAAAGAACTTGGTTCCTACTAGCAGGACTCTTGTCAAAGAATCTAGGATTTCATTTTTTCAAACAAAACTCTTGTCTATGTATGTAGATCCGTGCTTTTTCTAACAACAGTTTATTTCAGTGCTGTTGAAGCTCAACATGCTTGTAGCAGAACCCTAACTCATTTACTTGATGGCTCGCTAGCATTATAAGCATCTAAAACTGAGAGGGAGATGGAGAGAAAGGCACTTCTCTAGTGTGCATATTCATGAAGTGCTTGCAAAACAGAGGGCATTCAAGAGCATCATGGCTCCCATCAAAACTCATTTTACCTCTGACTACTCTAAAGTATATTGTATGTCTGGTAAACTGTACTAAACTGCACTCTTCCTTTTACACAATAACACTAAAAAAAAAAAACTCAAATATTGTCATTTAGAGCATTTATTTGCAGAAGATGAGAAATGGCTGAAATAACAAAAAAAATGCAGAGCTTTCAGACCTCAAATAATAATGTAAAGAAAACAAGTTCATATTTATAACGTTTAAGGAGTTTTTTAATCAAAATGTTCATGCATCTTTGCATGTTCTCCTCCACCAGTCTTACACACTGCTTTTGGATAACTTTATGCCACTCCTGGTACAAACATTCAAGCAGTTCAGCTTGGTTTAATGCTTGTGATCATCCATATTCCTCTTTATTATTTATTGAGGTAAGTTCATGTGACATTTTAAAGATCTGGGTGTTTTTAAAGTGAGTGGAGAGATAGTTTTGGGTCTCTATTTACAGAGAAATTGGAATCTAAGTTCAATGCTTTTTAGGAACATTAGCTGAGTCTTGTGCCAAAAAATGTGAATAAATGGTCTGTGCCAGCAGAGGGCACTCTTCCCTTTACACAATAACACTAAAAAAAATATAACCTCACTACTCTCTCTCTCTTCTTGCTCTGCCAGAGTCTGATGATCTCTCTCACTCTCTCTTTCTCTTTCAGAAGGAGCAGTTGTACACATGGGCTCCACTGGGTCAACCTGATGCCAGAACCCCGGGAAAGTTACAAACCCTGTGGCCTCCAACTTCCAGTACAACCCAGGTGTGTGTGTATGTACAGGAGCATCTAAAAAAAATAGAATATCATTGAAAAGTTACTTAATTTCAGTAATTTATTTCAAAATTTCAAAAACTCATATATTATTTAGATGTATTACACACAGAGGGATCTATTTAAAGAGTTTATTTCTTTTATTGTTGATTATTATGGCTTACAGCCAATAAAACCCCAAAAATAAGTGTCTCAGAAAATTGGAATATTACATAAGACCAATTGGTACTTTTAGCAGTGAGGGCAGTGTGTCAAATCCTGCCGGAAAATAATCCACATCTCCATAAAAGTTGTCAGCAGAGGAAAACATGAAGTGCTGTAAGATTTTCTGGGAAAACACTGCACTGACTTTAGACTTGATAAAACACCAGCAGATGACATGACTCTCTGCTGTCTGGAGAAAGGGTGGAGAAGCACCATTAACAATCTCAAAGTAGCTCCACACTTGATTGGTAGAATTCAGAGGCCCTGACATTTAAAACAAGGCACTGAGAGCTTTGAAAGTGCACAGATAGTTTATGAAAAGTAGGATAAGTGAATATACAGCTCTGGAAAAAATATAAGAGACCACTTCAGTTTCTGAATCAGTTTCTCTGATTTTGTATATGTTTGAGTAAAATTAACATTGTTGTTTTTCCAATTAAAAATATTGTCATTTAGAGCATTTATTTGCAGAAAATGAGAAATGACTCAAATAACAAAAAAAAATGCAGAGCTTTCACACCTCAAATAATAATGTAAAGAAAACAAGCTCATATTTATAAAGTTTAAGGAATCAAAATGTTCATGCATCTTGGCATGTTCTCCTCCACTAGTCTTACACACTGCTTTTGGATAACTTTATGCCACTTCTGGTGCAAAAAATCAAGCAGTTCAGCTTGGTTTAATGGCTTGTGATCTTCCTCTTTATTATTTCAGAGGTTTTCAATTTGGTAAAATCTAAGAATCATATTTAAGTGGTCTCTTATTTTTTTCAGACTTTTTTCATACACCTTCATGGATGTTCTATATTTTTAAAAGGATGTCTGCACATATAGATACTTTTATATGTATATAATTATTTTCATTTTTTATCTAAAACTGATTCTAAATGGAATGTCTCTTTCTCTTTGGGAGTACAGGTCATAGAGTAACAGTGCCCTCTGTTGTTGGTTTGTGGATTAGCGTAACTGGCTAATCAAAATACCTTCTAATATCAGGCCTTTTGTGCTGTTTGTCCTGTTAATAATAGCATTCTATTAGATCAGGTTAGATCAGGGGTGTCTAACCATAAACACTAAGTGTCGGTGTGGTTACAGGTTTTTATTCAGGCTAAGCAGAAGCACATGCCCTCAGTTGTTTAAACAAATGGAATCTGGTGTACTGTTTGTTTTATTGTTTAAAATGAAAGCCTGCAGTCATACACCAGCCATTTGCGAACAAGATTTGACACCCCTGTTCTAGACTAAACACTAGAAACAGGCCTCAAGACGCATTCTTGCACACACAACTCATTAAGTATTCGAGGCATTTTGGGGCCCCAAGAAAAAAAATGGCCAAAAAAGAGTTGCACCAACTGTTCTGGTTCATTCCTAGCATTGACTGTCAGACAGGTATCAAACATAAACATTACCTATAGATTTTGTAGCTAGCCTACCTGCTGCTAAATTACACCATTTGTATAAGGCATGCAGGGATAATTAATCCAGTGTAAATGATCACTTCTGTCGTGTTTTTTTCTTTTATTTCTCTTTATTTCTCTCCTGTATTTTCTGGCTTCGTGATTACTGACGTTAAATATTTTACCAGCTGCAGGAAGGACGAATCTGGCTGGCTGCTACTGGCAGCAGCAAGTTGAAAAAACTGAGCTTTTTAAAAACATTTTCAGCCTGTTTGAAGGAGCGAAATCATATCAGAATGATGTTAATTAACACTGCAACACTGAAGAAGCATAAACCTATTATTTAAGAAAAATGTTTTTTTTAAGAACAGCTACAAGTTAAATATTTAAAATAAATGTAGCATTAAAAAACAGATGCCTATGTCACAGACTTTTATCTTGTGCCCAACTCGACCTGGCCCGAGGAAAGTGGTGGGAAATCTCGGCTTGACCCGAGTTCACAGTGCCAGGCCAATTGTCCCACCCACTCAGATGCTCCTCAACCTCCACTGTATATCCCCCATTACTAGTGATGCCACAACACAAGGAGGGTGAAGACCAGCACATGCCTCCTCTGATACACGTGAAGTCAGCCACCACCACTTTTTGAACTGCTGAGAGGAAAGCGCAGAGACTTACCCTGCGTTCACACTGGAAAGCGACAAAGTGACAGCCGACCATTCATTTCCTATGGCAGGGCGCGATTTGTCGCCGCGACACGCGAGAGGCGACAAGCGACAAAGCGACAGAGCGACAAGCGACACGGAGATGAATTTTTCTCAACTTTATGCAAATTAATTATGACGCGGTGAAGCGACATTCTAACCCGATTGGCTCCTATCTTTTCTTTGGACCAATCACAAACAAGGCGGTTCGACGTCCTCAAGCTCCTGCTCTCTGAATTTCTAGTTTCTTTCCTGGTTCATTCTGTTGAATGGGGTGGACCCACATCAATCTGTGGGAACGGCTGCGTTTTCAGCGCAGTTAAATCACAGAAACGCCCAAGAGTCCAGCAAGTTTTGGAGTTATAACTAGAATAAAGTGGCCAAGCGATTCCTTTTTTGTGCCTTTTTTCTTGTCGGAGGCTGGACCATGATAAACGCGGGCGTTGAGCTTGACACGCCCACAAGCGACAAACGCTGGGCGACACAAGCGACTCGTCACGTTCCAGTGTGAACGCAGGGTTAGTCCTGATACATCAGGTCAGGTCTTAAGTGTTTGGTCAAGAGTCCAGGTCACAAAAGTTCAGCTAACTCTAAATAGTTGAGTATTGTTTAGAAATATTCAATTTTATGTAAAACAGACTTAAATCATTTGATTTCAAACAACATGTGGGTTTACAGTGAAGTCTCAAGTCTTAAAAAAATAAAAGTCTCATGTCTCTGGGAATAAGCTTTCTGTCGTCTGCTCTTTCCAGTCCGCTGAAGTCTGAAGTCTCAGTGTGTGCGACTCGAATTAAAATCGAAAACTCGAGTCACCATCTTTGATTTAAAGTGGCCTTCTTCATAGTACTCCCCTCAACCATGTTAGAGACAGATTACAGAATTGAACCATGGCTTTTACTTTGACTGGAACCCCTGACTCTTGGACTTGTGTTGGCCTAGTGTTAGACTCAACCGACTCTTTTATAAGGGGGATATTTAAGGTGGATGCTCCCTGATCTTGTCCTCTACTGCAACACTACTGTAGAGGAGACACTCTTTACTTTGTGTAGTAGATTTTGTTGGGAGTGATAGTGCTATCAAGCTTGTGGGTAGAGTCAGACTTGGGGTCTAGGATGTTTTCCCTAAACCTCCCCACCACTCTACACACAAGGGGCTTTGAAGACATTTGAGGCTGTGTGGTGGTTCAGAATTGGCCCGTTCCCCCGACTTCCCCAGACTCCGCGGCCCGCCTTTCAGGAGCCCCTTGGAGACACAACAACTTCTGGCGTCTAGACTCTCTGGACTTCTGTGACCCAAACTGCTGGACCATGTGTGTGTGCGTGTTTAGTTTTCCATACTGATTGTGGCCGTGCCTTTTATTCCTCCGTGCTCACCCTCTCCCCATTATCCGGAAAAGCAGGGGGGAGATTTTTCCCCCCATCAGCCAAACTGCTTTTATTGGCTTGTGGGACACCGCATGCATGCCTGGCCTGTGTTATTGGAAAGCACGTCCCAAGCCCTACCTTCTCAATCACTCACTTACACACACACACACACATATGTAGAAACACCGCATTATATTGTCATAGTTGCTTTGGCTTTCTTAGACACGAGTATCCCTAACATTCTAAAAACATTCATTCCTTTTTTAAACTAACTATCATTTTTTTTTAGTCACCATTACTATCTTTCACATCCTTAAAATCAAAAATGTTTTATCAAAAGGTCAAAAGGCATCTAAACTTCCAAATTTCTTAAAGGTCTTTTTTAAAAGGATCTCTGCAGTTTTTGCTTGATTTACAAGTAGATCCAATTACCCACTGTTATAACCTATAGCCCTAATGGGAAAATACTATATAACCTCAGTTCTATATACACTATACTGTACATATGTACATTGCCATTCATAGTTGGTACACACCTTCTCATTCAGTGTTTTTATTTAAATAAAAAAATGTCCATACATTGTAAATGAAGAGTGAAGTGATCCAGACTATGAAGGAACACATAAAGAATCCTGTAGTAACTTAAAAGTGTTAAACAAACCAAAATACTCTGTGAAGCATTTAGGAGCTCTTATCTATGGTGCTGTTAGCTTGGGGTTTCTGAGGCTGGTAACACTGATAAACTTATCCTGTGCAACAGAGGAAACTCTTGCTCTTCCTTTCCTGGAGTGGCCCTGATGAGAGCCAGTTTCATCATAATGTTTTTCAAGCAACTGCACTTGAGGATACTTTCAAAGTTTCACATTGACGGATCTTCATTTGTTCTTCATAAGAACATTAATTAAATAGGGCTGTTCACTGTATACCAACTTTACCTCTTCACAACTTTACAACTGATGCTCTCAAATGAACTCTTGACGAGATCAGCACAGCTGTTAACTGAAAGCCATTCCAGGTGAATCTACCTCATACAACCCACTGAGAAAATGCAGAGATGTGCAAAGCTGTTTTTTATCATTTAAAAATGATAAAAAAATGACGTTTGTACAAACTTTTCACTGATACTGTATATAGCACCAAAACATTGTACCTCCATTTTTGCAATATAATAGAAGCAACAGAAATGTTATAAGATAACTTACTCATATTAACTTTTACTGTATGTTAAGAAAGATTTTTCCTTCTTATATAAAGTTGCCATTTTGTGCGACAGTGACAAACAGGGGTTGGACAATGAAACTGAAACACCTGTCATTTTAGTGTGGGAGGTTTCATGGCTAAATTGGAGCTGCCTGGTGGCCAATCTTCATTAATTGCACATTGCACCAGTAAGAGCAGTGTGAAGGTTCAATTAGCAGGGTAAGAGCACAGTTTTGCTCAAAATATTGCAATGCACACTATAACATTATGGGTGACATACCAGAGTTCAAAAGAGGACAAATTGTTGGTGCACGTCTTGCTGGCGCATCTGTGACCAAGACAGCAAGTCTTTGTGATGCATCAAGAGCCACGGTATCCAGGGTAATGTCAGCATACCACCAAGAAGGACCAACCACATCCAACAGGATTAACTGTGGACGCAAGAGGAAGCTGTCTGAAAGGGATTGCATCCAAAAAACATAAAACCACGGCTGCCCAAATCACGGCGGAGTTCAATGTGCACCTCAACTCTCCTGTTTCCACCAGAACTGTCCGTCACCACAATAAATTATTGTAGTCTAAAACCAGGTGTTTCAGTTTCATTGTCCAACCCTTGTATGTCATCAATTAATTTTGGAGTGGGTAGATGACGCTCTCTCACCCAACCAAACTTTTAATACAGAATGTTAATGAATTCATTCAATTAATATTAATGTAATTGTTCACTTAATGTTGCTTTTTAATTAATTATGTGATTGTGTGATTACCTTCATACCATATAAAGGCAAATGACACTAATTTATCAAAATAAGCAAAACAATGTTTTCTGAAAAAACATAACCTGTAATTTGCTATTGTGTTTAAGAATTCTCTGTTCGTGTGTCTCATCTGTTCTGATTATATATTTTTAAATCTGTATTCTCTGTAGAATGAAGCCTCTTTGGGACCCGGAGTCGGTTCAGATGGGAATTCCGTATCAGTTGAGCACCTGGAGTTAACTATCAGCGAGTTACGAGAGAAGATACGGCAGCTGGAGAAAGAGAATGGACCTGCGAGTATACTGGAGGAGAGAGTGATGGGAAAGCCGGAGAACGAGCTGAGCCTGAGTCTTGGACATGCGCTCTGTAAAGCCAATGGACAGAAGTCTGTTTCTGAAGCCAAATCTGTCCAAACATCTCCTGTCAAGGAGGCCTTAAATTTCTCAGTGCCTTTTCCCAGCCAGCCTCGGACTACCGCTGATGGTGCCACTTCACCAATAGCACAAGCCTATACCTGCACCTGCCAAAGACCTCTGCCACTTCCTGCTCCCCCGCCTCCTCCCCCTGTGCTGTCAGGTCCAGGTGTGTCCTCAGCCCCACCCCCTCCACCTCCTCCACCTCCACCACCACCAGGCCTGATTGGTCCAGCCATATCCTCAGGGCCACCGCCTCCTCCACCACCTCCACCTTTGGCGCCTGGTGTGTCAGTACCACCACCACCACCGCCACCACCTTTACCTGGGCAAAGTCTATGCCCTCCTCCCCCACCTCCACCACTTCCTCCAGGCTGTGGACTCCCACCTCCACCACCTCCACCACTTCCTCCAGGCTGTGGACTCCCACCTCCACCACCTCCACCACTTCCTCCAGGCTGTGGACCCCCACCTCCTCCTCCGCCTCCAGGTTTCGCATCCCTACCTCCACCCCCAGATCTCGGAGGCCCCCCTGCACCCCCTGCCGGGTTGATGGGGTCGCTGGGCATGGCTCAGGAAGCTGCCGCTTTAAAGGCGGTCATAGAACCTCCTCGACCCATGAAGCCTCTATACTGGACCAGGATACAGCTGCATGCCAAAAAGTAATCAGATGGATCATTGAGTGTATATGATGTGTGTGTACATGTGTGTAAGCGTGTTTGTGTGTGTGTGTTCTAAAACAGAGAGTTTGTGTTCTTATGCTGTTATTATTATGTCTTTAATATACAGTACAATTTCATGGAAGTGCAGTATGTGATGTAGGGGTACACTACATGTCCAAATATTTGTGGACACCCATTCTTCTGAATACATTTAGTTACTTTAAGTTGCACTCTAGCTTGTAGAGAGTATTGGCGTAGTGCAGGGGTCAGCAATAGGCAATACGCAAGCATGAAACATCTGGCCTGTGAGGTTGTTTGAACTATAATGAACGATAATGAAAAAATATATAAAAACAAAATGCTTCTCTGGCTGAACTTTAGTGTACATTCCTCCCCTGTCTCTCTGCGGCGCTCAGCATGACTTTAGTTTCTGCCCGTTCTCGTTTTTCCGCCCGTTTTTGGGCTTCCTATCTCCTTATAAGGGCGTTTTTTTTTATAAATAAAATGTATTTAGTCCTTTTTTTGGATTTATCTGCTTTGAGATCTACTATTTCGCAATTGGGTTCAACAACCCTCTGGGCTGGAGAGCTACTAGTCTGTAGCACTCCATCCCATTACACTTTATTTTCCAAAACAGAATTTTTTTTGGTGGCCCACCACGTAATGGCTTGGGAAATATCTGGCCCGCAGCCAAACTTAATTTCCAACCCCTGGGGTAGTGGTTAGCATATTTGACTCTCAGGTCCTGGGTTCAAGTCCCTGTCTGGGTGGTGTTTCCATGTTCTCCCTGGGAGTAAACTCTGCATGGGTTTCCTCCCACAGTCCACATTTTTGCCAGTTGAATAGGAGGCTCTAGAGCAGGTAAACACGACACATGACTTAATGGTTAGCATGTTTGACTCTCAGGTCCTGGGTTCAAGTCCCTGTCTGGGTGGTGTTTCCATGTTCTCCCTGGGAGTAAACCCTGCATGGGTTTACTCCCATAACTCTAGTTTCCTTCCCACAGTCCACATTTTTGCCAGTTAAATAGGAGGCTCTAGAGCAGGTTAACACGACACATGACTTAATGGTTAGCATGTTGGGTGGCGTTTTAGCGTTCTCCACGTTCCTTCCACTCCAGGCTCCTCCCACAGTCCATGTTTTTGCCAATAAAATAGGAGTCCTTAGAGCAGATAAACACAACATGTGACTTGGTGGTTAGATCATTGAACCATCTGGTGTCCCAATATATTTGTCCAGTATAGTGTATTATTATCAATCTATTTCTATATTGACATGTTGTACAATGTACTAGGAAGGGCAAAATATTTATCTAATATCTCTAAATAACATAAGGGAATTTCTCTAATTTTGCTGCAGAGAGCCAAACACTCAGCTGGTGTGGGAGAAGGTGGAGGAGCCGCATGTAGATTTTGAGGAGTTTGTGGAGCTGTTTGCCAAAAGTGCAGTAAAAGAGAAGAAGAAGCCCATCTCAGACACCATCACCAAGTCGAAGGCCAAACAGGTAAGATTAATGATGCTTTTTATTTACCTCAGAAATCAGATTTCAAAGTTGGGTTATGATATTATACAGGTCCCTATCTGATACCCTTAAGAGTTGATTAATAACCATTAATAAACACCATTGTACACTATTTAAAACCCTTTATAAAGGAGCCTTATTTTTTCCTTAGCCTTAATTAACCCTTAGCCTTAAGTAACCCTTAGCCTTAATTAACCTTATACAAGGTTAATTAATAACCATTAATAAACTCCTTTGTACACTATTTAAAACCCTTTATAAAGGAGCCTTATTTTACCTTAGCCTTAATTAACCCTTAGCCTTAATTAACCTTATAAGATTTTAATTAATAACCATTAATAAACTCCTTTGTAAACTATTTAAAACCCTTTATAAAGGAGCTTTATTTTACCTTACCCTTAATTAACCCATAGCCTTATTTAACCCTTAGCCTTAATTAACCCTATACAAGGTTAATTCATAACCATTAATAAACTCTTTTGTAAACTATTTAAAACCCTTTATAAAGGAGTCTTATTTTACCTTAGCCTTAATTAACCCTATATGAGGTTAATTAATAACCATTAATAAACTCCTTTGTAAACTATTTAAAATCCTGTATAAAGGAGTCTTATTTTACCTTAGCCTTATTTAACTCTTAGCCTTAATTAACCCTTATGCTTAATTAACTCTACAAGAGGTTAATTAATAACCATTAATAAACTCCTTTGTAAACAATTTAAAACCCTTTATAAAGTAGCCTTATTTTACCTTAGCCTTAATTAAACCTTAGTCTTAATTAAGCCTACAAGATGTTAATTAATAACCAATAATAAACTCCTTTGTAAACTATTTAAAACCCTTTATAAAGGAGCCTTATATTACCATACCTTTAATTAACCCATAGCCTTATTTAACCCTATACAAGGTTAATTAGTAACCATTAATAAACTCCTTTGTAAACTATTTAAAACCCTTCATAAAGGAGCCTTATTTGACCTTATCCTTAATTAACCCTATACAAGGTTAATTAATAACCATTAATAAACTCCTTTGTAAACTATTTGAAATCCTGTATAAAGGAGTCTTATTTTACCTTAGCCTTAATTAACCCTTAGTCTTAATTAACCCTATAAGATGTTAATTAATAACCATTAATAAACTCCTTTGCAAACTATTGAAACCCTTTATAAAGGAGCCTTATTTTACCTTAGCCTTAATTAACCCTGTACGAAGTTCATTAATAACCATTAGTAAACTCCTATGTAAAAGATTTAAAACCCTTTATAAAGGAGCCTTATTTTACCTTAGCCTTAATTAACCCTTAGCCTTAATTAACCCTTAGTCTTAATTAACCCTATACGAGGTTCATTAATAACCATTAATAAACTCCTTTGTAAACCATTCAAAACCCTTTATAAAGGAGCCTTATTTTATTGTGTAACATTGTGTAACAATTGTGTAACAATTTCATAAAATGTTAAATTGCAAAGATACCATTACATAATATCATCAAAAGATTCAGATAATTTGGAGAAATCTCTGTGTGTTAGGGACTGAAGGTCAAGGGTCAGTATTTGATGCTGGCGATCTTCGGGCCATCAGGTGGCACTGGGCTAAAAAAACAGGCTATACTGATTCTGTACTGGAAATCACTGCTTGGGCACTTTTCCACTGGCCTGATGCCGGTGCTGGTGCCAAGTTCTCAAATGGTTCTGTGCTTTACAACCATAAAATCACAGGTTCAACAATCTCACTGGTCTGGAACCAGCAAATGTGTGATGGGAGTTGCCTGTTTCCAAATTGTGGAACACATCCACATTCACATACGTAGTAAATGACTTCTTAAAGCAGTGGAAACATGGGCCGGTTCTTAAAAGGTTCGTAGGTTCTCAGGAACATTATTGGTGGAAAAGAGGTAGAACACTCCCAGTAATCACTTCTGTGAACACAGTTCACCATCCAATCCACAAATGCAAGTTAAATTTGCTAATCATTGCACTCTGCTTTTATTTACATTCATTTACCTTTAATACAGGGTTCCATCTTGGTACTGACTTGCTTTAAGCCAGAATGAATATTCTGTTTTCCCAAAAACCTAATAGGTTTCTGCGCCAGCTCTTCCCCGGAAGTCTGTTTTGGGGAAGAGGCTATTTATTTAGTGCTGGAGACCATCCATCCATTCACCACAAATAGAGGAGCTCATGAATTAGCACGAGTCAGCAGCACAACACACACACACAAACACACACACACACACAGCTTATTTCCGAACATTCGCCTCTCGCAGTGCGGCGAGCCGACCAGGAGCAGATTAACGATGTGGCCGTGCCTTCGTTAGGGACTGCTCTGTTTTGGGAATGGGGACGGGGGACGGGGTTGGGGATAGGAATGGGGATGGGGGCGAGGATGAGGGTGATGACTCAGCGAACACATTCATTCATGGCCACAGACGCAGACTGAGGGAAAGAGATGTCGGTTTTGTTTACGTGTTTTGGGCGTCACAGGGACGGCGGGCGCCTTGATGCGCTGAGTTATGAAAAATGAATGAATCCGATTGGAGGTGGACGATATTCCTTCTTATTCCGGGGAAGGAGGCTGGTTAAAAAAAAGGAGGAAACGAGTAAATGACTAACAGGAATTTCAGCTATCCACACAGTGTGTTATTGGTAAGAACGTACAACTATGGTTGGTAAGAACTAGAGTTTATAAGGATTTGTGGGTGTTTGGAGTCCAAGGTATTTTGTTTATTCATTCTCTCTCTCTCTCTTTCTCTCTCTCTCTCTCTCATTCATTCTCTGGGTCTGTGTTAAGTTAAAGACCCCCAGACCTCAAACCACTGGCTTACCCAGAGACTCCAGCCAGCCTACTGTGGTTTGGTGGTTATGTGCCACACTGTGTGTGTGTGTTGGATAAGCGTATTGTTAAAAAAAAAGCATATATACCATGTTGCTTGTTTGAATTCTGTAAGCACATTTACTCGCTGTGGTCAGAGAACTTGGATGTGGCCTAAGAACCCCTAAGTTTTGATCTCAAATTGCAGTTGTCTACTGCTATTGTTACTCTTCCTAGCCAAGCCGTTATGTACAAAGCACCCTCAACAAACAAATAAATCAAAACTATCCTCTGTTCTGGACTCTTTAAACTTGCCCCACTTTGCCTTGATAAAGCTACGGGAATTTTAGTAAGGAGAGAACCTTATCAGACGTAAGAACATGGGCCACTTTGACAAGGTATTTGACACTAAAAAAGACCAGGGAAGGCTTTCAGCTTTCTACTACAAGAGCATACAATAGTTCTCTACAGCAGCGGATCTTAAACTTTGGTACGGGTACCACTCATGGCACTCAAAGCATCCCAAGTTAGTACACTAACTAGATGACTTCAGAAAAAAAAATCTGCTTGCATTAAAATATTAAGGACAGAAATTTGAGGTAAGTTTCACCTAAGCTACACGTCCGTCCTTCACTCTCAGAACTACAGTTTTATAATTGTTAACATCAGTTTCAATGGTCCTACAGTAGAACCCTGTGGAACACCTCAAGATCTGCCCTATCAACCAAGACTAAATAAGGTAGTAAACACTGTAGTTTACTGCTCGGCTCTCTTGTTGTTTATTTTGCTCTGTTTAAATCCTGATTCTGAGATTCTCAGTAGGAATACTGTATCCCTTTTTTTCATTTTTATTTACGATTTTTCCCCATTTTCTCCCAATTTGGCTATCCAATTTTCCCAACCCTTTTTGCGTCCTAATCACCAGTGGCACCTGTGACCCTAGGAGGATGCGGACGAGCACACTTCTCCTCCGACACGTGTGAAGTCAATCACTCCTTTTTTTGAACTGCTGCTGATGAATCATTGCCTGAGCGGCTAGCGTGCTCAGAGGAAAGCACAGCGGCTAGGTTCCAATACATCCACTCACAGACGCCTCGTGCCGCCCAGTACCACATCTACCCATCGTGAGGGAGCAGGGCCAATTGTACTCTGTCTGGGCGCCGACAGTTGATGGCAAAAATACTGTATTAATTAACCGGAAACAATAATCAATCAAACTAATTATAAACCATAATACTAACGTACAGACTGCAAAAGAGCGGGAAAGCTCCACACAACAGAAGAGTGAAGAACAATCGGTGAAAGATATGAGGACATGTATATGTGTGGATTACACGTCTATATTACTGTGTATAAATAAGCATGTGTGTGGTAGCTACCTGTGTTTTTGTGGCATGTCTTGTGGAACTAGGAACTAGAATCATGTCCTATGACTTTCGCCATGTCCTATAGCCAAATATCACAGACTGGTCACCGACTGTGTTCTGGTCAGATCAGACCTTAAGATTTGCTGAAGAAAAGGTGCCTTCACTAAATAATTCTGGACAAATTGTAGGGCTGCAACGATTATTTGATAGAAGCAAAAAACATCAACTATAAAAATTTGTCAACATGGAATTTCATTGTTGTTGCACCATTAATGTGTAGTAGAGCGACTACACCTCGAGTGAGGGGTAATAGGTCCATGTTTTTTTTTGCCATGCTGTCCGTAAACACACCAGATAAGGGAAAAGACAACACCAATACTCACTGTACATCTACTCTTTATATATTTAAACATCTTGTCGGAGTTTAAATTCCACATATAGAAGCTTCTGGTGTCTCTGAATCGATAAGAGAGAAAACAGACAGCGAGTTACTGCCAGCTAAAGCCAGGGTTGCCAGGTCCAAGGGTTGCAAAAAATCCCAAAGATTAAAGTCTGTCTAAAATCTGTCCTTCAGAAGGTTGCCACAGACCTTCACAACACAGTACGTGTTCATTTAGAACAGTTTGCAATCAAGGCTTTTTGGCGGCTGTGATAAATATAAAAAAAACTTCCTTTAAATTTTCACCCACAATTATCAGTCAAGCCCACTTTGATGGGAAAACGATGAACCTGGCAACTCGGGTTACAAAAGCATTTCAAGAGCGCAAAACAAACGGAAATATTAATATTAAAAGAAGTAAATACAAATAAATAAATAAAATAAAAATAGCAGGTTTAATTCCAAGTCAAGTCAAGAGCAGTGACAGCATCTTCAGCCAATAGGATTGCTCCTATTGTATCCAATCACTGTATCATCTGCATGATACATAATTGCTGGTTCTAGCATGTTCTCATGACAAAACACGCTTTTTAAGAACAGCATTTTTTTGATGAGTCAGAGGCAATAATGTAATCTGTGACCCCGTGTTGCTGATATCCATGGTGGTCTCAACTTACAGGTTACAGGACTTGAGGAAAGGAATTGCTGCTAACGTCTTGGTGCCAGATACCACAGGACCCCCTCAGAGGTCTTCTAGAGTGCATGCCTTGGGTCACTCATCCAACTTGGCCTAAACACTGCCTGACTGAGCTCCAAAATAAACCCATATTTCCCTAACCTTAGCTTGTTCGTATCACAGTGCAGTGGAGTTTTAGGTCTGGGTTTATCCGTCAGTGTGAGAAAACGATGAAAACTGCTCAGCAGCTCAGAGTTATTACTGCTCCCACAAGAACGACACTATCAGTAAAGCTATTTTTACCGCACTTACAAACGTACAGACTCGCAAGAAAATCAGCCAGCGTTCTGAACACACACACAAACACACACAGCATGATTTGTAGAGCATGTCGTCCCTCTGAAAGTGCAAAATATGGCTAATCTCTCTGGACAGCTATATGATTTGCATAATAACTGCAGTGTGCTTGGCTGGTGTTTCCACATTCCGAACTGGAACTGGACGTTAATGTGAAAGTTTAACATCAGAACAAAAAAAACAAAAAACAGCTGCATCTCTAAAACAGCAGCCGGAGCCTCAGAGCCCTTATTAGGCTAAAGTCAGCCTGCTATTACAGTTCATCAGCCTGTCACAACACAATAATACAGGCGTACACAGTGCGTGTGTGTGTTATAGGTTATAAAAAAGTCCTGGTCAGATCAGACTTTTAGATTTGCTGAAAAAAAAAGCCTTCACTAAATAATTCAGGACTAATTATACGGATGCTACAATTAGTCGGCATAATCAACAATGTCAACTATAAAAAAGGTGTCGACGCATAATTTCATTATTTCATGCATCATTAACGTGTGGAGGAGTGACTATACACCCCGTGGGAGGGGTAATGGGCACACACACTCAGCTTGCTCGCTGTGTCTCCAAACATGTAAACACACCAGATAAGGGACAAGACAACACCCATACTCAGTGTACATCAGCTCATTATACATTTAAGCACTTCACAGTGTTTAATTCATGTATATAGAGCTTCTGTTGTCTTTGAATTTTTGCGGCTGAGATAAATATAAAAGTACCCCAAATAAGCGCAACTTTAAAATGTTCACCCGGGAAGCTCAGGTTACAGAGGCAATTCAAGCATGTAATACAATACAATGGTAAATATTATTACTAAAAAAGTAAATACTAATATAAAACAGCAATATAGAAATGCTAAAAAATGACTTAATGTCATTTTATATTAATAAAAAATAATACATTTTCCTCTTAGTAAAATTATTACAAAAATCTTCCTCACAATAGAAGAGAGTGATTACTAATTAAAGTCTGAATTAATTAGTTAGTAAAAGAATCAGTGAGTCTGATACACTAATTGTTTTTCTCGCTCTCTCTCTCTCTCTCTCTCTCTCTCTCAGGTGGTGAAGCTGTTGAGTAATAAGCGCTCTCAGGCGGTGGGGATTTTAATGTCCAGTCTGCATTTGGATATGAAAGACATTCAGCATGGTGAGTTTCACATATTAGTGTGTGTGTTTGTGTTTGTGTGTGTGTCATAAATAGTTAAACATATAATAATAATACACAACTTTAACATTAAAACTACTATTACACAACTCTACTTTTAATACAAATAAATTAATACAATTAACTTTTTAGCACAATTAACTGGTCTGTTGTATTTAGCTGAACTGCAGTCAACATATAATACGAGACCATGGACTTGTGATGTTGTGGTGACTGGCTCCTAGTGGGTCCTATTAACAAAAATGCCAACCCACAGTACATTTAACAATCACTTTATGAGCTCTTTTTTTTATATTTCCTACACAAGTTCTGAGCCAGACGAAGGCCTATATCTTGTTATGCACTGTGTTAATGATATGAATTCTATGGTCTATTCTAGGTTTCTGGTTCTGGTCTAAAATAAGTGACCAATAAATATTTATAGGCTGTTTGCTGCAGCACTGTGAACCCTGTAACCCTAAAGTGTTTCAGAATATAATAACTGGGGTGGTCTGAAACTGAAAACAGTGTTAGCTGATTACGCAGATAATTCTGTAACAGTGCTACCTACAATCACCTATATCTGAAAAAATGCTCTTTTTAATGGCATTTTCACACCTGAAAGTGTTTGTTACATTGTTATCTGTACATTTGGTATAAAAGATTAGCCTCAGATTCCTCTTATTTTTGTTTATAAATAACCCTCATTTATTTATTTAATCTACAGTTACAGCAGATACAGCAATCAAGTGTTTGCATTCATGCAGCTGTGCATGCCAAGGGGAGTTAGATTTCAGCATAGCTAAGCACAATTGGTCTAAAGGTCCAAATATTGCTTTTCCTGTAAATTACCTTCACAGTGTGAACGAGCAGGTCAGTTTCCTCTGCTGAGAAGCGCAGAAGTGCTGCGCCATTAAAATAGCAATCCGACAAAATAAAAGGCAATATGGCTCACACTGATTGTTTTTTTTTCCATTACACTCAAAACAAACCCATGATTAATTAAAAGAATTAGCACATGCTTTTGGTGCATTTTAAGACGTGCAGAGTATATTTTTCCCACCATTACGATAACAAAGACAAACTGATACGCCCTAAATCAAGCTGCACAGTGCACGACTGGCGGGTTGCCTGTAAATCACAAAAAATTAGGGCCCTATATACTGTGTCTGACTTCAGGTTCTGACCTGTGACCTGCAGTGTTCATGTGGTGAAAAAAAAAAGGAAAATTCCAAATTAAACTAACACCATAAGTTGTCTAATTTCAGCTTTCAGGACTAAAAAATAACATAAAACTATTCCTTTTATATCGGTTGGCCAGACTATTCACCGGACGGGTCCTGGGATATGTAAAAAATGTGTCTGACCAGGTTTTTTCATTTGCATAAAATGTCTGGGATTTAGCAGGACATCCTAACCACAGCTTAAAAATGCGTAAACACATATGTAAATGAACACAAATAAGTTCTAGGGAAAAATATCTGTGGTTCTGCCTTTATGAAACTAAGTAGAGGAAATATATATAAAAAAAATCCAGAGTTTCAAATCAATAACTAAGTCATTGTCAGTATTTGTTTTTTTCATATTTATATTTATTTTATGACAGCAAATAAAAAAACCTTAGTAAGTAAATGTTTAATGTTTATTAATATAGTTGCTGATTTTAGAGGTTTTTGACTCATTCCTACCCTCACAGATACACACATTAACATGTTCCAACAGCCATAGTGTCTCCAGAGTACTTTTCTCTTTTTTCAATAACTAAATATGGGGGCGGTTTTTCAGACATTTATTAAACCCAGTTGCAGACTATATTTCCCTTTTTTCCTTTCAATGGAAAATCCCAGTTCAAAATGCTGTTCAGTCCAAGACTAGGCTTAATCCCAGCCTGGGAAACGAGGAAACTGCCCTATGGTCACCATTTATTAAGTATTTAAGACTTTATGATTCATTATATGATTCATTGACCTACTAAGATCACCAGCAGCAGTTTTTTTGGTGACATGGTTGAACTGAACATGATTTGAGCTTGGACATCAACAGTGAGAGTTACGCTAACGTTAGCCAAATGAACTTAACTGAGCCAAAATATGGAGCATACCCAATTTTCCATTTTAAGCTCCTGATGGTTAGATGTTTGTGCTCTGGCACAGTTAAGTTAACGAGAATCTTTTTTTCATTAGCAATTGTATATTTCAATTTTCTTTCCAATCTATCAAAATGTGACTTGTGGAGAAAGACCCATTTTCCAGAGCTTTGGAGTCCATTTTTAATTCCAAAAGGCCTGGAACCGGATAACTAATTCTTTTTTTAGAATAACCTCCAAGCCCTGGAGTTAGCATTAGCAAAACAATGGCTGTATGCCAGGGGTGCCCACACTTTTCTGGCCCGAGATCTAATTTTCCAGTGGACAGGCCATCGTAGTCCAGGCCTCACTTTTTTAAAGCTTTAATTTACACTGAATGGTTTACACTGAATGCAAATAGACCAGATTTGTGTAATTTTGACATTACCCTTCTTGAGGAAGTGTGATGGCTACTTGGCAAATCAAGCAGATGCATTTGGAGTTTGACATCGTAAAAAATAGTCCTCCTCCCACTCCAGTTTTGCTGCTAACCACATCTAGGCTACTGCTAACCGTGGCTAGTGCTGCTGCTAACCACATCTAGGCTACTGCTAACCATGTCTAGCGCTGCTGCTAACCACGGCTAGTGCTGCTGCTAACCATGTCTAGACTGCTGCTAACCACGGCTAGCGCTGCTGCTAACCACGGCTAGTGCTGCTGCTAACCACGGCTAGCGCTGCTGCTAACCACGGTTAGTGCTGCTGCTAACCATGTCTAGCACTGCTGCTAACCACGGCTAGTGCTGCTGCTAACTGCAGCTAGCGCAGCTGCTAACCATGACAAAATATTGGAAATCTAATCTTACTGTAAATAAGCAATTTACTCACCCAAATAAACAGTTTTCAGGAGAGATATTTGTGTAGACAACGTCCAGTAGGTACATTTGATTTGAAAAATACATCATGGGGCCGACGTGTCTATGCAGTCAGAAAGCAGGTGTTTTAGTTCCACTCTCAAGCGTTCCAGAGAAGCCTGGATGAAATGCTAATCATTGCGGTTTCAGGCGTTCCTGTCCTTTATGTTAAATCCTTGCTGATTTACAGGGACTCTGATTAGCGTAATAAAGCGTGGATAATTGTTGCAGAGATTGTTGGGGTCTCTGGTGGGTTTTAAAAACATTAATATATAACTTAATTGGAAAAGTTTATTTTTATTAGCCTATATGCTTCTCACTAGACAGTGTTATGAAGCTCAATCTAACATTTATATTTATAAATACACATTTATATTTATTAGTTTATAGAAAATAAAGCTTGTATTAAACCAATTCCCATTTATTAAAACAATTAAATTAGATGACGCAGGGATAGCATTTGTATGTGCGACTAGTTGGAGGGGGAGGCAGCATGTTCATGTGCGTTGACGCGCCGGATTAGTGTAAATGCAGCGTTAGGCGCTGCCCCATTGGAATAGAAACATGGCGACACCCTTGTTCTTTACTAGTGTGACTTAAAATGCACTTTATAATCAGTTATGTATGAAAGTAGACCAGAAAAAAGGTGTTTATTGATAGTGCGCCTTATATTACTTGAAATATGGCTTTGCGTTAACAGAAAGTTAAATGCTTCGCAATGCAAACTGTGCTTCATGTAGGCTGTGGTATTATGGGGTGAGCATAGCTATGCTAATACAGAGCAGGACTGTGTTGGTTTTTAGGTTAATACACTGATCTGCCCACTATCATTAACAGTTTAAATGTAACATAAATTTAAAGCAGACGCGAACTACCAGCTTGTTCAGAGGTGAGTATATTAGATTGTAGTCTGTGTGGTAAAACAAGCTAAGTGTGAACTGCCAGCTGATAGCACCCTGGCTTACCGGGAGCTGCTGCTAACTGTAGCTAGAGCTACTGATAACCGCGGCTAGTGCTGCTGCTAACTGTGGCTAGCGCTGCTGCTAAGCGCGCTAAAATATTGGATATCTAAGCTTACTATAAATAAACGGAAGCGCTTTACTCACCCAAATAAAAAGTTTTCAGGAGAGAAATCTGTGTAGATTAAAATCCAGCGCTTGCTTGACTTGAAAAATGCATCATGGGACATAAACTTTATGCAAATGAATCCATCCAAAGTGATGTGTCTATCCAGTTAGGGAGCAGGTGTTCGCCTGATACGTGTCCTCAGAGGAGTGTATGAAAACATTTTAGTTCCACTCTCAAGCGTTATAGAGAAACATGTCAGAAAAGCTAATCATTGCGGTTTCAGGCTTCCCTGTCCTTTATGATAAATTCCTGAGGTGGGCATAGCTATGCGAATATAGAGCAGCATTGTGTTGGCTTTAACGTTAATACACTGATCTGCCCACTATCATTAACAGTTTAAATGTAACATATATTTAAAGGAGACGTGATCTACCAGCTTGTACAGATCTATGTATTGGGCACCCTTACTGTATGCAGCTGTGTTTCCTTAGGCAGTTACTGAAATAGAGGATGCACACTTTAACACTGCTAGCAGATGAAATGCATTATCTGAGCGTGTATTTGGTATCTGCACATAAACCACAAGCCTGTGTAGCGGGCTCAGTGGTTTAATACCTGGTGCTAATTGAGATGTTGAAATATTTTTAATTGGGCGCCAGTTATTAAATTAATTTAATTAGATTAATTAATAAATTAATTAATCAAATTAATTAATAACACAAGACATCTCAGGGTGTGGTTTCTACAGGTGACAGAAATTTTCATAACCAAGTTATCCAGAAAAACACACTGAAATGACAGGTTTTGTAAAATAAAAGTATTTATTAAATCACACAGATATGAGTAAATAATTCATTAAAAAGTCATAAATGTAGCCATTAGATATCAAATCATAGTGTAGAATGATAAATGAGAAGTAAAACAACAAACACGTTATAATGCTGATATGAAAGGAATGAAGATTAATAGAACTATTAAGTGAATATTTCTAAATAAGGGTCTAAGGCATTTTGAGTCTACGAAACCAATTCTTATTTCCACCCAAGACACTCAAAATGAGTCATCTATACTAAAGACGCTATATTAAAGACCCGACCCAAACCATGACCAACAGAACACCATCTGCCGAAAGATTAAAACCCAGCTCTGCCTTACTCTGAGGTGTTGAAGTGGGCCTCGGTGACGTCCGTCTGTGTTGGTCGTCTGCTGCTTCACCCCGAGAAAGGATCACGTGAGCCTGTCTGCAGGGTGGTTTGACTTCCTGTGTCAGCACGGAGCCCCATTATAACCCACAGGGTAAATCCCTTCGCTCTCAGGTGGCTTGCTGGTGGCCTCCGGACCGCAAGTTTCTGGGTTGGATCTGGCGGATCTCTTTTTCAGCTGTACTTTAGCTAACCTTAGATGGAATAATGCTTGGCTTCGTAGATTGTAACCTTAGATATTTTAACTAGGATAGCTAATAGTATTATACTTGAAGAAGATTAAATGCACTAGTCTAAGAAAACTAACTAAGATGACTACACTAACAGTCTATCCTTTCTCCATCTCTGGGCTCCCTAAACTCTCTTCTCCAACTTCTCACTCCAAGTCCATCTGCCTTCCCATCTCAACTACATCTTCTTCTCCTCTCCTCAACTCCAAACTGAACTGAACTGCTTCTCCTCCAACTGCTCCGAACTGCACTCTACTGAACTGCCCTGCAAAACTATTAGACTCTGTGGCCTGTTTGGCCCCTGAGCTATGATTGGCCCTGTGGCCCAAATGTCTGTGTTTTGATTGGTCTAGGAGCAATTTCAAACTTTGGCAGGGAAGATCTTATTCACAAAGGGCCATAAAACCCCCCCCTCACATGGTCACCATGCTTCAGAATTTTTCTAATAGATCAAACCAAAAGAAAACTCAATTAAACAGTGGATCAAAATACATTTTTCAGCATATCAGTTTGTGAGGATAAATTCAGGAAACAACAATCTTACAATTGAATCACAATAAATGTACTATATATATTTTGCCCACAAACAGTTTTGTAATACTAGATAATCTTAGAAATACAACGATGGATGATACTCTGTCAGAAAGAGATCAAGAGTCATGTTATTATTTAAACCCAATTAAATCACTTAAAAGATAATACCTGGTTAAACCACTGATAACCAAATAAAGCTAAATTATCAAATGCTAGTTAAACCTTGTTGATTCAGACTTGAATGTGTAGAAAAATTGAATCAGGACACATCCAAACACATATACCATATACCAGACACATATACCATTATCTAGTAAACATTCTATAAAACACATTTTTTTATATAGTCAATATAGATGTATTTTAAGCAAAATCTTCTGAGTGAGAAATTCCTCCCCTCTGCTGAGTGTTCAGATAAGGCTTGGTCCTTGCCTGTCTGAATTTACGACGGTGGGGGAAGGAGTTCTTTCTGCACCCCACAGAATTTGAGCCTGCAATGTTGAAAATGGAATCCCAAGCTTAGAACATTTCTCTTAATTTCATTAATCTTATTTCTAAGTGATTGCAGAAATAACTAGGCACAAACCCCTAAATTGGTACAACATTTGGTGAATTAACAATTTCCAAGGCATTAATTAAGTTTTGACACTCTCTTAAGTCCGCAGTCCCGTCCTAGTGATGGTGTTGCAAATGTTCCAAATGTTTACATTAACTCCGAGGTTTATGACTTGGAGGAATGTAAACAGAATTTTACCCTAAACTCGCATTTAGGGCTCTTGAGCGAGGCTGAGTGAAGAAATAGTCAGTAAATGTCATTTTGAAATTTAAGGTTGTTTGAAAAAAAGATTACTCCAAGGTTTTTTTAGAGTGTTCTGGGTTCGAAGTTTCCTTATAGGCCGTAAAGTGGGGGTAGTGTGTGTTTGTGTCCGAGCAATGAAGAAATCCTCTGGTTAATCCACTACATTCCCCCCCCATCGATCGATGGGCCACTGGACGTTGGGTCATCGGTCGATGTCAACGTGGATTTCTGTAGACAGAGCACGTTAGGGCACATCTTTCATGCAATTGGTGTCTTGTTGGTCATGCTTTCTTAAGACAATCTACTACAAGGTCGCTGACAGAGTTTTTGGTCTAATGGATATACAATTTCTCTGATGATCAGTTTTTTTTTTTTTTGTTGTAGCTATTGGCTTTTGGTTCTGAATAAAATAGTTAATTTAATGTGATAGGGTGGCAACAAGCATATGAAAGGGTCACAAATAGTTTGCTAGCTATTTGTTCCTTTATAACTTTATCAAGACAACCTACCCATAAGGTATGCTTCAATAATTAGCCACTACTTAGTCAACAATTGAGAACAATATAGCGGAACAAACGTAGTCAGAAGGGAAACAAAATATGTTTTGGGCACCTGAAGAGAGGAGAAGAAAAAAAAAAAATTGGCACCCCCCTTTCTCCACGTATTTATTATACTGCTATGCTAATGGTTTGAAATGGTGATTCAAACTCTAGGTTTAACCAAATATCCAATTTGTTGTGGGTTATGCTACTCGGATAGGTGAGTTCCAGACAATGAATGTGTGGTACGTTCTCAATTTAACAATTGCGTCAGGCCAGAAAATGGTGGACAATGAACACTAAGTATACACTAAGTATTTGGCCCAGTATTATGATTTAACCTAGGGCATTATTGGTCCCGACTTGTCCCATGGGGCTTTTGCATAGTTTAATTGGGTTACAGTGAACTTGTTTGAGAATCGGTTTAATAAAACACTGACGATGCGGGATCTGGTTCCAGATGCGAGGCAGTTTGTCTGCCTCTGCATGAGGACCAAACCAATGAGACCTGAGCTCGCGAATTGTTTTGCCAGTGCTGTGCTGGGACCTCACCAGTAGCTTGTCAGCAGTGTAGCACAATGGTTGGTATCCAAGCGTGCTTTTTCCCAGTTTTGGGTGTTTCCGCAGTTCACCGCTAGAACGGTGAGATATACCAACACCTGAGAAAGTGTGGTTCAGCAAAAAAGTTGTGGCCTGAGCCATTTCAATAGGGTCTGGGGGACGTCCCCCCCATCTGGCAAATGCACCTGCCACAGTGATGAGATGTTTGTTCCTTCGAACAAATTTCATGAGTCTTTCAACCCAATCCATTTGTGGAATTGGCCATACACCACACAGATCTTCTGAAGATTGGGGCTGAAAACACACTAGCCTTTTTCCAACAAGTGGCAGATATGTCAATTGTGGGAATGCTTGGTGTGTTTCCCCCATCATTTTGTGGTCCACCCATGGGTGATCGAGGGCCTGGGCCAGGCTCTCCCCCCCATGGCGCTGAGGCACCACGAATGAAGATGAAGCGTGTGTATCTGGGGCATGAACAAACAGGCCCTTGAGCATCCTGAAAGACGCACAGTAAGTGGCAAGTGGATCAAGTTGAAATGCCAGTGTTCTGAAAGAAGTGTTGCCACATGCACCAATTGTCATGTTAACTTTCCATTTGATCTGAGCATTCCGAAAAGCACATCCATCTGTGTAGATGGTGGGAATGTTTTTACATTCATAAGAATCCAAGGGACTGTGTTTGTCTGGAACCACTGGTGCAGGACCAAGAAGAGAACAATCCTTTTGGTGCACGAACAGAGGATCACAGAGGATCACAGTCCGTGGCAAGGAACCTGCAGGTGGTCTGTGAACAGCTGACTTGTCAGCCCATGGAACAAAGATTTCACCGTTGACCGTTGTGTTAAGAGTGAATGACTTTCCAGCTTTTGGGTTGTACTCATCTACAGCCGTAGAGGGAGTCAATGCCCATGAACAGGTGTTTTGTTTTAGAATCATGGTAGGGGATTCTGAGGATGGTGGTTTCAGAACCCTGACAGTGAGCTTCTCATTGATTCCCGTGGAATTTGAAGGTTCAATGAGCTTGTGTGGCTCAATGTTGCTAGCAACATGATAGCATTGAACTCTATCCTGTGCCTTAGGACAGGGCAGGGGTTCGCAAACCTGTGCCCAGATTCTACGATGCTGAAAGTCAATCAATGGTTTGACCCGGTCAAGGAGGTCTTTGCCAAAGAGCAATGGGACGTTCTCCAACGGAGAAATGTGAATTGGATGGGTGAGGCTCATTGGACCGATGGTAACGTGCACCAGGGCTACAGAATGCAGAGTGATACCAGTGTGCGAATATGGTTGAAGGTGAAGAGCACACTTTTTCAGAGGTATCTCTTTGTTGTTTCGGCGGGCTGTCGCCCTCACCTGGTCAAAAAGTGAATTTGACATTAAAGAAATGTCTGACCCAGTGTCCAAAAGAGCTTCATACCCGAACACATTTTCCAGCCAGGTGGCTAGGTAGAATTTTGGTGTTGAACCTTTCTCGGTTAAGAAACCCAAGAATTGTTTAGGTGGTGGATCCTCCAGGCTGAGGGAAGAAGCTTCCTCAGTGTGGTTGTTTTCAGCGTCTGGCTGTACAACCAAGGCTGCATTGGGGTGGATGGATTTCGCACCCCCCCAAGCAGGTTGATCTGGAGCATGGACAATTGGCAAGAATTCAGATTCAGCATTGTCCTGCTTGCATATTTCATTACGAAATTGTCTGAGCAGACTGCCGTCTTTAGTGCTCAGGTTAGTTGGATATCTCTCATGCTTGTGCCCTTTAGGTGGACACCAACGTTTGTGGTGCTTTGGGCTCTTTCTCCTGAGCGGAGATTGAAGTTTGCTGGAGCTCTGTGCTCGAGCATGGTGCTGTGAGTGTTTGCCATTCCAACTGCGTTTTATCCTACCTTTCCTTCGATAGGAGGGCTTTTGGTCACTTTGCTTGGCCCAATGTAGGGACGAGCGACGCCAAGAGTGGAACACTCTCTGGTTTTTGTGGTTTAACTGGGTCTTAGGTGGCATTGGAGCCTTGTGTGCCCCTTTTTGCTTGACGTGGGAGGACTGCTCATTAATTATCAGGACGTCATTTGACTCTGATTTTTTCTTAATGTTTTGTTGGAACTTAGCAAATCCTCTGAGAGCCAAATCACGCAGCTGCCGGCTTGTTAGCGTACGAGGGCAGGCTGCGACTCCAAAAGAGTGACTGGTGGAGGGATGGAGGTTTCTCACGAACAAGGTTTTGAAAACTTCCTCTTCCTCCATTCCAGGCTCATTTCTATAGCCGAAATAAGCGTGCCTGAGGCGGTGATAGTACTGTAGGGGTGTTTCCTGGCGACTCTGCTTTATTGCAAGAGCCGCAGCAAGGCCGGTTTGAACAAGGTGGTTGGAGAACTCATTCTCCAAAGCCTTGCAAAGAGCAGGATAGTCTCTCTTAACCTGGGGTGGTTGGCGCTCAATGAAACGTCCAACTTCCCGGCTAGAGGACACCTTAATGAGGTAGATTTTATCATCTACCGTGGCCTTGGGGAAACGGCGTAAGAAGAAGTCAATGTCGCGAAGATACTGGTGGACATCATTAGAACCGTCCGGTTCTGGTTCAAAGCGTGGGATGTTACGCGCAATTTTGTCCAAATCTCTATCAGAGGGTGCCTGAGGTTGCACAGAGGTCCCATGTGGCTGGGAAAGCTGAGTGAACCTTGGTTCTACTGGCGCTTCAGCACCTTTAGGGGAGACTAGAGGGAATGTATTTGTGGATGGTTGTTGCTTAAGGTCCGGAACCCCAGGGGTTCCTGATTTACCAGCTGGATTAATGGGGGAGTCTCCCTCCATCATCAGCTCAAATGTTAACTCTGTTTGGTCTCGAGTTAATTTGACTGCATTGTTAGCATGTGCTAATTCAGTTTGTAGCTCAACCTGTCTTGCAATAGCATGTTTTAGTTTTTCCTGTGACTGAGCTGCAAGTTGGGTAGCTATGTTGGCTTCCTTTTGAAGCAGCTGCACTTCGGTTTTGAGGTCTCTTTGGTTCATTTCAGACTGTACAGTTTTGTTCTCTAGGTCTGCAACTCTATCATTTAAAGTCACAATCTCTGTTTGGAGATTTTGAATGGTTTTGGAGGAAGCAGCAAGTTGATCCTGTGACAACAGCAGTTGTTTCCACAGTATTAGGGAAATCGGATCCACTTGTTGCTTGCCCTCAAGGATTTTAGATACACACTCATTGAGGCTTTTGGCAATTAGTGCATGGAGACCCCCACTGTCCATTTGTTGGACTGGGACGGTAAGTCCTGGGGGTAAACCAGCTGTAAGCTCTAAAAGAGCTTTTTCAGTGACACACATTTTGATTTACGTAAAGCACGTGGAATCAAACAATTTTGATGACAAACAAGTTTATTTTATGTTCGAGTCAATTAGCATTGTGCCTTTTCTAAGAAGAAAATCTGTAAAAGTGGGTGACCTAAGGTTACAATTAGTAGATTAATTTTGAAAGAATAGTTAGATTTGTCGTCAGTGGTGCTAGTGAACAGTTTAATAACTGTAGGCCACTATATGCAATATGTCTAAATATGAGTATAGTTATTAACTATGTACAGGATGGGAGAATTTAACTATGTATTAAGCACAGGTGTGCTGAGTATATGGTTGAGTAACTGATAACTGGATAAGTTATTTTTTTTTTTTTATTTTTTTTTTTTTTAAATGGTTAATTAATTAATTTCAATTAGTTATTAATAATTGATCTTAATCGATCAATAATTAATCTTAATTTATTTGAAGATGGTTGAATTAAATTGAAAATAACTAATTAACAAAAGTTTAATTAATTTTACTTAATCAAATTGATTAAAATGACCAGTTAATTATTTTATGTTGTGATTAGTTACTCAATGGAGATAGCTATTTAGCTTGGTTCAATGTAACATAAAGAGTAATGTTTGAGAGAGCAGACCTGAAACTTAAATTTAACTATTTAATATTAACCGATTAAATGAATGCAGTTATTTGTTTACTTATTTACAAACCATTTAACCCAACCACAATGCAAATTCCCTTTATTAACTTAACAAAAAGTTTGTTTGAAATTGGCACCCTCTGGCGACAGAAACTCTAAATGCACTCTACAGGATGATAGCAATTACACAAGTACAACACCAGGTGGCGACACAGCTATGTGGCTAAGTGGCTCCCTCTGGTGGTCAAACAAATGAGATGTACCTTTCTGCACTGTATGCAGTTACCCAAATCAAACACCAGATGGCGATGTGGCAGTGTACCCCCCCTAGTGGTGAGGGGTGGTAAAACACGCTTTGAGTTTGAGTGTAAATAGTCAGGCTGTCCACCAGATGGTGGCAGAGGCCGACTGGTGGGAGTGGTCACGCCCACTGATGATGCCACGTTAAGGACCGCCCCTTGGGTCTGGGACCTGGTCAGCAGATTTGACTGACTCAGTCGACTGTGAATAGCAGAGGAGAAGGACTCGGCGGTCCAAAAGTTTAACACAGCAGCAACACACTGACTTCACAAGATGAGCAAAGAGGATTTACATCCTGGCGTGGTTAGTTTAATCACGCACACAATAAACTTCCTGCCACTCAGGGTGGTGTTACGTAAAAGTTAGCTACTCTTTTACGCACGTGGAAGTGTCCAGTACTGCAGGATTTTACGGATTTCGCGCAAAAACCGGCAGTTTTAACTGGAGCGCGGAGTCAATGAGCCGGAAATCCGCGACTCAGAGCTGCGCGAAGGCCTTATCAGATCAACACTGGCAAAATATGTCTATTTTACCGGAAACAGTTCGAACTTTATGTAAGTACACACGTATATACACGTATATACACGTATATACACCCGGGTTTAAGGTTACCCACACACGGCGGTGTGTCAACCAAGCTTATTTTACAAATAAGCGTAATGTTTTCAAGAGCGCTCACGTACCACACACACACAACTGTACACGTTATACAGACACACAGGGGACCGTGCGCGCGACGCGCACACACAGCGGGGGACTGGCCAGTCCTGAATTGTAAACAAAAACACGTGTAGAACATGTGCGTGTGTTTCTAACACGCTAGGTTTATGCAGTTAACTCCAGCTAGGCCAGCTAGCCAGCAGCTAACGCATTTAGCAATAAAAACAAAATACACTTTATTCTGCAACTTACAGCACTATTTTCTGGAACTGGTTATGAAATGTGTATACTCTGGTCTCGCGGCGGAGAGCCAATAATAATCCTGCCCCACGTTGGCGCGCCAAATTATGTAGCGGGCTCAGTGGTTTAATACCTGGTGCTAATTGAGATGTTGAAATATTTTTAATTGGGCGCCAGTTATTAAATTAATTTAATTAGATTAATTAATAAATTAATTAATCAAATTAATTAATAACACAAGACATCTCAGGGTGTGGTTTCTACAGGTGACAGAAATTTTCATAACCAAGTTATCCAGAAAAACACACTGAAATGACAGGTTTTGTAAAATAAAAGTATTTATTAAATCACACAGATATGAGTAAATAATTCATTAAAAAGTCATAAATGTAGCCATTAGATATCAAATCATAGTGTAGAATGATAAATGAGAAGTAAAACAACAAACACGTTATAATGCTGATATGAAAGGAATGAAGATTAATAGAACTATTAAGTGAATATTTCTAAATAAGGGTCTAAGGCATTTTGAGTCTACGAAACCAATTCTTATTTCCACCCAAGACACTCAAAATGAGTCATCTATACTAAAGACGCTATATTAAAGACCCGACCCAAACCATGACCAACAGAACACCATCTGCCGAAAGATTAAAACCCAGCTCTGCCTTACTCTGAGGTGTTGAAGTGGGCCTCGGTGACGTCCGTCTGTGTTGGTCGTCTGCTGCTTCACCCCGAGAAAGGATCACGTGAGCCTGTCTGCAGGGTGGTTTGACTTCCTGTGTCAGCACGGAGCCCCATTATAACCCACAGGGTAAATCCCTTCGCTCTCAGGTGGCTTGCTGGTGGCCTCCGGACCGCAAGTTTCTGGGTTGGATCTGGCGGATCTCTTTTTCAGCTGTACTTTAGCTAACCTTAGATGGAATAATGCTTGGCTTCGTAGATTGTAAAATAACCTTAGATATTTTAACTAGGATAGCTAATAGTATTATACTTGAAGAAGATTAAATGCACTAGTCTAAGAAAACTAACTAAGATGACTACACTAACAGTCTATCCTTTCTCCATCTCTGGGCTCCCTAAACTCTCTTCTCCAACTTCTCACTCCAAGTCCATCTGCCTTCCCATCTCAACTACATCTTCTTCTCCTCTCCTCAACTCCAAACTGAACTGAACTGCTTCTCCTCCAACTGCTCCGAACTGCACTCTACTGAACTGCCCTGCAAAACTATTAGACTCTGTGGCCTGTTTGGCCCCTGAGCTATGATTGGCCCTGTGGCCCAAATGTCTGTGTTTTGATTGGTCTAGGAGCAATTTCAAACTTTGGCAGGGAAGATCTTATTCACAAAGGGCCATAAAACCCCCCCCTCACATGGTCACCATGCTTCAGAATTTTTCTAATAGATCAAACCAAAAGAAAACTCAATTAAACAGTGGATCAAAATACATTTTTCAGCATATCAGTTTGTGAGGATAAATTCAGGAAACAACAATCTTACAATTGAATCACAATAAATGTACTATATATATTTTGCCCACAAACAGTTTTGTAATACTAGATAATCTTAGAAATACAACGATGGATGATACTCTGTCAGAAAGAGATCAAGAGTCATGTTATTATTTAAACCCAATTAAATCACTTAAAAGATAATACCTGGTTAAACCACTGATAACCAAATAAAGCTAAATTATCAAATGCTAGTTAAACCTTGTTGATTCAGACTTGAATGTGTAGAAAAATTGAATCAGGACACATCCAAACACATATACCATATACCAGACACATATACCATTATCTAGTAAACATTCTATAAAACACATTTTTTTATATAGTCAATATAGATGTATTTTAAGCAAAATCTTCTGAGTGAGAAATTCCTCCCCTCTGCTGAGTGTTCAGATAAGGCTTGGTCCTTGCCTGTCTGAATTTACGACGGTGGGGGAAGGAGTTCTTTCTGCACCCCACAGAATTTGAGCCTGCAATGTTGAAAATGGAATCCCAAGCTTAGAACATTTCTCTTAATTTCATTAATCTTATTTCTAAGTGATTGCAGAAATAACTAGGCACAAACCCCTAAATTGGTACAACATTTGGTGAATTAACAATTTCCAAGGCATTAATTAAGTTTTGACACTCTCTTAAGTCCGCAGTCCCGTCCTAGTGATGGTGTTGCAAATGTTCCAAATGTTTACATTAACTCCGAGGTTTATGACTTGGAGGAATGTAAACAGAATTTTACCCTAAACTCGCATTTAGGGCTCTTGAGCGAGGCTGAGTGAAGAAATAGTCAGTAAATGTCATTTTGAAATTTAAGGTTGTTTGAAAAAAAGATTACTCCAAGGTTTTTTTAGAGTGTTCTGGGTTCGAAGTTTCCTTATAGGCCGTAAAGTGGGGGTAGTGTGTGTTTGTGTCCGAGCAATGAAGAAATCCTCTGGTTAATCCACTACACCTGGATCATGAGACATGGTGTTAGAGAGCGTGAGAGAGAGAGAGACAGAGAGAGACAGAGAGAGAGAGACACTAGTGACGACAGCGACACCCGTTCATTCTGTCGTTCACTAGAGTGGATCTGAGGCCGTAATGGAAACCAAATGAGTCTGAAAGTGTGAGGGGTCTTAAACTGAGACAGGAGAGGAAGAGGGAGACGAGAGGAGAGAAGATGAAAGGAGGAGGAATGAGGAGGTTTCCTTCCGAACCAGTTTAACCAACGTCTTCTGCGCTTTCTTTGCGCTCGTAACGACGGTAATGCCAGTGCGGTTAGAGCTCGGACCATAAACGACTGCAAATGAAAGAAACCACTGTGCATTTTTCTCCCAACTGATGGCTTTTATACATGGTTTTGACTGCACAGAGACACACACACACACACACACACACACTAGAGTATAATGCTGGGTTCCATGTGCTTCTTCCCACACTTTTTAGGCAGAACTAACAGACTCCCACAGTAATATATAGAGAATGAAGTTTCATTGTTTGAGAAGTCACTGTAAAACTATAATTATGGCAGCTATGTTGGTATCCAATTCATATTTTTGTTGTTGTTTGTTGGAGTTTTCCAGATATCAGCACTATTTCAGTGATAGATAATATTAAACTGAGTGAATTTGTACTACTAAAAACAGAATATTGCGTGTGAATTGTATACACACACGCACACACACACACACACACACACACACACACACACACATATAAATTATATTAGTGCTGGGCGGCATGGCCAAAAATGCATATGTTTTTTTTTTTTATTATTTTTATTTTTATTTTTTTTGCATGACTGGGCTTTAATATAGGTTTGTGAGTTACTCTACTGTACTCTACTGGAGTACATATAATAAAAAACACCAAGGCTTTAAATTAAGGCTTTGATTAGTATAGGGTTCACTTTGTCCAACAAAATTACTCAATATATGAAAAAAAACAGACTTTATTAACAGAAAAACAGCTGAAGAAATGTAAACAATAGATCTTAATAAAAGCCAACAACACCAGCAACTTAAACACAACTTCCTTTACAAAACTAAGTATTTTAAGTAGTTCCATAAACATTATAAATGGGACTAAAATGCTCAATGTTTAAGTATTCAAAGAGATATTTCTCAAAAGCTCTGTTACACAAGTAAGACACAAGTTTAATATTAATTTACAATGTTATTACTGAAGCCATTAGAGGCATTACAATATTTAAATCAGCCACAATTCCTATATTTCTCCTGTTAAAAATACGTTCAAATCATCCTTCAAGCTTCAGTATTAATATATTTTAAAGGGCTGTAGTTACTGTTCTAATTTACGGAGCTATATCAGCGTTTGACTCCACAGAGCTGCATCTGCTTCTCTGACGGTTCTGTTCCTCATGGCGCTCCGCAGCGCCTCTAGTGGTATGGCGGTATGAGAGAAACACATACCGGTTCTAGTTTCCACTCCAGTATTATATAATGTATGAATCGGTATACTGCCCCAGTGGTACAAAAAGAGGGTATGCAGCCTATGCGACGCAAGGTTATTTCCTCTATGTGTATAGTTACTATTTTATATATAAAAAAGTGTTCAACTCCATGATGTGTGTATGTAGATGTGTAAGATATGGTTTGAGGGATGGAGATATGCTGCAGTGTGTGAATAGATCTTTTGTATTCTGTACATTCCTGATGAATTCCTTCTTTCATCTCTCAGCTCGTTATTAGCTGTCAGCATTCAGACTGGACCGGTTCTCCTTATTATCCACTCAGAAACACAAACCTTCACTTACTCCTCTATCTCTCTCTCTTTCTCTGTCTCTCACACACACAGACACACGCACACACAAATCCAGCTTTTGCATCAACAATAACAATAACAGAATAAAGAATAAAATAACATTGTTGCTGTTGGTGTACCTTCACAGCATGAATGCACATCCCAGTATCCTCTGTTGAGACACACAAAGCGCAGCGCTGTTAAGATACGAATGTGCCAAACACACACTCATGAATAATTAAGAAATTTAGTACATCCCTTTTGCTTGTTTCGAGCTGCGCAAGGCGTATTTTTTGTGCCCTCATGATACCAAAGACACACTGACACATCCACAAATGCAACTGTGTGATGTGCAATTGCTTGGTGCACTATAGATCACTAAAAAAGAGGGCCCTGGCTATTGTATCAGCACACCCCTAGTTATTTAAACTTGTCTCTGCAGCGTGATTGGCTGTGAGGTATTATGTGAGTGCCAGTGTTTGCCAAAAATGCCACTCTGAACAGATCAATCAAAAAAACTACAAGTACTTTATAGGCAGTCAAATTCAGATACATATCTATACTGCAAGCAATTGCGAAAAGTAACTATGTCACTAATGTCAAATAACTATGACATTTACCCACAATTGGATTAGTGCAGATTAATACATGTAATTAAATTGAAATATTTGTGAAGATTTTCTTCTCTCACAGGCCAATATATTGTTATGTATTTTTGTGTTCATGAGACTAAGAGAGCTTGTCTAAGACCCGCTGCACTCATTACAGACCACTAACAGCAGGAGACACTACACACACGCACACACAGAGACACACACTCACACACACACACACAGCACTGTGCCAAACACTCAAGCAGAGCAGTTAGTGTCGGAAATGGAAGGCACCTCGCAGAGTGTGTGTGGACAGACGGATCTGCTGTGGTCACTCAGACCAGAGTGTGTTTCTGCTGCTGAGGAGCTTATTATTACAACCAGCTGAGAGAGAGAGAGAGAGAGAGAGAGAATGAGAGAGAGAGAAGAGTTTAAAGAGAGTGAAAGAGAGACTGATAAAACTGCATATTAATATAATAACACAATAATATTACAATCCCAAAATCAGAAAAGGTTGGGACAGTGTGGGAAATACAAATAAATAATAAATGCAGTGTTTCTTACATTAAGTTTGACTTTTATTTAATTGCAGACAGTATGAATCACTTTGCTATCTTGTCATTCCACAACACTTAAACAAAATGTTGACAATGAAAATAAAAAGCGACCGTAGTAAAGTTTTATGTGGCAGTTGTAAATATATAACATGAAGATTAATAGCCCCAAATTAGCGTCATTAAATTTTTTTTAATGTGTTACAGGAATAGGTATACTAGTGTATCTCAAAAAATTAGAGTATAATTAAAAAGTGACTTTATTTCATTAATTCAGTTATATATGTGAAACTCATATTATATAGATGTATTACATACAGAGTGATCTATTTTAAGCGTTTATTTACTTTATTGTTGATGATTATGGCTTACAGTCAATGAAAACCCAAAAATCAGTGTCTCAGAAAATTTGACCCATTGGTACTTTTGGCAGTGTGGGCAGTGTGCCACCTCCTGCTGGAAAATAAAATCCACGTCTATTTCTAAGTATATATTAATAAGTGAAATTATGTTGACAAAAATATTTTGGTTTCATACTGTCTGCAATCAAATATGAGTCAGAAAAATAAATGTAAGGTAATGTAACTGTGGTTATTTTCAATGTTTTCCCATTTGTTGTGGTTCAGGGCTGTAAATAACATAAATAAAATGTGAGACCTTACATGTGTAATATGTGTGTATGCCCTCTGTGTGTGTGTACATGGTATTAAATATTTTATTGTGTTTTTTTAGTGAGGTAAATGATCAGTAACCCTTAGGGTCTGAACAGTAAGGGTCTGCTCTAAACTAGCATGTTAGCATTGCTAGATTATATAACTCACCACTGTCAGGCTAAAGAGCTGCTCTGGCTCTGATCGGGATATTTTGGACAGTAAACTTGGCTCGTGCTGATCCGGCCATGGATCAAATTGTGGCTGTTCTTGTCTGGGCTGTGTTGTTAGTTTACACAACAGTGACGTTTGGGTTCAGTCCTGTGTTCTGCGTTTTTGTGGTCCTGATTGGACCTGGTTTGTTCTGAGCTGATTGCTGTAATGGACTGTGTTTCTGAGCTTAAGCTAAATTCTTTTAATTTAACTTTGTTTACAGCCTGATATCCCTGCCATGATTTTGTCACTAGCCACTTTATTAGAAACCCCTACCTTATACTTTCACTCACTGGCCACTTTATTAGAAACCCCTACCTTATACTTTCACTCACTGGCCACTTTATTAGAAACCCCTACCTTATACTTTCACTCACTGTCCACTTTATTAGAAACCCCTACCTTATACTTCCACTCACTGGCCACTTTATTAGAAACACCCACCTTATATTTCCACTCACTGGCCACTTTATTAGAAACACCCACCTTATATTTCCACTCACTGGCCACTTTATTAGAAACACCCACCTTATATTTCCACTCACTGGCCACTTTATTAGAAACACCCACCTTATATTTCCACTCACTGGCCACTTTATTAGAAACACCCACCTTATATTTCCACTCACTGGCCACTTTATTAGAAACCCCTACCTTATACTTCCACTCACTGGCCACTTTATTAGAAACCCCTACCTTATACCTCCACTCACTGGCCACTTTATTAGAAACACCCACCTTATATTTCCACTCACTGGCCACTTTATTAGAAACACCAACCTTATATTTCCACTCACTGGCCACTTTATTAGAAACACATACCTTATACTTCCACTCACTGGCCACTTTATTAGAAACACACACCTTATACTTCCACTCACTGGCCACTTTATTAGAAACCCCTACCTTATACTTCCACTAACTGGCCACTTTATTAGAAACCCCTACCTTATACCTCCACTCACTGGCCACTTTATTAGAAACCCTTACCTTATACCTCCACTCACCAGCCACTTTATTAGAAACACCCACCTTATATTTCCACTCACTGGCCATTTTATTAGAAACCCCTACCTTATACCTCCACTCACTGGCCACTTTATTAGAAACACCCACCTTATATTTCCACTCACTGGCCACTTTATTAGAAACACCAACCTTATATTTCCACTCACTGGCCACTTTATTAGAAACACCCACCTTATACTTCCACTCACTGGCCACTTTATTAGAAACACCCACCTTATACTTCCACTCACTGGCCACTTTATTAGAAACCCCTACCCTATACTTCCACTCACTGGCCACTTTATTAGAAACCCCCACCTTATATTTCCACTCACTGGCCACTTTATTAGAAACACCCACGTTATATTTCCACTCACTGGCCACTTTATTAGAAACACCTACTTTATACTTCCACTTACTGGCCACTTTATTAGAAACCCCTACCTTATACTTCCACTCACTGACCACTTTATTAGAAACACCTACCTTATACTTCCACTCACTGGCCACTTTATTAGAAACACCCACCTTATTCTTCCACTCACTGGCCACTTTATTAGAAACACCCACCTTATACTTCCACTCACTGGCCACTTTATTAGAAACACCCATATACTTCCACTCAGTGGCCACTTTATTAGAAACACCCACCTTATACTTCCACTCACTGGCCACTTTATTAGAAACCCCTACCTTATACTTCCACTCAGTGGCCACTTTATTAGAAACACCCACCTTATACTTCCACTCACTGGCCACTTTATTAGAAACTCCTACCTTATACCTCCACTCACTGGCCACTTTATTAGAAACCCCTACCTTATACTTCCACTCACTGGCCACTTTATTAGAAACCCCTACCTTATACTTCCACTCACTGGCCACTTTATTAGAAACACCTACCTTATACTTCCACTCACTGGCCACTTTATTAGAAACCCCTACCTTATACTTCCTCTCACTGGCCACTATATTAGAAACACCCACTTCATACTTCCACTCAGTGGCCACTTTATTAGAAACACCAACCTTATACTTCCACTCACTGGCCACTTTATTAGAAACACCCACTGTTAACCTTGAACTACTAAGTGCATATGTGCATAAGAGGCACTTATGTGTCTATTATTCCAGTCAAACAACTCCTTTTTGTTGCTTTTCCCTTCCCTTTTCGTCAGTGAATGTATATCCTCTCTTTAGGGAATCAGATAATCACATGGTTCTAATGTTGTGGCTGATCGGTCTACCTCTTTCTCTTCTCTTTCTCCTGCAGCTGTGTTGAACCTGGATCATGCTGTGGTGGATCTGGAGACGCTTCAGGCTCTGTTTGAAAACGTAAGCAGCTCTTTTTTTTCCAGAAGCTCAGGAACAGAAAAATAAAACCTTCTCAGCGTGTGAGATGAGTTCTGACACCCTCACTGCTGCTCCCCGTTATTTTCTGTTATTGGTTCGTTCCGCTCCGGGTCACCGGCAGGCAGCCGGAGTGCGGTCCACCCGGACGCCGAGCCGAGGAAACGTGTGTGTTACATACCAAAACAAACACACAGGCCGCGAACACCACGGGAATGTACAGGGTTTACCATGGAGCCAGAGCAACCACTGCAGACTGAGCAAGAGAGAGAGAGAGAGAGTGATGGAGGGCGAGAGACATAAAGACATTATGTGGGTTCTGAGAGCAGAGGAGGAACAGTTGAGGGAGGGAAATGCTGAGTGTTCTGCTTGAGTTATGTAACACCCTGACTGATGCAGATTATATTTGTGATAGAACAATGTTTTGAGAACGCTGACCCTCGACTATTTTAGCGAACACTGCTATTAAACCCTTAAAGGGTTCTTCTAGAGTTCCTTCGTAAAGAGTTCCTTAAATGTTAAATGTCAAAACCATGAATGTCCTAAATGTCCAAAATGTTTCTTGTGTGGTCAAATTGTTCTTATTTGTTAAAATGTATATGATCAGGAGATCGCTGGTTCGAATCCTGGGTATGCACTTTCTCCATCAGCAGCCGGAGCCCGAGAGAGCACAGTTGGCCTTGCTCTCTTTCGAGTGGGTTGATGTCGTATTCTTTCTACATCACTCTCAAAGTGATGTCTGTTAGCACAGGCGTCTGTGAGCTGATGTATCAGAGCCGAGTCGCTGCGCTTTCCTCCAAGTGTGCTGTGATGCTACTTGGCAATGCTACATCAACAGTTGTAAGAATAGAGACGGAGTCTGAGACTTCACATTTGTTGGAGGAGGTGTATGCTAGTCTTCACCCTCCAAAAGTTGGGGCATTGCTAGTGATAGAGGTGTACAAATGAGTGGGTAGGATAATTGGCATAGCTAAACTGGGGAGTAAAGCGGGATGAAAATGTGAATAAAAATATGCATGGTTCTCATGTAGCTACACTTTTTGAACCAACATATTGAAACACTACTGTTACTGGCAGTAGAAAAAGAAGGTTTTCTACTAAATGGATTATAGCATAGCTGTGGTCCTTGGGAGTACCATGGCTCACATATAAGGGGGCAATCCTTCCTCTTATCAGACAAATTTAAAAAGAATGTTAAATAGTCATTATACTTCCACAAAGATCTAATATACACAGGTGAATATCTACACCAGCAGTGTAAGCAGTTAGAATATTCATATAAACTTGGATATAATCTGTAGTGGAAAGTAAGTAACTAGTCTGAGGCATGTTGCAAAAACTAAGTAGTTAGCAGCTGTTCTGTGGTGGGTATTGGGGAAGGCTGACTTCTCGAAACTTTCATAAGTCTGGCCATACAAGAGACAGAACATGAGGGTCAAACATCCATCGGTATCAGGTTGGACAGTAACTCGAAGGAAGTCAGAAAGATGGAATTAGTTTTGACTGGATTTATGTAAAACAGAAAATATGAAACATTATAAGAATATGACTAAAGACTCCAGCAGATTTGAATAAAACAATACTAAGCAAAAAATTGAGCAAAAAATCTGATTTGAGTCACTTTAGTCTGGTATTGTGAACGTAACCTAAATGTATTTATTAGCAGTGGTGTCCACAATTGTGTGTACCTCTCAAAAGTTTTGGAACTTTTATTTTTGCCATTTATGCTTTTTAGGTCCAGTCAGTAACCTGTAATTGTACAAAAGCCGGTGTACACCTTTCTGCCAGGGCTTTTAAGAAAAACAAATAAACTAAAAACTGAAAAAAAAAAAAAAATATATATATATATATATATAGTTTTGTAGAAAAAAATGATTGCAATGATTTTTGGCTAATTATTTGTTTAACAGCTTAGAGCTGGTAAGTAGTAATGGAAATAAACTATGCTTTGAAAATAGATTTAGAGTATGTCAATTTACAAATCTGTAGTAAAGCAGTGCTGGAATAGATGGTGTTTCTGTTCTCTCTACTTCAGCAGCATTTACACCCTAAACACAGCACACTCACACTTTTACCTTAATAACTAGAAAAAGACAGAAACACAGAGGGCGCTTTTCCGATGCTGGAACCAGCGAACCTGTGACGCGATTGGCCAAAAGGGCAGGGCGTTGAAGCGTCTCTGGGGCAAACCTCACCTTCATTCACAGCTAAGAGAAGCAGAAGCAGCTAAATGAATGAAAATGAATCAACAGTGCTCCACCGAGGATAGCAGCACAAGTTTTAAAAGGAGCTCGGGTTCTACCATTTTGTTTTCAAATCGCCTCCCTGACTTCTGTTGACGCCCAAATTCACATACGTAGTGAGTGACTCCTTGAAGCAGTGGAAACACGGGCAGAGAACTCTGTAACTATTAAAAGTAAAAGTCTTTTATTTAGAGAAATTACAGATGAATTCAGAGAGCAGTGAGTACTGTTACCTACACCTTAAAAAACTCTTGGAACCTGGAGAAAACTGATACAGGATGAATCACGTTTGGCTGACCCACATGGCAACAGCTCAGACTTAAGCCTTTAGATCAGTTTAACATGACTGGACTAAGTCTCGGTTTCAGTTTCAGAAGTGAAGAGAAGAATCTGACTGGAGAGGTCTGACAGGTGAAGTACATGCAGTAATAAAATCATCAACAAGATTAATAAAGAGAGAAAAAAAACAGCTTATCTGGATCACACAGCACTGCAGCTACTGGACTACTAAACAATAGGGGTGTCTTTTATTTTTTTGAGCACTGACTTTGGACAGCCAATCAGAATATGAAGCTGCAGGAATATATGAGAATCTAAGAGGCTGAAGAGTGAAAAGTGAGAGTGTTTGAGTAGAGTGAGCAGTGCTGTGTGTCTCTGGAGTGCGAGGAGTGTTGGGATGTTGAGGTTGTTTCTCTTTAGTGTTAGAGACTCCGCACTGTCTCTGACTCCCTCACCCAAAACCACTGAAAACACACACACACACACACACACACACACACACACACACACACACACACAGACTCCCCTCCTCTTTTTCCCCCTGCCCAGCTCAACCACAGTAAGCAGGCCAGTGGGCCTTCATCCCCTTCCTTTACATGCATGCTTGGGCCTAACACACACCCACATATACACAAAAACACACACAAACACACACACACACACACACACTCATTCACTCCATATTTGGCTACTGATTACCATAACACTCTGTAACAGCCCCCTCCCCTCCCCTCGAGGCCTTTACCTTATAAATCACCAACCCGTCCCTTTTCATTTTATAACAAAACACCAACAAACCATTTACACACACACACGGATTGTTATGTTTGAATGATTTCCCATGAATAAATCCCTCTCTTTTGTCTCCTCCCTTTCTGTTGTGGTGTTCTCAGCGAGCCCAGAAGGAGGAGATGGACCAGATCGAGAGGCACGTCAAGTCTAGCGCCAAGAAAGAGAACGCCAAACCTCTGGACAAACCAGAACAGTGAGACTTCACTACACGTTTACGCTCAGCATAAATTGTCCCCACCCACGAATGCATACGTATATACAAAAACATGCTATCATATACATATATTAGTTCTGCCCCTGCAGTGTGATTGGCTAAGAGGCGTTTTATGAGTGGCGTTATCAGTCGGTAATGCACTGTAACTGAAGTTCTCCATGTATTACTTCGCCACATACAGGTAACCTAGCAAAGATGCTTACATCGCTTACAAGCCAAACAGCACAGCTACAAACAGAGCAGCAATGGAACTAACTGTGGTATAACCACAATAATACACTTGTGCCTATGACTGCAGCCCAGCAGTGCCAATATTACACATTATAGCACTTCCTCTTGTGTATTATTGCTTACGTATATATCAGTAACTGATCATAAAGAGATACCTTAGTGGACAGCTTACATTTCATGTAAGTTTTAAGTCACACATCAAATATGATCATGGTTCCATTGTTTTGGTTTTAAATTTAACGTAATAATGAAAGGTCCTGCATAACCTGAACACAGGCCATGTATCTCATCTAATTTCAGGAGTATTTTATTTTGTTTTAATGAATACAGACTTAACAGACAAAGATGTTCGAATAATGTATGTTTGATATACTACTAATCAATTACTTTGACAATCAACTACTTTTACATGGTGTTACATTTTGAAATTGCATTACACTTGGTAGACTTGAATAGAACCTGCAGTTTAAGGGCCCTATTTTAGTGATCTTTAGTCTTTAGTAATCAGCGGTAAATTACGTGTGTCACTTGCCATTTTCTTTAAGAGGTATGGAACATTGGAACGTTCGTATCTTAACAATGCGTCTCAGCAGAGGATACTGACCTGCACGTTCACACTACGAAGGTCTGCCAGCAGCTCATTTAAGGGAAGAGCAATGCTATTTCATTCTTCATTCTGTTTATGACTCTGATGATCGGCTGTTGTTAAGGTTCATTTCAGTCAGTGGCGCACCTGTGTTTTCCACCTCCAAAAATAGCAACACGCCAGAAATTGACCTGAACACACCCCACTTCCAGACCACCACATCCATCAGTGTAGACAATATGTCAAATAGTGTAACTAACAAAAAATTAAGATACAGGATTTTTGAGTGACAGCACCGATATTCCAGTGTCCTCATGTGAAAACTGTGTTAAAATGAAGGAAATCCCGGTACCACTTTAAAATAAGACTACCTTTATAAAGGGTTTATAAATGGTTTACAATGAGTTTATTAATGGTTACTAATTAGGTTGTAAATGCTTTAATATCATTAATAATCAGTTATAGCACATAAGTAGAAAGGGCAACAGTATAGATGGCTGTAGGTTCACTATTTGGCAAACAACAGGTCATTGTTGCCCTTTCTATGTATGTGTTATAACTGATTATTAATGATTTTTAAGGTATTTACAACCTAATTAGTAACCATTTATAAAGTAATTGTAAAGTAAATCATTATAAACCCTTTATAAAGATAAAAAAAGTCTTATTTTAAAGTGGTACCAAAATCCCATTCATATCTACTGGGCTTACACACTCTGTGTCTGTGTGCAGGTTCTTGCTGCAGCTGGCTGGGGTTCCTCAGTTTTCTGGCCGTGTTTTCTGCATCCTGTTCCAGTCCACCTTTACAGAGTGTATATCCAATGTCCAGCGCAAAGTCCAGATGCTGCAGAGGGTCTGCACGGTGAGAGAGAGAGAGAGAGAGAGTCAGACATACTTTATTACTGAGGAAAATCTAATTTAGCCCAAATGTAGTCAATCAGTCAGGACGTATGTACTGTTTGTAGCTTCTCACTGGAGCTGTGTGGCTAACATAGCAATAGAAACTTATGGAAAGATTACAGAAAGCTAATAATACCACTGTTCTGATTAATGTTTATGGATAACAGTGTATGAAAGCACATATACAGGGCTGTTGTTTGTTAGCTGTATTAGCCTCATGGATTGCATGCTAAAACTAAAGAAGCAAACGTCAGACATGATCTTGACTGATTGCCTACTTTTAGAACAAAATGGAACTTTAATACACCAACTTTTTGCAGAACAATTGCTTTAACCACCAAATCTCTCTCTCTCTCTCTCTCTCTCTCTGTAGTCTCTGCAGTCAGGTAAAGGGGTTCTGCAGGTTCTTGGGCTGATTCTGGCGTTTGGGAACTATATGAACGGAGGGAACAGAAGCAGAGGGCAGGCAGACGGCTTTACTCTGGATATCCTGCCCAAACTAAAAGATGTCAAAAGCAGTGTGAGTGGTGGATGCTTTAATTTTTCCCATCATCATCATCATCATCATCATCGTCATCTCTTCCATTTATTTTCTTATTTTGTTATTATCTGAATCAGCTCTGTATGTATGAAACTCTGTTCTTTGATGGTGGTGGTCCATATACCGTATTGTTCGCACTGTATTAAGGCGCACTGGACTATAAACCGCATTATGAAACACTAATAAGGAACAGGGGTGTCGCCATGTTTTCCTTCTAAATCAACAGGTCTCGCCGCTGGGTGATATGGCGGGGGTAACAAAAGCTAAGCTAAGTAAACAAAATAGTAATTCAAAAAAATATATATTTTCTTTTAAAGTCAAATGAGCACTGGATGTTGATCTACACAGATTTATCTCCTGAAAACGGTTTATTTGGGTGAATAAAGAGCTTTCCCTTATTTACAGGAAACTTAGATTTCCAGATTTTCACCAAGGCTGAGTAAAGCATTAGCATTAGCGGCTAGCTGTTAGTAAATGCATCACTACACTGAGGAACCCTGCGTGTTCTGGTAAGCCAGGGAGAAATTAGCTAGTGGTATGAGCTAGTGGCTCATCCCACATAGCTTGTTTTAACATGGTAAACGTGCAGATTACAGTCTGATACACGCGCCTCTCATGGTTAGCAGCAGGATACAGTCTGATATACTCACCTCGGAACGGCTTTAATAGCTAGCGCTTAAAGTGGTTAGCGGCTAATGCTATTGCTGCTCCAATCTCGAGTGCTGGAGATACTAAACTGAAACTTCAATATAACAATGCACTTCAGCAGAGTAGCTTAACTGCTCCTTACAACCTGACATGGTGAAAATGAAAGGACTTTAAGTGCACCTTAAAGTGCAGAAAATACGGTAATACTTTTAGATGGAATGAGTTGGGAGGTTGGAATGGAAATTTTTCCCTTTTTTTTTTATTTTGTCACCCTAGTGACAAAGTTAAATGTGTTTATTTTTTTAGATGTTAAGTGATAGACCAACGCAAAGTGGCACACAACTGTGAAGTGGAACATGGTGTAAAAATAATTCATGGTTTTAAAACAAAAAAAAAAAAATCTGAAAAGTGTGATGTGCACCATCCCCACTGTGAAACATGGTGATGGCAGCATCATGTTGTAAGGATGCTTTTCTTCTGCATGGACAGGGAAGCTGATCAGAGTCGGTTGAGGAACTAAAAACAGGGCCATCCGGGGAGAAACCCAAACATACAGCCAGAGCTACAGTGAAATGGTTTAGATTAAAGAATATATATAGCTTGAGCTGTTTTGCAAAGAAGAATGGGGCAAAAATCTCAGTCTCAAGATCCACAAAGCTGGCAAAAACAAACCCCAAAAGACTTGAGAGACAGTTACTAAAACAAAAAGCATACTTTTAGTACTCTTACATTTAGAAAAGATTATAAATGAGCAGATTTTACAATATGTTTGACCATATACAGGTTTCCAGCCTTTTGCACAGGACTGTATATGAACACAGATACGAGTTGAATCATAAATTACAATCAATGAAAGACTGTTTAACACTATTTACAATAGTTACTCACTTTATTTACTCCTTCACTCTCTCTCTTTCTTCATCAGGATAACTCTCAGAGTCTGCTGTCTTACATCGTTTCTTACTATTTGCGACACTTTGATGAGGTAAGTTTTCTGTTTCTCTTTGTCTCTCTCTTTCTCTGTTTCCCCATTCCCTGATTTTCCTCAGTATCTCGGTCAGTGTTCTCGTTAGTGCCGCTGGCCTGAGGACAGTGTTTCATCACGCGTTCTCTCTCTGTCTCCTGTGTTTGCCAGCGTTTGGCAGCTTGCTCAGAGCAGCAGGGCCGTAAATAAGCGATGGCTGCAGATGTGGCCATTCTAAATGGGACAATCTGAGCAGCAGGTCAAGGCTGGCCCCTGCTAACTGTGCAGTCAGCAGAGCTAAAGGGTCCCTAAGGTGTTGCATATTACAGGGGCCACAGCTGTCTTAGTGTTGGGACTATCATTGGGAGATCAATGATGATGCCACAAACATTTATAACCAACTATCATAGACAGCATAACTGGCCTTGTTTCCTGTTTATACCTGGTTGGGTAGAATGAATTTTCCTTTCACTCATTAGTAAGTGTAATGCTAATTTGCCAATGAGTGAGTTTGTGTGTTATTAGATGTATTAGATATATAAGATTGGTTTATTTCAAGATACGTCTAAAACAAACCCATGATTATTTAAGCAGATTAGCTTTAGCATGTCTTTAGCATGTTTCAAGCTGAGAAAGGTGTACTTTTCTAGCAGTTACGATAGCAAAGACACACTGACACAACCTTAATCATGTTGCACGGTTCGCAGTTGACAACTCGCCTATAGTTTGCTATAAAATAGAGCCCATAATGTTGACTTAGACTAGACTTTACACATAAAAGGTCTGTGAGTGTTACTAAACGGGCACTAGAACTTTTCCAAATGCTGCATTAGTTTTTGTGTCTGATGCAGATGGGCTCTAATTGGAGCCTGATCTGTAGACAGAGGAAATCAGGCTGATGGAAAATTTGTTGATTTTTGTTTTGATTTTGTGCGTATCTCCAAACAGTGTGTCTGGCAGTGTAATTGGTTTGTTTAGGTTATTGTACATGTGTATATGTGCACTGTGTGTGTGGAACAAATGTTCCCAGAATGACAGAAGTGACCGTATAAACGCTGAGTGGACATTTGACTTCCCCAAAAAGACGCTGCTTATATTAGAGAGGCAGCGTTCGGTTGATAATGCTAGGGTTAGGGTTGAAATACCCACAAAGAAAAGAATACAAGCTTGTTTGTATGTGTGTGTGTGTGTTTTTCAGGATGCGGGTAGAGAGACGTGTGTGTATCCTCTCCCGGAGCCTCAGGACCTTTTCCAGGCCTCCCAAATGAAGTTTGATGACTTTCAACGAGATCTACGCAAACTACGCAAAGACCTAAATGGTAGGAGATGGACACACACACAAACACACACACACAGTTTCTCTGATTTTGCTATTTATAGGTATATGTTTGAGTGAAATGAACATGGTTGTTTTATGCTATAAACTACAGACAACATTTCTACCAAATTCAAAATAAAAATATTGTCATTTAGAGCATTTATTTGCAGAAAATGAGAAATGGCTGAAATAACAAAAAATATGCAGAGCTTTTACATCTCAAATAATGCAAAACAACAAACAAACAACAAGTTCATATTCATAAAGTTTTAAGAGTTCAGAATAATCAATATATGATTGAACAACCCTGGTTTTAATCACAGTTTTCATGTATCTTGTCATGTTCTCCACCAGTCTTAAACACTGCTTTTGGATAACTTTATGCCACTCCTGGTGCAAAAATTCAAGCAGTTCATCTTGGTTAGATGGCTTGTGATCATCCATCTTCCTCTTGATTATATTCCAGAGGTTTTTAATTTAGTAAAATCAAAGAAACACATCATTTTTAAGTGGTCTCTTATTTTTTTCAGAGCTGTATATCCTGTGATGTGACAAGAAAGTAGCACCATAACTAGAAATTTACATCCACAAGTTGTTGTAGACAATTCTTGTACTGAATGCATTCAGCTACTTTATGCTGCACCCATAACAGACAAGTATAATAAATTATGGCCAATACAATTGAACTGATGAATCTATTGACACCATTGACACACAAATGCTTGTCTGTTAGAGAAGTATCAGGTCAGCCAATGCTTTTTCGGATGCATTGGGGAGTTGACGATGAGGTGAGGTGGTGATAACCCAAAGTCCTGGCCTCATTAAAGTGTTCCTACAAAATCTAGTAGGAAGCCTTCTCTGAACAGTAGAGACAAATAAACTTATTTTAAATACTCTTGACTTCAGAAGAAAGGATGAATGAGCCGGTGTCCCAATACTTTTGTCCACCTAAGAGTATCAGTGCCCCACACTGCACTATCATGTTGTAGAGACGCTTCTTTTCAGAAGGGTCAGAGTTGATGGTGGGAATATGGATATAGCTAAAAATACAGGACAATCCTGGAAGTAAACCTGTTGGAAACTGCAAAAGACTTGAGACTGGGAAGGAGATTCACCTTCCAGCAAGACAATGACCCAAAACATACAGCCATACATATTCATGTGTTAGAATTACCAAGTCAAATTCCTATAAGACCTAAATCCCATTGCGCTTCTTTGGCAAGACATGAAAATTGCTGTTCACAGACGCTCTCCATCCAACCTGGCTGAGCTTGAGGTGTTTTATGAAGAGGAAGGAGCAAAAATCTCAGACTGTAGATAAGCAAAGCTGGTAGAGACAAACCCCCAAAAACGTACAGTTGTAATTGCAGTGAAAGGTACTTTTGCACGTCGCATTTTTCAGATTTGTATTTGTCTAAATTTTGAAAACCATGCATAATTTTCTATCACTTTAAATCTTAATAAAATGCATTTAAGTTTATGGTTGTGTTGATAACGTTTACATGAAAAAAAAATATGCATGCTTTTGGAAGCCACTGTATTTGCACTCATTATGGTCACACTCCCACAAGCCCCTCCCTCAGAGACACAGATCCTCCATGTGGGAGTATCTGAGGGCTCCTCGTATCTCGTTATATGATTGTCATGATTGATTAGGGCAGCGTATTCCCCATCTTGTCCAGAACCTCCAGCATCCAAGCAAACAAACAAACAACAGAGCAGCGCACTGATCTCTAACACACCACAACAACAGCTTCCAAACATTTCACTTTCCACTGCTAAACCCCCCTCCCCCCTCCTCTTAATTAGCCACAGCTGGAAAGATGGACCAAATGATCTCTCGTTAAGCCATAATTAGCATGAGTGGACAGTGTCGGTGGTTGCGGTGAGCACGGCTGATTGCTAGTTTGCGTCCGAGCCAAAGAGGAAAGCTTGTTCTTTTAAGGAATCTCCCCGTTTACGGGCACCCTTTATTTGCTGCTGTTTGGGTTTAAAATGGGCTTCTGGAATGTTCTGTGGTCTAAAGCGAGTCTGAAGCTGCATTTTAAAAAAGCGTAGGGTCATAAAAAGTGTGAAAATGTCCTTAATTATTAACCTTTTATTTACTGTGGCATTAGGACTCACATCCACTGCCTGACCACCTGGATTTAACTAAGTAAATGATGTGGGGTTGATGCTGCAGTTGGTCTGCAGGTTTAGGTTCAGCAACAGTATGTGCTGAAAGAATGAGGTCAGCTGACTACCTGAATATACTGAATACAGACCAGGTTATTCCATCTACGGATTTTTTTCTTCCCTGATGGCACGAACATATTCCAAGACCACAATGTCAGGATTCATGGGGCTGGAATTGTGAAAGGGTGATTCAGGGATCATGAGATCATCATTTTCACACATGGATTTGTTCACCATAGAGTTCAGACCTTAACCTGATTGAGGAACCATCTTTGGGATGTGCTGGATGGAGAAGGCTTTGTGCAGTGGTCAGACTCTACCATCATCAATGCTGCAAGATCTTGGTGAAAAAATAATGAAACACTGGATTGAAATAAATCTTGTAGCATTGCAGAAGATTATTGAAACAATGCCACAGAGAATGTGTGCCGTAATCAAAGCTAAAGACGGTCCAACGAAATACTAGAGTGTGTGACCAGGAAGTGTAGTGTATGTAAATGATCTCTGTTTCTGACCACTCTAATTGGCTGCCATTTATTGTGCCTTATATAAAAGGGTTTGAGCAGGATTTACTGCCCTCTCAGCACATTTCATTTAAAATTCCACAGTAGTGCATTGGTAAGGGCCCTGCGTGTCTATAATCAGAGACATTTTTTGGCTTTGGCAACCAGTGGGAGTGTAAACATGTATTGGCACCAATCCTAATGGGGATTGGTTGTGCATTGAAGTGCTTCAAGTAGTGGAAGAACTGTGTTCTCTGGAATGATGCTGCTACATCCAATACTTTTGAGATGAGTTGGAGATGCTGACTTCACTAATGCTCAGATCAGACTACATGATTTTGTCAAATTTTAGATCCAAATTTCAGTGTCGCAAACAACCAAGGTTTCTGTAATTTGATGAGAGCGACACAGAGTTAAACTCAGACTTTGTTCTGCATCATGTTTCTTAATGGTGACCAAGAAGAAAACACAGCAATTGATGTGACATGAAAGTAAACACGGGAAAGAGAAAGAACAATGTTTGGTGAACCAGCCCATTTTCACAAGCTTCTAAAATGGCACATTTATTTCTGTCCAGAGCTGCATTTTTCCCCAACAATTTTAAAGATGATGGGAGAGTTGGAGCACTGTGCAAAGTATTTTCCAACACATCACAAAGATTCTCAGTGGGGTTCAGTTCTGTTCTCTGTAGTGAACAAGCCATGTGTGAAAATGATGAATGAATTCAACTTGTATGGCGCCTTTCTAGAAACCCAAGGACGCTTTACAACTTACACATTTTACACACAACCACTCATACTCAGACTCAGCCACACACCGGACAGAAGTGGCAGCCAATAGCGCAGAGCGTACTCTCAACCGGAAACAACCGTCTACCTGGAGGAATGCATCAGGCACTACAGCATTTTACCCAGGACAGAGTGCCAATCCATATCATGCACACATTTTTTTTTACATTTTTTCTGGGCAATTTAGAGTATCCAATTTACCTGATATCCATGTTTTTGGACTGTAGGAGGAAACCGGAGTCCCCGGAGGAAACCCATGCAGACACGGGGAGAACATGGAAACTCCGCCCAGATAGGGACTTGAATCCAGAACCCCAGTGCCACTAAGCCACCGTGCCATATTCCAAGATGACAATCCTGGCATTGTCATCTTGGAATATTCTCGTGTCATCATGGAAAAAATAACCTGCTCTATATTCAGTATATTCAGGCAGTCAGCTGACCTCATTCTTTGGGAACATAACGTTGCTGAACCTAGACCTGACCAACTGCAGCAACCTCAGATCATAGCTCCGCCCCTATAGGAAGCTTTTGCCTATTGCCTTAGGTTACTTTCTCCATAGACCTTCTGTTTACATACACTTATGCCATACCTCAAGTTTGCTCTAAAGTATAGAAGCCCATTATGCTTCTCTGTTTAGCTCTTAGTGAGCTTAGATTCCTGAATTTCTCCAGCACTAAGGCTGGAGCATTAGCATTAGTGGCTAACTGACAGAGTGTTTCCGATATTAGCTAGTGGTTTGTCCCACGTAGCTTGTTTTACCACGGTAAACACGCAGGCTACAGTCCGATAATACCTTCGATGCTGGAGAACTAAACTGAAACTCCTGTATAACGCTGTACTTACATAAGGTGCACCGGATTATATGGCGCACTGACGATTTTGGGGAAAGTTAAAGGATTTTAAGTGCACCTTAGTGCGAAAAATACGCTAATCTAACATATGGAACATCATGACAGACGTAATAACATAGTGTAGTGTAAGCTTGGTATAACACATCCTGACCTCTTGTCTTTGAATGCAATTCTATTCTCACAGCTGTGCTCCTAAAGCAAAATAGAACGTCATTCCTAGATAGTAGAAAGTTACTTCAGCAAAAGCAGGATAAACTCCTTTTAACGTGACACATTTTTATGAAAACAAGGAAACCATGGTCCATTTGTCCATATAGTGTGTGTTTGGTTTCCAAAAATGAAAAAACCTCACCCTGTCTATCATCCACTGGAAAACTCATGAAGATTTAGTTTGCGGGTTTAATGGAGAACACTTTAGGAGTATTATTTAAGGGAAGACGTGAGGGAGAGTTTAAGTTTATGAACAGTTTTCTTAAGGGATAACTTTACTTAAGATGTTTTATGCAACCTCTGAGGCCAAACAAGCAAATAGTGTGGGTGGGCTTTCATCAGACATTTATTCTGCTTTCAGCTGCACGAATTAGGGTATTTGAACACGCATTTGCATTTAAAGACTCCAGGCACTCCAGGTATGAATCACATCTCCCATCAGGAAAGTCCAGCTAGCAAAGTGAATAAATGTTCAGAACCTCGTCCTCCAAATGCACATAAAACCACCTGAATCATTTCATGTTTACCTGCTAAACCAATCAAAGCTCGTTTTTTTCAGGAGCGTTGGCTTCGCCAGCAAAGTGCTTTATATCTCCAACTACTCACAATTCAAACCGCTGAAAGCTCTCAGGCTCCCTGCGGGACCGAGCGCATGGCTTTGCTCTTAAAGCGCACGACTACGCCAGGGGTCCATACAGTGGATGAATCATCACCAGGGGGGTTAGCATGCAGGGCTAAGCGCTAAAGCAGATGTTAGCAGTTCTGACAGTGGCGGGGGGTGGGCGTTGGGGGTGTAGCAGGGCAGGTAGGCCGCCCGGCCTAATCCCCCGCCGAGCTTTGGGTTAGCGTACTGAAACTCACAGACGAGAGATTAGCATGTGGCGAAGAGATTAGCATGAGTGCTGTGTTGGCATGCTAAGTCCCGATCCATCATGAGCGCTGATGGGAGTGAACTGACGTCTCAGGAGCTCCATTGAGCACATGCATCACTCAGCAAGACTGCGGGAGGAAACGGCAACAGGATTTGTTAGCGCTGGTTAGCATGTTGATAGTTTAGCAGAGCTGGAAGGTCTCTGCTAAAACAACCTTGCTGAACTGATATCTTTCCCCACTGTCTTTTGCGCTGCGAGTTAACCCTCTGCAGACTGACCACACACTATTTCAGCTACAGCTCTTTAGGGTTTCGCTATCGATCTTTCCAGTGAGAAACTTCTGATCAAATAAACAACACTGGACTAATGAGAGACTTAATTTGTTGTTTAGTTTACCATATTTTTCGCACTATAAGGCGCACTGAAAATCATTAGCATTGGCATTAGCTGCCGGAAGAAGTGGAAATCTGTAAATCTAAGCTTACTGTAAATAAAGTGCTTTACTCACTCAAACAAACAGAAAAAAGAAAAAGTTTTTTTTTATAAATAGTTACAGTTTTATTTACTTAATTTAGCTTAGCTTAGCTTCCGTCACCCAGTGACGACACCTGCTGAATTAGAAGGAAAACATGATGACACCCCTGTTCCTTACTAGTGTCACATAATGCACCTTATACTCCAATAACCCCTGTGTTTTAAAATAGTGCCTTATAGTGCGATAAATACAGTATATGAATGTTCATTAAGGGTGTTTATGAACAGATATCTTCTATTCTAGTGTTTAGAAGTGTTTATTGAGGGTGTTTATAGACTAAACACTGCTAAACTAATTTATAGGAGTGTTTATTGAGGGAGGTTATGGACTAATGTCTTCTATTCTAGTGTATAGGAGTGTTTATTTAGATAATTTATAGACTAATAAATCAAATCACAGTCTATAGTAATATTTTGGTGAGTGTTTATGGACTAATAAATGCAGTTCTAGTGTATAGGAGTGGTTTTTGATTGTATCTATGGAATATTTTCTATTCTAGTGTATAGGAGTGTTTATTGAGGGTGTTTATGGATTAATAACTGCTATTCTAGTGTACAGTAGTGTTTATTGAGTGTTTAAATTTTTACAGCAGTAACCAGGAGTGAGTAGTAGTGTAAGTAGCGCAGATGGTCCTAAGTAAATGTGGCTTTCATTCCTGTATTAGCTAAAAGCTCAGCTAAGTAAACAAAACGAATTCTTAACAAAAGTATTTTAAAGTCAAACCAGTGCTGGCTATTAATCTATATAGATTTCTCTCCTAAAAACTTCTTATTTGGGTAAATAAAGTGTTTCAGTTTAGTTACAATAACCTTAGATTTCCAGATTTCCACTAAGGCTGGGTGCAGCAGCATTAGCAGAATACAATTTGTAAATACCGCCCACATTTGGTGATACAGTCATAATTTTTTACCAATACACCACCCAGCCCTAATGTCATTGCCCTCTTCCTACAGCCTGCTCATCTGAGACGGAGAAGGTGTGTGCCGTGTCCTCAGAGGAACACCTGCAGCCATTTAAGGACAAAATGGAGCAGTTCCTTACTCAGGGTAAGAGATACCTTAAAACATGGCCATGCACACCAAGACAGCATTGGCCATATACTGACACAAACATACATACACACACACCAGTGTATGGAATAAACCAAAAGAAGAGGGGTAGTTGTTATAAATACATGATGAACCGTTCTACATCAGTATGTTCAGCTACGTAAACTTGGTTACACTGGGTTATACAGTAGAGCCATATTTGACCAATATAGCCTTTCCCAAGTAATAATGTAAAAAATTAATTTGTAGTCTAATGTATACATTTACGTGTGTGAGTTTGGTTGGGGTGAAAAATGCAGATTGGATTGGAGAGCCGCCATCACTAAGATCCAAAAATCACCAGATGAGAGAGTACAACTGTCCATGCTCTCTCTAGTTATATAGATGGGGCTCTCTCCCCACATCACTACTAAGGTGATGTCAGTCAGCACAGGCATATTTTAGCTGATATATGGCAACCAGGTCACTGTACTTTCCTCTGACCATTCTGAGCAATTGGGGAAAAATATGATAAGATTAGAAATAAATAAAAAATAAAAAAAGATGCTCAGATGCAGTTTAACAAGCCTATTTAACACCCTGATATTTTGCCTCAGAACTAAATATGCTGATTTTCATTTTATGGAGGGTTCTTGAAAAGAAAGTGACAAGCTCTAGCTCATTGCTAGCTTACACCTTCCAAAAACGTGCACCATTTTAATAGCAACAATGCTTGTGAATATATTTATGTATTGCTATCTTGGCATTGAAAAACACAGGTGCACCACTGACCGAAAACATCCTAGGCAGTTGCAACAGTCAGACGTTCTTTGCTATCATGGAATAAATTGTTAACAGGCACATCCTCAACATGCGTACATGCGTACACCCCCGTTTGTTATGCACACCTGAACACGCAGCAGAATGAACAATCACTACAGAATGAACAAGCATGAGGTGGTTTTCCTCTGCTGACAAGCGTTGGACACGTTCAGGTGGCTGCACCGTTAAAATAGCAATCCGACCATGTCAGAGCGCACCTGGCTCCTAAAGGGAATGGCATGTGACACGTTGATTTATGTTGGTTTATGCACGTTTTGAGCAGAGCAAGGTGTACTTTTTCCGCCGTTACGATAGCAAAGACACACTGACACACTGACCTAAATCTAGCTGCCTGGTGCACAGTTGTATAGGGCTCTAACTTATACTAACTGTATCTACTCTAAAGGAAAGTTCTTCTACTAGATTTTGGAGCATTGATGAGATGATTTGATTGCATTCAGCAACAAGATAAGCATTAGTGAGGTCAGGATGTTAAATGATGGACACCACCTCATCCCAAACACCTCAACTCATCCCATCCAAATGTATTAGATGGAACTTTAGCCATCTTTCCAGAGAACTCAGTGCTGGTGGGGCTTTATACCAAGTTCAGTTCTATCAGCTGATGTTATTATGACACACACACACACACACACACACACACACACTCACTAGTCCTGAGATGAGTATGACAGAAGCTCTGTGTTTCTCCATCTGGCAGCTCCTTACACTGGAGGTCATGGGCCATGTGTGTGCTGCACCATACATCTTTCTCTTTCTCTCTCTCTCTCTTTCTCTCTTTCTCACACACAAACACACCCATCATTTCTTTACACTCACAGTCAAAGCAAACTGATGTGTGTGTGTGTGTTCACATGGTGTGCACTCCTTTCTGAGCTGTCCATCTTTCATCTCCTAGCTCCTCCTCATCCTCCTCTCCCAGCTCTGTTCTCCTCAGACTCTCTCTTTACAGCTCTCTTTCATCTCGCCTGTCATCAGTGTCTGAACTCTGTACACACAGAGATCAGTCAGTGAGAGTTTGAGCTGGGAATGTACGATACACAGTAGGTTTATGATACCAGCATCAATTTCAGCCTTTTATTATTTCATTCAGTTGCCGTATGAATATGGGACATTTTCTTTTACTTCAGTATCAGTTTACAATTTATTTTAGATGTGGGAAGAGAGCGCCACACACACACCCAGAGAGAACAAGGCCAATTGTGCTGTCTCAGGGCTCTGGCAGCTGATGGCAAGCTACATGAACATGATTCGAACTGGCGACCTCCTGATCATAGTGGCAGTGCGCTTTGCCCGCTGGATCACTCAGAGCCTCACAGTTTACAATATTTAAAATCTACAAGGTTTGAGAACAAGTTTTCAAGTCAGATTCGACAAGAACACTGAACCTGCTGTTAAGCATGTTAGCATGGTAGCAACATGCAGTGGAGCTGTTTTGGGATTACTTCTTTAGTATAAACTTAAACCATAGTTTTGTTTAATCTTCCATCAGAAATCAGTTTTTAAAACCGTTTTCCGTTATATCATAAGAAGAAGGTATGGGCACCGAGTGGTCCAGTGGGCTAAGCGCTGCCACTATGATCGGGAGATTGCTGGTTTGAATCCCTGTCATGCACCTTGCCATCAGCTGTCAGAGCACAGTTGTCCTTGCTCTTTCTGGGTGGGTAGATGGCACTTTTTTCCCTCATCAAGCCAAAGGGTGATGTCGAGACGCTGAGCTTTCCTCCAAGCACATTCGCTACTCGGCAGTGCAGTCGTTTGAAAAGAGGTAGAGGCTGACTTTACATTTATCAGAAGAGGCATGTGCTAGTCTTCACCCTCCTTGAGTTGTGGCATCACTTCTTTTTACTAAAAAAAAGAAGGTAGGGTTACACTTAGGAATAAAGTGACTGACAGCCTTGGTTGGAACAGACCAAGGCATGATGTTCTTTTACTGTTGGAACAGTAAAATCACAAAATCAGCTCTACCTCTGGTGCTTTAGGTTGTACTGTAAACTTAATAAAGGCGGTCTGAGACTTGGGACTTGGTCTGGGAGAATGAGGCAGATCTTCCAAATGATACGTCCACAGACTCTGGTTACAAATTTAGCAACATGGCAGATGATTTTGGATCCCTGGTGCCCATGTTTTCTTCAGTCGCATCTATAGAACAGCTTTAGCCTCGTAGCTCCAGTTCAGAACTGAAGGAGTAGACATCAGACGCTAAACACGTCTTGGTAGATCAGCTAAGATAAGCATAAAAAAGGTGTAAATTCAATTTTTCAACCTAAATGTTTCTGTAAACATTTCTGCCACAGCACTCCCAGTTCCCTCTCTGTTTCTGTATTCATCTCTTCATAACCATGCCCACATGTTCCGTCTCTGTTGGGGCATCTAGGTGGGGTCTTTCACTCATGTTGCCCCGTCTCTTTGATCCAGAAACTAAACTCTAGGGGGGGTTCCTTCAGGGTCCCAAACCGTCAGTCCAGTTATTGTATGCCGAGCCCCCCTCTGCCCTGCTTTCAGTTAGCGGAGACGTTCGCAGAGGGACGGAGGAAAAGAACGATGGAGTGATGTCTTATTTTTTTGCCGTTTCATGTGTGATTGTGAAACTCCAGGGGTCTGCCAGTCTCAGGCTACCACTGACTCCTCCGCAACTGTTTATTTTCCGAAGCTTGAAACAAACCACAGAGAGAAAAAGACGAGAAGAAGACAGGGACAGCGAAACAGAAAAGAGAGAAAGAAAGAGAGAGTGAGATAGAGAATGTTAAGAAGGTTAGAGAGAGGGAGAGACTGGCTCTGTGGTGCTATAATGTTTGGTCTACAGTCATTCCTCCATCTTTTGTTGCTAATTCTTCTGCATGCTAGCTCTCTGATGGGGTGTTGTGCCTCGGGACACACGCGACCGCAGTGATAATCTGGTTGGCGCTGCTGGAGACATGAGCATCTCCAGCTCAAACACACGGCCTCAGGTTTAGGAGGCTAAGCGTGCTAGCTAAGCATCTGGAGATGCAGTGATTATTTGATTTATAGCCAATTAAAGACTTTTAACAGAAAGTAACAGAGAAAATAGAGCTTGATCTGTGGAGCCATTGCCTATGAAAGTCTGTCACCCCTAGTAGTGATAGCAGGAACACTAACAGCTCAGCGAGATGTTTAGGACATCCTGCAGACACATGTGCTGCTGCCTCTCTTGGCAGGGCTTCCAACTGGCATATTTCATTAGGATAATGATCACCCACACACAGCAAGGGTTTCCCTGAATTGTCTCTGCCAGATTACACTTTGTGCTGTGTTATTTTTATGCCAATAGGTGCAAGAAAGAGGTCCAGTATGGTCAGATCCACTAGAAAAAGGTTTTGTGTTTGACTGTCAGTGTGCGCTAAACAGGGGCTGCATCCTTCAAAAGACTCATTTGAAGGCCGATTACGTCACAGCGGAGCGACTAGACTGTCCCATTTTAAAGGCTCCTTCGAATGCGGCCGACGAATGCAGCCTACTTTTCCTCGAAAACGAAGGATCCACCGGGTGCATCCTTCACAGCCTACAGTATCCCAAGATTCATTGCGCGCCGGCTTATTTCAGCACGAAAAGGGCTGTCGGCTGTATTATGTAGTATATGTAGTATTATGTTGTTTATAGTTATACAAATACTTATAGCTTATTTATATATTTATTTACATTATTATTTATATATTATTTTATTTAGTTATATATATAGTAGTAGTATATATATATATATATATATATATATATATATATATATATATACTGTTTAAAATATTTAAGTCATTGCACAGTTAATTAACCTGGCATGAATTAGTTTGGTGTTTTGTGGTCTGAAGCAAAATCTCTGGCTTTTAATTTCTCAGCTCTGACTTTAGTTGTGGCGGGTAGAATTCCAAACAGGAAACAGGAAATACTCCGTAGGGTAGACTGTCCCATTTCAGTAGAGCCGCTGCAGCCTACCCATCCTTCAAAGGATGCAGCGCCTGAATTGGGACGCAGATTTTGTACAACAATAAGCAGCAGGTTTTGCAGACGCTGTTGAAGAGTTTTAAGTGATCAATGTTTTTTCTCTCTTTCTCTCTGTCTCTCAGCCAGGACTGAACTGGAGGAGCAGGAGAAACAGCTGGCTGACACACAGAAATGGTAAAAACCCGCACATTGTTATATATTGTTTTTTTTTATAACACTAAATTTGGGTGTTTTTTGAAGTTTGAAACAAAGATATGGAGATAGTAATTTAGTAAATATTTGGAAAGCTTGCTAGTGAATGCTATAAACTTTATTTCACTTCCCAAATATCACTGTGTTCGTCTGCTATACGATATATTTAACTGAAATTGCTGATCTAAACAACCAATGATTTATAAAGGAAAATCATACAAATGATCAGGAGTGTCAGGAAACATTTTCACACCACTTCAGGTATATAGATAGATATGTAGCTACTAGAATTGGACTTTGGATCAGATCCCATATTAGCACCATGCATATACCAGGCATGATCTGGAGAGCTGTGGAGCAGTGGAAGAACTGTGTTCTCCCTGTGAATGATGGATCTAGTAGAAGGCCTTCCCTGTACAGTCATCACAGTTACTCCAACAAAAGCATTATAAACTCTTAATATCAAATATTTAATACCTTGATTTCAGTCCCAATACGTTCATATCCCTTTCAGACCTGAATTATTTCAAAGTGATGGTAAGAATGTTGTTTTCTGTAATCCACAGTGAAGTATTCTAATATCAAATCTAATACAGTACAATTCTAAATGTTATCATATAATATTTTATTTTTTATGTCCATTGCGTTGGAATCCTGTGTTTCCTGTAATCCTGTAATTAAAATAAATAGAAGCCCTTACATTTCCATCTTGGTTAGAGTGCTGCCTTCATTGGCTTATAAATGTCTATTGTGATGAACAGCAGGTCTTAAATCAGTGTTGTGTGCAACAAAACATTATAAAAAAAGAAAAAGAAACAACATGATGTCCACTGTAATGGACGCAGGGTCTGAAAAGGATATTGTGTATAAATGTGTGTATATAAGTACCGTATTTTTCGCACTATAAGGTACACTATTAAAGCTCACCTTCCACGAAAATCCGATTTTTCTTGTTTTTTGTGGAATACAGTAGGTCTCTCCGAGTTGAATGTGTACACCTGCACATTAAACTGTTTTGCAGCCCCCATTGTCTGCAGGAGCTAAGCAAAGAAATCCCCCCTCCCCCCCTCCGAAAAACGGGTGAATTTTGAATTATCTTTCTGCCTACGTAGGCAGAAACTCACAGACCAGCCCACCTTGGCTCGAGAAACTCCCAGAGGCGGAGCTGAAGTGACGCAACATCACCGCTCATCAGTTAGGAGGTGGGAGGCAGTGAGCGGCAGAGCGGCGGAGGGGCGTCGCAGTGCTCCTAGCCAATCAGAGGAGAGATATTTGCATGCTGTTTGCATGTATGAATATTCATGAGCAAAGCTGGAATCCGGTCATTTTGGACACACCCCTAAAACAGTCCATTAAAAAAGAGCTATACAGAGACACCTGAGCACTTTTTTTTTACAAAAACGGCTCACATGTCATTCATTCATACTAGAGACCACAACTAGACATTTTAAAATGAAAGAAAAAACGACGGAAGGTGACCTTTAATGAACGTCTATTTTCTGGTCTATTTTCATGCATAAGGTGCACTGGATGATAAGGCGCATTATATGCGACACTAGTACCTAGTAAGGAGCCGGGGTGTTGCCATGTTTTCCTTTTAAGTTCAGAAGGTACCTTAATTGAATTAATTTAATAATTAAAAAAAAACATTTGTTTTAAAATCAAACAAGCACTCGATCTTACTCTACACAGATTTCTCTCCTGAAAACTGTTTATTTGGGTGAGTAAAGCGCTTCCATTTATTTACAGTAAGCTTAGATTTACAGATTTTCAGCACTGTAAGGCTGGAGCATTACCATTAGCAGCTAAGCACTAGCGGTTAGCAGCTAATGCCACCTGACAGCGCTACACTGAGGAGCCCTGAGTGTTCTGGTAAGCCAGAATGATATTAGCTAGCGGTTAGTCCTACGTAGCTTGTTCTAACAAGGTAAAGCGCAGGCTATAGTCTGTTATTATTAGCTGGGGTTAGCAGCAGGGTACAGGCTGATAATACTCACCTCTGAATGTCAAAAGAGCTAGCGCTTAGCACTGTGGTTAGCGGCTAATGCTAATACTGCTACAGTCTCGAGTTTGGTGCTGGAGAACTGAACTAAAACTCCTGTATAACTCTGTACTTCTGTGGAGTGGCTTTACTGCTCCTTACAACCTGTCTGGTAAAATTCAAACATAAGGAGCACAGACGATTTTGGGGAAAATTAAAGGATTTTAAGTGCATCTTTTAGTGTGAAAAGCACACTTATTTCCTGGGTGGAATGTTAGAGTCATAGCACAGATCTCTCTCTGTGTCGTAACCACCAAACGTGTGTGTGTGTGTGTGTGTGTGTGTGAAAGAGAGAGAGAGAGAGACTGAATGCTACACTGGGCAGTCTGATAGTAACATCTGCTTTAAAGGAAAGGAACAAAATAAGATAAATATGACATTTCTGTTAATTCCCATGTAAGCAGTGTAGTAGTTGTGAGATGTTGTTCTGTACACTGTCTCTCCTCATTACGGAACGTACGAGAACCCACAGTTCACCGAGAGGCAGAGGGAAAAGCCGCCGCTGAACTTTTTAACTTTATTATAAGACCTTATTTTTACAGGATAAAATTTCACCCGGTCACTCGCTCACGTTCACCAGTCTGCTGCCCGGGCAGCGTCTCACTGTGCTAACCTCACTCTGTCCCTCTCGATGTTCCGCAGCTTCGTGGAACTGACGCTGTTTTTCTCAGTCAAGCCCAAGGCAGGAGAGAAGGAGGTCTCTCCAAACACGCTGTTCTCCGTGTGGCACGAGTTCTCCAGCGACTTTAAAGAGCTGTGGAAGAGAGAGAACAAACTTCTACTGAAGGAACGGTCAGACTCTCTCACTAATCACTGCTTATTATCAGCTGTTTAGTTGATTAGACTGAAGAAAATAAATATATATAAATATATATAGAAATATATATAAAAATATATAGATTAGTCCAATGCAGTTCTGTCTGTCTCAGGCAGATATGCAAATAATTACAGATATGTAAATGATTAGACACTGGGTTTTGCCACAGGATGGCATTAAAGTGCTTCTAACCCTTGCTCTATGAATAAAACTCTTAGCAGCTACTTTAGGGTAGTGTACCTCCTGGTGAGAGATCATAGACTGGTATACATGCCTCTAAAATGCACTCAAAGACGTTTTGGCCAATTTTGGCCCAGTGTCATAGATAAACAAAACAACAAAAGTAGCAAAAAAGTGATATTCCATTTGTTATATTCATTATACTACTCATTTTGCACTATTGCATCTCAAAAAAAAAAAAAAAAAGTTGCTTTATTTATTCAGTAATTCAGTTCAAAATATGAAACTCCTATATTATATAGATGTGTTATACACAGAGTGATCTATTTCATTTTGTTGTTGATGATCATGGCTTACAGTAAATAAAAAAATCAATCTCTTAAACTTAGAATATTATATATGACTAATTGGTACTTCTGGCACTGTGGGCAGTGTGCCAAGTCCTGCTGGAAAAGGAAATCTGCATCTCCATAAAAGTTGTCAGCAGAGGGAAACATGAAGTGCTGTAAGATTTTAAAGAAAAAAAAAACACTGCACTGACTTTAGACTTGATCTAACACAGTGGACCAACACCAGCAGATGACATGTCTCTCTAACTTTTATGAAGATGTGGATTTCATTTTTAGCAGGACTTGGCACACTACCCACACTGCGAAAAGTACCAAATGGACTTATTTTATATTTAAATTTTCTGAGACACTGATTTTTGGGTTTTCATTGGCCGTAAGCCATAATCATCAACAATAAAAGAAATTAGAGCATTTATTTGCAGAAAATTAGAAATGACTGAAATAACAAAACGATGCAGAGCTTTCAAACCTCAAATAATGCAAAGAAAGCAAGTTCATATTTATAAAGTTTTCAAGAGTTCAGAAATCAATATTTGGTGGAATAACCCTGGTTTTTAATCACAGTTTTCATGCAACTTGGCATGTTCTCCTCCACCAGTCTTACACACTGCTTTTGGATAACTTTATGCCACTTCTGGTGCAAAACTTCAAGTAGTTTAGATGGGTTTGATGGGTTTTGATCATCAATATTCCTCTTGTTAATATATTCCAGAGGTTTTTAATTTAGTAAAATCAAAGAAACTCATAATTCTTTAGGTTCTCTCTTATTTGTTTCCAGAGCTGTATAATATGAGTTTCACATTTTACTAATATAAAGTAAACTTTCAATGATATTCTGTTTTTTTGAGATGCACTAGTACGTTTATTATCACTGTGGTTGTACTCTATATCTACTGGCTTCCTGCTAGTCAGGCCCAGTCTAGGAGCAGCACAGTCTGGGGCAGAGAAGAATATGAACCCATGACATCCCAGAGTGTAATAATCGTCATTTCTTATTTCCCATATTTAATCACATATGTAATTAAAGCTCTTGCTCAGGAATTTCAACCACTGGCCAATTATAAGCATCTCATTCCAGAACTCAGTGAATTAGCATAATTTAGTCTGTTACTGTGCTGCACTGTGGGTCTTTACTGTATGGAAATGCTGAATATCCTGCTGTTGTTTCAGATTGAAAGCAGCAGAGGAAACCATCAAACAGGCGAGAGAAAAATCAGCCTACAGCGTCAAACCCAAGCATGCCTCTGGAATGGTGAGTTACATTTTATCAGACCTAGAACCCAAGTTTCTTCAGTGTTCCCCCAAGAAAACCAGTTTTCAAGTATTCGCCCTAGAACCTTAGTTTTGTCCAGTAATTGTTATAGAGCCCCAGCTTGTGTTCAATATTCAATCCAAACATCAGCTTTTGTTCAGTATCTGTTCTAGAACCCCAGTTTTTGTTCAGTGTTCAACCTAGAACCCCAGTTTGTATTCGGTATTCAATCTAGAACCCCTGCTTTTGCTAAGTAATCAATTTAGAACCCTAGCTTTTGTTCAGTATCCGTCAAAGAACCTCCAGCTTTTGCTTAGTATTCAACCTAGAACCCCAGCTTTTGTTCTGTCCTCAACCTAGAACCCCAGCATTTGTTCAGTATTCAACCTAGAACCCCAGCTTTTGTTCTGTCCTCAACCTAGAACCCCAGCTTTTGTTCTGTCCTCAACCTAGAACCTAGAACCCCAGCTTTTGTTCAGTACTCAACCTAGAACCTAGAACCCCAGCTTTTGGTCAGTATTTGTCCTAGAACCCCAGCTTTTGGTCAGTATTTGTCCTAGAACCCCAGCTTTTGGTCAGTATTCGTCAAAGAACCTTCAGTTTTTGTTGAATATTTAATGGAGAAGCCCAGCTTTTGTTCAGTATTCAACCTTAAGCCCCAGTTTTGGTTTAGTATCTGTCCTAGAACCTCAATTTTTATATCAGTATTTGTTCTAGAACCCCAGCTTTTATTTAGTATTCAACCTATTACCCCTATTTTGATTCAGTAACTGTCCTAGAACCTCAGCTTTTGTTCAGTATTTAACCTAGAACCCCAGTTTTTAAGTACTGAACCTAAAACCCCAGTTTTGTTCAGCATTTGTCCTAAAACCCCAGCTTTTTTCAGTATCCATCAAAGAACCTCCAACTTTTGTTCAGTATTAAACCAAGAACCCCAGCTTTTATTCAGTATTCAACATAGAACCCCACTTTTGGCTAATTTTCTGTTCTAGAACCCAGGCTTTTGTTCAGTATTTAACATAGAACCCCACTTTTAGTTCAGTATCTGTTCTAGAACCCCAGCTTTTGTTCAGTAGTCAACCTAGAACCCCAGTAGGCGCGACTCCCATTTCCACAAACTCCTCTCAATTCAAGCCACGGCCCGACGTAGGGAACTACAGGGGTTCCCTTCGGCCTTTAAATGACTTGATCGAAAACGGTGTCCTAACAAATATGTTTTTTTTTTTTCTTCAGTAATTCAGTAGTTCAGTAATTGTTGTAGAACCCCAGCCTTTGTTCAGTATTCAACCTAGAACCCCAGTTTTGGTTCAGTATCTGCTCTAGAACCCCAGCTTTTGTTCAGTATTGAAAATAGAACCTCCTGCTTTTAAGTATTGAACCTAAAACCCTGGTTTCTGCTCAGCATTTGTCCTGAAACCCCAGCTTTTTTTCAGTATCTATCAAAAACCTCCAACTTTTGTTCAGTATTAAACTGAGAACCCCAGCTTTGTTCAGTATTTAATACAGAACCCCTCTTTTGGTTCAGTATCTGTACTATAACCCCAGCTTTTATTCAGTATTTTTGACATCCTCTAAGGGTTAAACGGTTTCTTTAATGATTCTGGATTAGTGGACAAACATGTCTGGATCCAACCAGGCAGCCTTTATACTTCAGAGTAAATCAGCTACAGTTGTTGGTCTCGTAGCTGCAGCCATTGCGAGATGCAGGGGTGTTTATTTGCAGAATGCTGGAGTTGTTGACAGTGTAAATATTAGAAGCTGTTTGCTGTTGTAAGCGAATGCCATGTGTTTGTGCCGATCGGTTCTCGACTTTGATCTCTGATAATACTGGAGACTTGGAGGAATTAGCTGAAGCCATTTGACCATTACAGATGACATGTGGTCATCTCTTTTGCCTCTGTAGCTAAAATTACAAATAATGCATCGCATTCTTTCCTATTGTTTGACAGAAAGCCAAACTGGGCCAGAAGATGTGAGGCTCTACAGGCCTGCGCTTCAGGACTCGGGTTCCTGCACAGCACAACTCCACTACAGTAGAAACACACTTTACACCTCAATTCTGTTCCTCTCAGAACTTACTGTACTATCACATTAACCTGACCTGAAATAGCTGCTGAAATAACTGTTCCTACTGCAGTACTTATATTTATTTATCACAAAAAGACAATCAAGCAGAATATAAGCCATATAGCTATAAAACATATCCTCAGACTCTCATTACCCACTGTTTCAGCTTATCACCAACAAATCAGCCGCTTCCTGAATTTGAACAGATTAGGATACACACAGCTGTAACAGATATTAAGGTTTGATGAAGACAACAATATCTTAAAGAAAAAAACAAACAATATTATTATGGATTGGAATATAATACATATCAAAACCTGTAGTACTCCTAAATGAGAGGACAAGAACCTGGCAATACAATATTGTTGCTCTGTTTGGCTTGTAAGCGCTGCATCGCTGCTAGGTTACTTGTAATACACGGAGAGCTTCGGTTACAGTGCATTACCGGCTGATAACGGCACTAGTAGAATGCCTCTCAGCCAATCACATTGCAGGGTTGGAACTAACTGTGGTATAATATAGAATAAAACATTTACATTTGTCCTCACTGCAATTTCAGTGTTAGAAGTGTTGAAAGAAATATCTAAACAAGCCTGATGTTCTTCACAACAGCACTGATTGACTGCCCTTTGCATTGTGTGAACATTTCATGATAACTAGTTTTTGTTAACAGTGATGTTTCATTTTTAGACTTTTCTTTACCAAGCATGGGTTATATTTGACTATTTGACCTACCAGCCAGTGTGTTCTCATACCAGTTTTCTTTATTTGTTAACATCTGTAACAAACAGAAAATCTTAAATAACTTAGAATTCAGGTATCAACCTGCATAAATCCTGAATATCGGTAAACCTTGAGTGTATATTAATAAGCAGGACCTCCTCGTACTGTAGTGCCATCCAGAGTCTTCGTATAAGGACATCATATGTAATCACTCCTTATGTAATACTTACTACTTCTTATTTTGTGTCTCTTTTTACCCAGCTTCGTATTAAGGCGAGTCTTTGATTCATTTTAATAGCGAGCATCTGCAGACGATTACGCCCAACCATAAAAGGCTGGCAGACGTTTTGTTTGACTTTGGTCTGTGATTCCTCATGAGACTGTATAATTGTATTTTTTAAATTAAACTATATTTATTTTTTAAATAAACGATTCTAGGTTATGAAATAACCCTGCCTGTGTTTCTGTGCATTTTGTACAGTTCATCTTTTAAAGGACTGTTAAGGATTATATTTTCAGTAGTAAATGATAAAATGATCGGAATGTGTCATCAGATATTAAGGAAACGTGTTAAATTAAAGCATCTGTTGTCATCTGTCATCAGCAGAGCTTAGGCCAGTATTTTATTACTGGAACTGTGTCATTTGTGACAGATATCTGTGGTGTGGTCTATGTCTCTACCTGCTGCTCATTCCACTACACACATTCCCCACCTCTGTGGTTGCCAGGTTAAAAAAAAAAAAAATTACCCATTGTAGCAGCAATGGAAGCTAGCAAGCAAAGTTTAGCTGCTACATGGCCTGAAAGGCCACATCATTCATCCAAAAAGCTCTGTGTCAAAGACGGAATAAAACAGGAGTTAATATTGGCAGTACTGTGTTTGACAGATGGAGAAGACTTCGAGCCCAGAAGGACTACAAGACAGACCATGACATCTATTGCCATTCCTAGCAGCTAGCTAGCCAGCTAGCGTTAGCTCTTTATCTGTTTATTTCCAGTCTTCACTGGCTTCGCTTGACTCTAGTGAGGGCAGATCATAACTGAGATCTACATCAGTCTGCAGATTTATATGTTAAGTAGTAACTCCAACTCTAGAATGTGTGTTTTTTTTTTTTTTCGGTATAGCAGATTTGGCTTAAGCTAATGCAACAAGCAGTGGATAAAGCTAACTAGCTAACTGTGGGTAAAGTTATATAAAGTCCACATGAGCTGGTTTATAACCCTGCTTGCTGTGGTAGACGTTATTGAACTTGTCTTTCACTCGTTCATGTAGGTTACAGTGTCCTTAGCAGTGTCCTCTGCCTGGCAACCCGGGTGAGCTTGGCATCTGTGGAGGGGTGGGCGTGGCAGGCAACTCTCTCGGGTGTTTTAAATTGGACGGCTGTAGCAATTTTACACACTCACTCTCATTTCCTACTGATTGTTCCTTTAATAATAGTGAAAGTATATAGATAATAATGCAAAAAGTAAAAGACCCTTTCCTTTTTCAGAACTGTACGTTGAAATGAACAAATGAATATATTAAGTTATTATATAAAGTCATTTATTTACCTGTTTTGTATAGGTATATTTTAAGTTTACTTATGTATCATAAACATCTTTAATATATACCTTTATTGCTATTTTTTTCATCAAATGTTGTCATTTATTATACATGTCTATTAGAGTGTATGTTAAATACTGGGGCTAGTACTGTGCCTTGCCCATATCTGCCCCAAGATTTGGAGTCCGCCAAGTTGCATAGATGGCCCCTATGGCAACCGGTTCAGCCCTCCAGCCGAAGCTTTAAAAGAACTTTCACTCTTTTTTTAAAAGAAGTCAGACGTCCAATGTCAGCCACATTCCCAAGTTGTCCCAGGTCTCATTCTCCCAGCTGTCCTCTGGTACTGGGTCACAATTTAAAAAGTTATTTCAACCATATTGATCATGTTGTGTAGAAACGTGTGGTTTTATGTCTATGGTACTCCAGTGTTCTCTGCCCTGGACCACTCGACCCACGGTCAGTAAGCATCATTGACGCTGACCGACACGCACCTGCACTGCTTCACTCTCTGCACCTTCCGTTGCCGATAGGGCGGCTGCAGCCCGGGGCAGTGCAGGCGCACCGTTACCGTGGTGATCCGGTGCGGCCGACAGAAGGCACAGGACTGGAACGAGGCGTCGTGGTTGACCGGTTTCTGGCTGCGGTGGGCTCGAGACCGGGAGCGGGATGTGAGGTGCCGAGGGATGTAGAAGGAATTACACTGGCCGTAGCAGAACCGGTTGACGACGGTCCGACTCAGACAGCCTTCCAGACTGATGGTCTGCCGCAGCGGCTGCGTCTTGCACCAGTCACTCTTCAGGTACTTCCTCTCGGTCACCACCAGTGCCTCGCGACTCGACGACAGCACATCCTGCTTTGCTTTCTGTCTGCGTGCCGGCGGTTGCTGAGGCAGGGACGACAGCGTGATGGAAGGTGAGGAGGAGAGCTCGTTGCCCTTCATCTTATATGGGGAGGGGATGGATCCTCGTGGACGTGGCTTCTTGGGTTCCATGGTTGCGCAGATGGTCCATGCCAGAATGGCGGGTAAGACCAGTTTCCAGAACATCCTGAAAGCAAAAGAGACAGAAATTATTATTTTATTGAATCAATAATTCTTTGATTCTTTAAATCTTCTAAGTCCTCTTGGACTTCTGGCCACACTGCATCATCAAGGGCTGAACCAGCCATCTAACAACAGGGTAACCAATTTACAGCCTTACAATGACTTTAAATGAACTAAAATGAACTGTTATACTACTATAGCCCTATCCGGAAGAAATTCGTTTTTCTGTAAAAAATATTTCACAATTCTACTTATTGATAAAACTCTTGCATCCGGACTGCAATTGATAAAACAGGAGGATCAGTGAGTTTTTTTTGGCTTTCTTGGTCACATGACATCGCATTCAGTAGCTCCTCCATTTCCACTTGCTGTTGTGTTTACGTGGATCTCAATGGAAACGCGAGCCCAAAGTGTAATTGCGGTGTGTGGTAGTGGACAAATAACTATTTTATTAAACATGAGAATACAAAACTCAGAGATGTGCGTCCGGACGGAAATGAAATTACCGGATAACCACGGAGTTCAGTGAAAGACAGGAGGTTATAACACCTGTAATTTTCTAAAAGGATGTTTGAGAAAAACAAATATATGGTCATTCTGGATGGGAATAAAATCACAGAGGACTTCCTATGAAAGTGAAATTTACTCCAGGACCCCCTGAGAATTTAATCCTGTCTAGATAGGGCTCATGTCTCAGTACAGATCGATAAAAAGCATTTATAGACATATAAATGAGTGAATCAGGAAAATCGCCCTGACTGAAGTTAACCCGTGAATTAGGATTCATGAAGGGGGAGTCACAATGCTGTTAGCCAAACAGAGGTGAGATGTTTGCATATTATGAATGTTCAAGAGTAAGGGCTGAAATCGTAGCATTCCTCCCCACCCACTAATCCTCCACCGAACTAAAACGGCCTGAAACAGGAGCACAAAAATAAGGTCACAGACAATTCATTCGTACTAGAGACCACCACAACATTAGTGGAAAAAACAAACAAAAAAATAAAACATGAAATGCATCCTTTAATATACAGTCCAGAATGTGGTTGAGAAGACTCGTTAATACTATGTCACCTTTACCTTGACCAATCAACAGATTCCACTTGTGTTAGGAAAACCCTTTCCTTACATGTCTACTTTGCTGCTTTCAGATGCTGACATTTAATCCTTTCCCTCCTTCCTCCACGTCATCCATGTCTTCCATCCATGTTTAGCAAGATCTATAAGGGTCCAGATAAAGTAAATAAAGTAGCAAATGCTTGTCATGCTTGTCTCTGTAAACTTCTGGTGGACCTTACTTACTCACTGTATTTGTAGTCATGAATAACCAACAACAAGCAAGTCTTGAGTGAATGAGAGTATTGTGATTTGTGGTTTGCAGAAAGATTAACTAGTTTAAAGTGTCATGAAGATAAATGAAAGAAATTGGCTGAATTGTACACAGGTCAATAAAAAAAAAAAAGTTTAGTCTGGTTTAGTTTGGTAGAAGTAGACCATGCGACGCCTGAAACATTGCGACATCAGGCAGCATGATCTCATTTCTATCCTATGAATTCCAGGAGGAATGCTCAGCATGTCTTCTTTATTCGCAGTGTGAGAAGTTTTTAAGGCGGGAGGTAATACTTTCAGAGAAGAACCGCAGAAGTGCCTCAGACTCCAGTGGCAGAAAAGAATTGCATCTCCATCCAGCAACATCTCCAGCAGCCCCAGCCGCTGTTTACTCTCCCAGCAGCCCCAGAGTCCCCCCGCGCAAATAAACATGGCCGCCCTTCAAAGCGGAGCGGCGGAGGAGCCGTGAGCTTGGCAGGAAGCGGCCTTTTCTGTCTGTGTTGCGGCAGGGAAAAATAATTAGGGCTTTGCTTACACCAGCACCGAGATACGCCACGGCCGTGTAAACAGTCTGAGAGAGAGCGCCATGTGAAGGTTATTAGAGCCGGATGTGGGGAGTTTCAGCAGTCTGCTGATTCAACCCCTCACACGCCGGGACCACACGCTGACCCCAGGGGGCTCTTATGATTTGATTAGTTTACGCACGCCGCTTATCGCTTTCACAGAGCACTGTGATGGTGTAAATGGGTTCTTTCAGGTAAGCACAAAGACCAGCATCCCTCAGAGCTCACAATCATTCACCCAATCCATATATGGGCATAAAGCTACAAAACAGACCACTTAGAATTCAGCTTTTGTGATATAAACCAGCACATTTGCATATCTGCTTATCCTGCATAGAGAAATTTAGCCTTGACCATTAATGCCAGAGAACAAAGTGAAATACTACATACATATATAAATATACAGCCGTGGAAAAAATAAGAGACCACTTAAAAATGATGAGTTTCTTTTTACAAAATTGGAAACCTCTGCAGTATAATCAAGAGGATGGATGATGAAGATGGATGATCACAAGTCATCAAACCAAGCTGAACAGCTTGAATTTGTGCACCAGGAGTAAAAGCATAAAGTTATCCAAAAGCAGTGTGTAAGACTGGTGGAGTAGAGCATGCCAAGATGCATGAAAACTGTGATTAAAAACCAGGGTTATTCCACCAAATATTGATTTCTGAACTCTTAAAACTTTATGAATATGAACTTGTTTTCTTTGCATTACTTGAGGTCTAAAAGCTCTGCATCTTTATGGTTATTTCAGTCATTTCTCATTTAATGCAAATAAATGCTCTAAATGACAATATTATTTTTGGAATTTGGGAGAAATGTTGTTTGTAGTTTATAGAATAAAACAATTGCTCAATTGGTCTGGTTTAGGTGTGGAGACATACTTGGCCAGTTTATCACATTTAACCTTAGTTTAGAATTCAGTTTTCCAGCACTGGCAGCACTCACGCAGCCCTAGACCATGATGCTACCACCACCATGCTTGACTGCAGGCAAGGGACATTTGTCTTGGTACAGACTGTTTAGTCCCCTGAAAAAATAGAATTCTTGTCAATAGAATAGGAATAGAATCTGGATCAGATCAATGTGTGCCTATCTGTACCATGCCTAATGAGCTGTGGAGTTTTGTGACTGTATTCTGTATTTTTGGATTAATGGTGCTCCATCCACTAAAGGATATTAACTGACATCACATTCCCACCGTAACAACGTTGCTGTGAGTCTTACGGTAAAAGGCCAAACCAGCATGGGAACAAGTGATTATGTGCTCAAACAGTGATCTGTCGAGGTTAACAAAGAACCAATGATCTGTAGACATCAATATGTTGCCAGAAAATAGGGCTCCTGATTTCAATGCTGGGGAAATAAATGAAGCAAATAGTTCTCAAACCTGGTCCTAAAGCATTACCTGTTTATATCCTCAGTAACAGCTCACCAGTTAATTCATTAATTGGCTGTAATTAGTGAAAACTCTCTCAAACCTGCAGGACAGTGCTACTTCAGGACCAGAAGTCACTAAGCACAGTCTATAGGAATACTGTAGTTGGTGTTGGAGTTGGAGATGTGATGTTGAGAGTGGTGATCACCCTTTAACCTGACCTTACTTACGCTCCTACATTACTGAACGTAATCACATCATCACAATGCTCCAAAATGTAGAGGACAGGATAAACTTAATTTACTTTAGCTCAAAAGGTGTATTATAGCTAGTCTTAAGGCTTAATAAGACATGATTATTCTTATGCCAGGTTCACACTGCAAGATTTAAATTTTTTAGTCGTCAACAGTTTTTCACTGATTGGCGACAAAAACTCTGCTCTGAGGCAAATAGGGCATCTCACACAGTCGCTTGCCGAGCCACAGTGTCACAGTTGCCTGGCAAATATTTGACATGCTAGGTATCTTACCCAGTTGGCGACTGGGAGCCAGGAGCAGGAGCTACATATGGCCAATGGAATCACAAAAAGAGAGAATAATGGGTCCAAAATGCATCTCCCTGCATTTCTGGAACCATTTATAGAGAGTCTGACCACTTTCTGTCCCCCCTGTTAGATCATGAAATGGAGCTACATAAAAAATAAATATGAACTACTTGTTCTGTGTATTTCTTTAATTTAAGAGAGTAGAATAATTATATTTTACCAAAAAAGCAAAGAAAGTGTGCCTGAATATTTTAGTTTATCTACAGATAAACACTGTAATGCTCTAGCATAAAGAACAGAAAACTCAAATTGCATTGCCTGTGTGCACCAAAACAGAGGGAGCTCCTTATGCTGAAAACTGTGCTCATGTGACATAACTAGGCTGGAGGCAAAGTGATGTGCAGCAAGGTAGAGTGAGGTAGAGGTCCACAGGGAACATACATGCCAAACTAGTTCTAACCCTAAGACAAATACGTGTTAGCAAAGGTAATAGGTGAGCTAGAACATTTTTGAGAAGCTTTAATTAATTGAGGATCTAAATGTATTGGGTTTCGCGTTAATATCCTAATTCCTATATTTCCTTCGGGATAAATAAAGTATCCATCCATCTATCTAATCAGAATATTCAACAGCTTTATAGCACACCAGATTTGTTGTACATTTATTGGAATTATCGTACACCCCTAGTCCAGATCAAACAAGGTAAGTGTAAAAGCATCCTGAGAGTTTATAAGACCAGCAGAAACTTCTATGGGAGATATGAACTACCAAGGTTCTGTAAAGCCAGTTTAATCTCTCAACAGCAGCGACTTAAGAACGGGAAAATTTATGAGCAGATCTTAAAAAGGCAGGATTAGTTGGGTTACAGACAGAAGACTTCACAGAATGATCAAGAACCCTAATCATCGTATCTGCTTTGATGAGCAACACTTTCAGAACAACAAGCAGCATCAAGCTCACAGCCTCTTCATGACCAGTAACTATTTGAGTGCTCCAACACCATCCAAACCACAAATACCAACATGTCTCACACATCCCCAGCCCACATCTCAGCCGAGCCGATACCAGCATGACTTACTGCTTCCGAGCACTGATTACCGACAGCAGACTGTTGACGCTGCAGATCAAGGCTAATAAATCGGCCGCTCGCACACGACATGTTCGAGCTTTCTTTCCTGTTTTCAGACACGGAGACAAACAAACAGGACAGACGGCCGGTCTGGCAGGACAGACACATGCGCTTTGATGTGTGACGAGTACCTGAAATACCACAAATAACAGGCTTTATAAATCCACCATTATGAGCACTTCCCAGCAAGTATGTACACACACTCACCGAAACACGCGGAAAAATAACAAACCCGAGTCACCCAACATCAGCGGCAGTTTGACTAAATCCTTCCACCATGTAATTACCTCCTATTAGGGCTGCAATCCCGGCCCATGCCTACACACGGGTACCCTAATCTCCAGTGCCTTACAGAGGAGTGGATGAGGGTGCTGAGGGCCATTTGGACACTTTTACCAGACCACATCTGCATTGCATATACACCAGACTTACCAGAGAGAGAAAGTGATGAGAGAGAGAGAATAGGGAGACTAGAAGGCTCAAGAGGCCCTTTGTCATCATCAAGATTGAACCACTAAGATGAGCCAAGACTCATCTTCTTAGAAGCATGAGAATGAACCTATGAAAGAAGCCAAGACTCAGAAGCAGAGCCTTCTTTAGAAGTATGAGAATGAAATTCAGAGAGAAGCCAAGACTCTTTTTTAGAAGCATGAGAAGGACCCTATGAAAGAAGCCAAGATTCAGAAGGAGAATCTTCTTAAAAGTATGAGAATGGAACTCTGAAAAAAGCAAAGACTCAGAAGGAGAACCTCATTAAAAGCTTGAGAATTAACCCCTGAGATGAGCCAAGACTCAGAAGGAGAACTTTATAAGAAGCATGAGAATGAACCTATGAAAGAAGCCAAGACTCAGAAGGAGAACCTCATTAAAAGCTTGAGAATGAACCCCTGAGATGAGCCAAGACTCAGACGAAGAACCTTCTTAGAAGTATGAGAATGAACCACTAAGAGTCAATATTCAAAAGGAGAACCACCTCCTTAGAAACATGAGAATGAACCACCGAGAGAAGCCAAGACTCAGAAGGAGAACTTTATTAGAAGCATGAGAATGAACCACCGAGAGAAGCCAAGAATCAAAAGGAGAACTTTATTAGAAGCATGAGAATGAACCTCTGAAAGGAGCCAAGACTCAGAAGGAGAACCTCCTTAAAAGTATGAGAATGAACCTATGAAAGAAGGCAAGAGTCAGAAGGAGAACCTCATTAGGAGCATTAGAATAAACTACTGAGAGGAGCCAAGAGTCAATATTATGTATTGGCTCATCTCAGTGATTACTAAAGGCTTTAGTTGCTGCACTGTACACTGTGGATGGTAATGCCTACTATGATGTATTCCTGGTATGCGTGCATGACATTCTGGATGCGCAATGGAATGTTTCATACATCTGGCAATAAATATCAGGCCTCACATCAGCTAGCCTGTGTTCAGCCTTATCCACAAGATAACTCCTCAAAACTTATACAGATGTAAGGTAACACCCTATGCTCAGTTTACATACTGATACGTCATTATTTAGTTTGTCAGTGTAGGTCGTTTTTACAGGTGGGTTTAACAATAAAAGACTGATGATGAACTTGTCCTCTAAATGCATTTATCAGCGAATGGAATTCCTCTCTTGAGTTTTGGATTTCCTCAGTATTCCTTCTCAATGACAACTCAGTCAACAGGCAACAACAATGATTGCAATAGGAGGGTCAAAAGTAAAGATAACCACTCTGAAATTACTGTCAGAACCTCATATTGTCAGAATCTCATTCCATCGTTTTTTTTCATTCATTTTAAAATGTCTAGTTGTGGTCTCTAGTATGAATGAATGTCATTTTTTGTGCTCTGATGTTTCTATTTAGCCTTGCTTTATATCACTAAATAACTGGTCTTTGGAGAAAGACAGGATTTGGCTCTTGCTCATGAATATTTATACATTTAAATATCTTGCCTCTGATTGGCTAACAGTATTGCAGCAGAGAACGCCTACCTGTGTTCCCCCACAGTAAATTTTACAGCTCTAAAACTCAAAGGACAAAATATATTCAGAGATACAGCCTTAGTTATAAAGATATAACACTGAGTGCTAAAATAAAGTAAACGCTTAATCTTCACTTAACATCAGACTCTCAGCATGAACTCACGAGTTGACTTAGACACAGGGCTTTTCCTGATCATATTTCTTAACATTTTCTATTAATTCTACTGCAGACAATGGGGGTTGAAGAACAGTTTTGTGTGCATCATGCATATACAACGCAGAGAGACCTATAGTATTTCACAAAGAACAAGAAAAAGTGCATTTTAGCGGAAAGAGACATTTAAAGCATCTGATCTAAAGTACTACAGAATTGATTAGTGGTGCAATGATCTTAAGATGTTACCTATTACATAACTGTGAAAACATATTTGTGACATATTTGCTTATTTTTTAAAAATAATTCAATTTAGTTTAACGCATCACAGTTTCCTAGAAAATCATGACCACATCGAACCGCTGTGAGGTCAGAGATTTACACACTCCTACTCAGAACAGAGTTGTAGAGCTGATGAACTATGGCTATGGCTGCATGCTCTCGCACGATCTTTTTTTCTGCTCAGTCTATTACAGCAGTGCCGCTCCAAGCTGTCGATGGTGGAGGGCAGGAAGGTAAGGGTCCCTGCCTCACGCTGCGTCCGGATCAGAATTCAGTGCGTGGAGCTGAATAAAGAAACAGTACTTAAGTGTGTCAGATGCTGTTGGTTTGGTGGAGTGTGTTGGGAAAACTCAGGTTACAGTGCATAGCTGTGGCTTGGACTGTGGGCAGACCCGCCATATCATGACTGAATACACTTAATAAATCCAGCCCACACACACGCAGTCCTTCAAATTAAGCCATATTATTCATTAATGACCAGTCAAACTATACACTGGGTGTAGCTCTTTTGGTTTCTCTCACCCACACACACCCAAACAGCCCTTCAAATTAAGGCATATTTTACTGCTTACTAATATTGGGATATTAATACTGTATCTGGACTGAATGTTCTGCTGAAGAGGGAAAATCCCTGAAAAACAGAGCGTTTTCAATAGCTCTAAAACAGTGTTTTATGCTAATGTATTAGTGCACTGTAGTTTACATTTTTAATACATTCTATTACTCTAAAGCAGAGTATTATCTGTATTATACTAATGTTATAAAGGACCAAATAAAACATCAATAACTAAAACCAGATTAAACAAAGCAATAATGTTGATAATGATAATAATAATAACAACAATAATAATATCCACTGTACCTGAAGATATAGTGACGTTTGGTCCAGCCAGACTCCGGGTAGCGCGTTCCCAGCAGAGGTCACTCAGAGGTCAGGGTTCAGTGGTCAGGTCAGGCAGGAGAAGCGAATGTGCTTGAGAGGTGTGGAGACTCCAAATACTCTCAGAGACTCACAGGGCTCTACCCTACCCCAGACTCAGACTCTTAAATCCTCCAGACACACCACTGAGAAAGATTCTGTCCTCTAAATACCCCAAAAGAGACTAATCTTCACCTCTACATACCTTACAGAGATAGTTCTGCAAATCTAAATATCCTACAGAGAAGGATTTTGTCCTTTAAATACCCCAACAGGGATATGTTCTGTCATCTAAGCACCTCACAGAGATAGATTTCACCCCTAAATACGCAAATATGAGATGAGATTTTGTCCTCTAAATACCCCACACAGAAAGATCTTCACATGTAAATACCCCAAAGAGACAGATATTTACAAGAAAATATCCCAAAGAGATAGATCCTCACCTCTAAATACCCTACAGAGACAGAACTTTGCCTCTTAATACCCCACAGAGATAGATTTCATCTCTAAATACTGCAAATGAGATATATTATGTCCTCTAAATACCCCACACAGAAATATCTTCAAATCTAAATACCCCAGAGAGATAGATCCTTACCTCTAAATACCCCAAATAGATAGATCTTCACCTCTAAATACCCCAAATTGATCTGCAAATCTAAATACCCCCAGAGATAAATTATGCTATAACATGCAGAGATAGATCTTCACCTCAAATGCAAAATGCAAAAGATAGATTGTGTCCTCTTAATACCCCACAGAGATCAATTCTTTCCTCTAAATACCCCACAGAGATAGATCCGCACCTCTAAATACCCCACAGAGGTGACAGACAATTTAGAGATAGACTCCCTCTTCTACATATTGGACCAAGATAGACCTTCTCCTTTTAAATAGCCCACAGAGATGTGCTTTCTCAATTAAATGCCTCCCAGCACAGAGGCATGCACTCTCCTCTAAATATTCGGAGGTAAATCAACCTCAAATTGCAGTCAGAGAGCTGAGAGCTGATGTTTTGTGGAGATCACAGTCTAATCCAAACCAGTAAATACCCCACACTTAATACCCCAGTCTGTTAGGCTGCTGTGAACACCTCAACCTAAATCCAAAAAAAGTCCTTCCTCTGACTCTGAGTATCCTACAGTGACAGTCCTGCTCTAAATCCCCCTCAGTGAGACTCTCTCCTCTAAATACCCATCAGCTCTCCTGGATCCTGCAGCTTCACTGGCTCCGTCTGGACCGTGGTTGGCGTGGTCATGCTTCATTTCTGACGATCCTCTGTGCTCTCCCCTCCGTGGGGCGTCCCGAGTGCATTCTGTTCCACTGAGTCGCCGTGTCCCACAGTCTCTGAATCATCCCGTCCTTCTGTGGTGCTGAATCTCCTCTTTCAGTCACTGATTCAGTGAGTTCTCAATCCTCTTCAAAAGAGCTTCACAATATCTGAGTGAATGAAGCAGAGAGTAAATGTGTATCTGTAGAAGTCATACACTCACAAGCATCCCTCTCTCTCTCTCTCTCTCTCTCTTCATTTCTTGTGCTTGTATTTGTACTGCTCCTCCCCTTCCAAAAAAAAAAACAAAACGTTCTCTTCACTTATACCAGAGCAGTTGAGTTTTATACTTCTAAAATAGTACTACAGTGCATTGCATTAAAGCAGATTAAAGCAGTTCTGTGTTATATGACTGTACTAGCATACTATTGTTCCATGATACTACACTGTAGAACACTATGGGCCACTATTTGAGTCATCTATAGCGCACTGTTCAATTGCGGATCTTTGGTTTCCTGAGGGCGAAAAAAAATACGCCTTGCTCTACTCGAAGCACGCAAAAGGCATGTAGTAATTCGCTTAATTAATCATGGGTGCGTTTTGGGCGTAACATGAAATAAACCAATCAATGTGCAGTGTTGGGCAGGTTACTTTGAAAAAGTAATTAGTCATAGTTTTGCTAGTATTGACCCACGCCCTTGACTGGGCAGAGAAGAAAAAAAAAAAGAGGGGGGGCGAACTCAGAGTATTTGGGGTGGAGTTCGGGACAGCTTCGCTGTAAAGCGTGAAGCCGAAGCCCCCCCTCACAAGAAGAGCAACATGAGGAAAAATAATACAATTAAAGAAGGAGGTAGATGGGGAGGAGGTGGGTGCGAGGTTGTTCAACGAGCAGGTAGAGAGGAAGTGACGGTTTAAATAGGGAAGGAAGTGGGAGGAGTGAGGGCGTGGATCAACTCCCAAAACTAAGCTATAATACATAGCTCCACTACTAGTTACTTCTCCAAAAAAGTAACTGAGTTACTAACTGAGTTACTCCACTATAAAAGTAACTAGTTACCAGTAAAAGTAACTATTGCGTTACTTTTGTGTTACTCGCCCCCGTAACACCCACACCCTCACCTTCTCAGAGCGTGTTTCATAAGCCAGACGAATAGAGTGCACAACAGCAAAGGACCTTAGTGAGTTTGAAGACGTAATCTTACTATACCTTATCCAATCATTGCTTAGGCGGTTATCTCATCCTCCCCTCCCTTGTGACTCACACACACAACAAACACACGCACACTTGCGCCTTTGTCTGTATGCGCAAAGTAAAAAAAAAAAGTTAATTGAGCGGCTAAAGTAACGTGCAGTAACGGGGTGTGGGAAATGGTAACGGCGTTATAGTGACAGTCAGAGTAATTAGTTAGATTACTCGTTACTGAAAAAAGTAACAGCGTTAGTAACACCGTTTATTTCAATGCCATTATTCCCATCACTGAAAATGTGTGACTTAACATTCCCTTTAAGGCGCGTTTGTATCTTAAGAGTGCGGCGCTTTGTGTGTCTCAGCAAAAGAAACTGATCCGCACCTTCACCACAGCCTTCTATAGTGCCATTTACTGTTTTACATTAAAACCTTGGTAATACTTCCAGCATACAACCCTACAGTTTATTATAGCAATGACTTTATGCTGGCTGAGGACTGCAGTCGAGCATTTTGCTGTCCTTATTAAACAACCAACAACCCTTTAAATTTATATTGTATTGTTATACAACAATAGGAGTACATTTACTAAAGCAAATATTGTACAGGTTTATGATTACACACTCCCATGCAAAAGGTCATGGGACAGTACCTATTATCATACTAGTATCATACAAGTATCATACTGTCCTACTGGAAGCTTAAGAATGTGTTACTGACCTGTGGAATATGCATGTGGGGCCTCCTCAGCTAAATGTGAACTAATGCGCTGTCCACTGTGGGTGGTAATGTCTTCTACGATGTACAGTATTCCCCATATAAATATAAACGTCACACTGTGGATCAAGAAAAGGTAAATATCTGCACGACTTCAGAAATGGAATGACCTCATCCATCTGACACCCACTTTCAGGCTCCATTTTAACCCAGAGAATAATTCATGGCGTGGATCCCATAAGATAATACTTTAAGCTACTTCCAATGATCAAGTTACTGTACATACTGCTTGCTATCTAGGGATGGGCAATACAGCCCTAAAATAATATCACAATGTTATTAAAAATATATATTTAAAGAGTACACTACTGCAAAAAAAAAAAAGAATATTAAATAAATTTGCCAATATTATTACTTACGATATGATATTATAAGATAAATCTCTCCTAATAAAGATTTTCACCAGATTGTAACAGAATGATACTAAATACCTCTGGAATACCTCTGGAATCAAGAGGAAGATGAATGATCACAGCCATCAGACCAAGCAGAACTGCTTGAATTTTTGCACCAGGAGTAAAGATATAAAATTATCCAAAAGCAGTGTGTAAGACTGGTGGAGGAGAACATGCCAAGAAGCATGAAAACTGTGATTAAAAGCCAGGATTATTCCACCAAATATTGATTTCTGAACTCTTAAAACTTTATGAATATGAACTTGTTTTCTTTGCATTATTTGAGGACTTGAAGCTCTGCATCTTTTTTGTTATTTCAACCATTTCAGCTCTAAATGGCAATATTTGTTTGAGAGAAACTGATTTAGAAACTGAAGTGCTCTCTTATTTTTTTCCAGAGCTGTATACATAAACCGGACTATGTGCAATAACATTAAACAAAGTGCAATAATGTGCAAAATATTTTTTTGCTGGATTTTTGTATATTGGATTTTTGAATTTATATTATGTCCCTCTGTTCCTTGTGTGTATTCATAGTTTACTGTAATGATGCTGCTGTAATCCTCCCAAAGGTATGTATGTATGTGTGTATGTATGTATATACCTATCTATCTCCGTGTTCACAACCTCACTCACAACTCATACAGGCGTGGATCCCATGAGATCACATGACCCTTTAAGCTACCTCAAAAGATCAAGTTACAGTGCATACTGCTATCTAGGGGTGGGCAATATGGCCCTAAAATAATAATAATAATAATAATAATAATAATAATAATAATAATAATAATAATAATGATACATTAATAATATCTAATAATAAACTGTGGTTTTATGTCACCCATGTGCTTTATATGTACTAAACTATATAGAACTGCTCGCTCCCTCTGTGCTGCCATTTGTACAGACATTCGTTCAGTAGCGAACGCTTACACAAATGAATTCTCCCAGATCTGAACAGTGCTGATAAAAAAACCCACATCAGATATCGCACATTTTCTTCACTGTTGGATTCGCTGTTTAACTGGCAGGTTTCCTGTGTAATTACTCACTTGTTATTAAACATCAATCAGTCGCTACAGGCTTTCAGCTAAAATATTATATGTAACACAATGGCAAACACTTTCAGACACAAAAGCCCCTGTCTATCACTTTGTATTGCTCATGATTGCCCCTTTTTTTAAAGCATTCGTGAGTCATTATTCCATTCAACAGAGAAGATTCATGCTGCAGTCTGACTCTCACTTTCTCTCACTTTCTTCCCTCATTCTCAGAATCGTTCTATCTGGCGGTTTTTAAACACAACCACGTTCAACCACAACAGGAATAACATTTGTTTTCTCTCTCTTTCTCTGTGTCATTGTTTCTGTCATTCTCAGTCTCATTAGCTCTCGCTCTTACACACAGATCCGCATACGCAAGACAATACGTCATCCCGAGATGCCTCCAGAGTCTGGTGACACTCTACGCTGAAAGACTGGCCAAGTAATTGTCTCCATCAAATCCATTAAAAATATGTGTGTGCTTTAACTGCTTTTGATATAATTATTATGATACTGTGTCACTTTGTCACAGCAGTTCTACCAACTCTACCAACTCTGGTAAAGCCCCCTTCTCCTTCCCAGAAGCCCCGGGCAACAGCCCCCCTCAAACCCAACTCCGCACGTTCGTCAGGCTCAAAGCAGACCACATCAAGAAACAGAATCACTTTGGGATTTCTACACCAAAAAAAGCCAATAACAACAACAAAAAAACACAACTCTGGGAAAAGGTCCCCGTGGCACGAAACGAGCCGCTGCCGCAATCTGCGCTGCTTTTGTTGTGCTGTCTGTTTTGAAACTGCGGTCAGGTGGATTTCTTTTGTAGTACGCCATGAAGAGGAGTCTGGAGAACAGAGTTTCGAGAGCAGGGGTCAGAAGTATGAAACCCTGTACGAAACATCTCAGAGTCTAGTGCTGGAATACATTTTCATAATTCATATCCGAATAAGTTCCATTAAAAAGACTGGAGAAGAGCTCTGGGATTGGTAAAGGCTCCCAATCCCAGCTCATTCTTGAAGACTCGATGCTTTACATCAGGGGTGTTTAGTTAGAACGGTCCAGTACGGTCCAGTTGGAGAAAAACATCTGACCTGCTAGGTTGTTTTAACTATGATGAAAAAAATATATAATAATAATAAAATGCCTCTCTGGACAGATTTTTTGTACACTCCTCCCCTGTCTCTCTTGTGCTTGGCGTGTCTTTAGTTTCCGCCGTTTTCGTTTTTCCGCCAGTTCTCAGGCTCCCTATCTCTTTATAAAGGCGCTTTTCCCTGGCCGCGTCCCAATTCACCATCCGGGGCAGCGGTCTGCACAGATCTGATTGGCAGAGGAGAGCGTTTGGTAATCTTACACCACACGTGATTGGTCTGTGAGTTTACTGCGCCTCAGAATATGTGAACTGTAAAGAAAAGAAAAGTTCCACCGCTTTAAATGAACACTGTCAGAATTAAATCCTTCTTAGTAGTTTATCGGTTTGGGTCCACATTGGACAACGTCTGGGTCTGGACCCGGACTGCGGTCCGCCTATTAGTGACCCCTGCTTTACATGTTGGAGCTACACAATATATTACTTTAGGATCAATACTGCAAAGTACACAATGCGTAAAAGTCAAATTGCAGAAGGTGCAATGTGCATGTTTTGTGCAATGCCAAATAATGTCAAATTTTTAATGTTTGACACAAAGAAAATGTACTCATGTTATCATTTTACATGACAATATCTATCAGATTAGATTGTAATGCTATTTATCCAATACTATGTATGCTCCTCTGTGCTGAGGTATATTAAAGAATTAGGTAAACAAACCAGAACAGAGCCCATTCCACGTTGGTGAAAAGGGGAAAAAGAGGTAAGAGTGATGCCAATCAGAGAAAGCATCTGTTAGCTGCTACTATGCTGCCACTACGATCGGGAGTTTGCTGTAATGCAGCTTGCAATCAGCTGCCGGAGCCCCGAGAGAGCACAATTGGCCTTGCTCTTTCTGAGTGGGTACATGGTGCTCCTTCTCCCTTATCACTCCTAGATTGATGTCGATCAGCACAAGGCGTCTGTGAGCTGATGTATCGGAACCGAGTCGCTGTGCTTTCCTCCGAGCACGCTGTGATGCTACTCGGTAATGCTGCATCAGCAGAAATTTGAAAAGGGGCGGAGTCTTACTTCACATGTACTGGAGGAGGCTTGTTCTAGTCTTTACCCTCCTGGTGTTGTGGCATCACTAGTGATAGGGATATATAGCAGAGTAGCAGTTAATTGGGAAAGACAATCGGCCTAGCCAAATCCAACCAAAGCAAAATAGCTATGACTGAACAGAGATGGTTAATGAGACGTGTACTATAGGATTAAAATATTTTTAAAGACTCCTTCAGCTACTTTTAGTTGAACCCATTATAGACACAGATGTGCAAATCCACACACAAAGCTTGTCTTGTCTCTGTAGAAAAGTGCAGCCCATTAAACAAGATTCTCTGGAGCACCTATTTGTCAACCTGGCTGATTTAATGCCAGGCAGAGCCTAAGGGGTATAAAGTCCCTCAGCACTGAGTCGTGGAGCAGTAGAACTGTGTTCTTTGGAATGATGGTTCTCCATTCAATACTTTTGTCTGTATATTGTATAAAACTCTATTCTGGTACAGAAATCTGAGCCACTCTTCAGCAGCAGTTTCATTTTAACCAGTTGTGACTCGAACGTTTTCTCCAAGTTTTCTTCCAAGACACCGTCCCTGTAAATCATCCTTCACAGGAGCACAGTTCTGTTAAGTGATGATCTTCTGAAATCATCACTTACTGCTGCAGGTGCTTCCTTATCCATCTCAGTGTGTCTGGATCAGCTCCGACTGGACACAACTAGTGTTCTTCCAGCTCATCAATGTAACACTGTCCCAAAGAATTCTTTCTTTTTTATCTTGTGTTTAAAAGGCTCAGATCACATTATCATAGAGTCTGAATTATTAAGGGTTTAGGCCTGCTTTTCTTTCTTTTGAAATATTCGTAGAGAGTATTTGATTCAGATTTAATGAACACTTCTTTCTGTTCATACGTAACAGCTTTGTGCTAATGATCTGGTGGCGTTTAGCTTCAACACTTCAGAGACAGCTTCATGCTGATCAAAAAGAGCAGATTTTACTAAAATAATAAAGAATTGAATAAATTATGATTTTATTTTCTCTTCCATTGTTAAGAGCGCATATTAAAGCTCTTTTGGACAAAATGTGCTTTAAACAAATGTGAAAAAAGTGGATATATCTTGGTCTTCAGGACTTTCATACTTCCAGACTTTCTTTCTGTAAGATCTAAACAGATGTTTAAGTCCTGCTCTTGGACCTAGATTAAAGGTTCCCAGTTCACATGAATTTAATATTAATCCTTTATATCACAGGATAACTTTGTCAACTTTGGTACGCCCTCATTCTATCTCATGTCCCTTTACCCATGTGTTCACACAAACAGAACTGCTGCCACCTAGTGGTGAGAATTCAGTGGTGAGCTGCCGCTGAGACTGCGATCTCCTCCTCTGCAGTTGATAAAATGAGTAAATCAGAGCGAGAGCTATTCCGTTGTATGTTGAAGCCGTTTTAATATTATAATAAATAAATAAGCAAATCATAGATCAGCTATGCTCTGAAAAATAAACACAGCTATACTTGGGCAAATATGCTGCAGAGCCCGGTCAAAACATGATTTACTTGCTTCAGCAATAAAAAGTGAATTATTGCAGTGCTTTCAGATAAAGGACTGGCTTTAATACATCTCTCAAGACAAAATGTCTTTAAATATGGTATAAAAATAAACACAGGAGAGAAGTGAACAACAACGACAACAAAAAAAGAAAGAAAATAAATAATAAAAAAAAAAGTGCAGACTAGACATTGGACGTGGCCTACAGCTGTCTCCTGGGTGGCCATACAGTTGTGACAAGCAAATTTTTCTACTTTTTTTCTTTTTTAAATAGTGCAATAAAATTAATGGCAATGAGATGGAGGGCGATTGCAGTTGCAGAGAGAGTGTGGATCTTGAAAGCCTTGGACTAGAAGCAGCCGTGAGTTTACAAAGTGTTCTTGTGTTTATTTTTTAAAGGTTTAGCTTTACACTGTTAAATCTGTTGCCGTTTTTGTTTTTATAGTTGTTTCTTTTTTTTCGCTTCTGACATCATTTATATAGTTTACATGTAGACACTTTGGTCCGGCTGGACAGATGAAAGATGGAGAAGACGTAAAACATTGTTGTTTCTCTTGTTCAGAAAGTATGCCTCTTTTCTGTGGAAAAATGTCCTTTGGAAGCCTGAAATGCCCTTAAAAGAGCCTTTCCCCCCTTTTTTTCTCAGGCAGAAAATAAAGCGAGTAAAAAGTGATGTAAAAACTCAGTCCCTTGGACATGCATGTGATTGGTCCGCTGTCGGGGGCCGGACCTATCGGACAGCAGAGATGAAAGTGACAGCGTCCTCGTCCCCGGTGAATTCTCCGAGGCTCAGAAGGATTGCACAACAGCAGGCAGTCTCTTAGACGCCAGAGATTTCCCCTGTAAGAAAACAGAGAGGCAGAGAAAGAAAGAGAGACAGAGAAAGAGAGAGTGGTGACAGACAGACAGAGAATAGGAAAGAAAAACAGAGAGAACAAGGGAAAAGTGTAAGAATAGAAAAGCCAAGATGATCAAAAGAAAGTGCAAAAAGCTGATCTTATGTGTCTGTGTGAGCGAACGAGAGCCTCTCCCACACTGAAACACATTTCCAGCAGCTGTGTGTGAGCAGACACTCCTTAACAAGGGTTAGTAAACTATCAGAGCACAGCAAGCAGACAGACAGACAGACAGAAGATCTGAGCTGAGGAGGGAGGGAATTTACCTGGAAGCATTGTTTTCCTTTCAAAACAAGTTCTTACTTTTCTGCGGGCAAGAAGAGAGAAACAAGTGAGCAAAGAGATATTCTGGCAGCAGTGCTATTTATTTTACCAGGCCAAAATGTCTGACATGCAAATAAAATACAAACACACACACACACACACACTTACACATAGACACACAATTTACAGCAGAGGAGAGGAGACAAACAGAGAGGGAGGGAGGAGGGAAGAGAAGAGTCCAGTATATAAGGGAAAGAAGAATGCAAAAAGAAAGAGAGAGAAGATAATGGAAGAGATGATATGAAAAAAGTGAGAGAAAGAGAAAAGAAAAGAGAACAAGTACAGTAGAGAAATAAAAGAAGATAAAGAGCAGCGGAGAAGAGAATATAAAAGAACAGTGAAGAAAGTAAAAAAATGAAAAAAATGAAAGAAGATAAGGGTAAGAATAATAGTATAGAAGACAGAAAAGATACAAATCAGATGATACAAAAACATAGAAGAAAAAAGAAGAAAGGAAAAGACAGAAGATAAGGAGTTGATATGAAAAAGAAAGTGAGAGAAAGAGAAAAGAAAAGAGAATGCATTCAGTAGAGAAATAAATAAGATAAAGATGAGCTGACATGAGAACATAAAAGAACAATGAAAAAAAACAAAAAAATAAAAAGAAGACCATAAAGTAGATAAGAAAAATAAAAATAAAATAGAAGATAAGAAAGATACAAAATAGATTAAAGGAGAATTAAAAACATATAGAGAACAAAAGAGAAGTCAAGACAAGAGAGAAGAGAAAATTTTAAGAGAATAGAAGAAATGAGAAGAGATAAGGAGAAATGAGAGGAGGGGAGATGAGGAGAATAAAGAAAAGAGAAGATAGGTAAAATGAAAAGAGAAGATAAGAGAAAAAAGAAAAGAGAAAAATGAGAAGATGTGGAGAAATAAGAAGAGTAGATAAGAGAGGAGAAGAACATTGAAGAGAAGAGATGATAAAAAATAAATAAAGAGTAGAGAAGAGAAAAGAAGAGGAAAAAAGAAAAGAGAACTGAAGAGAAGAGAAGTGAAAAAAAACAGAGGAAAGAGAAGACAACAGAAGAGGAGAGAAGAAAAGAAAAGAGAACTAAAGTGTACAGAACAGAAGAGAAAAGATGAAAGAGAAGAAAAGGGAAGTGAAGAGAAGAAAAGAGATGAGAAGAGGAGAGGGCAGTTTGCTTCATCCTGTACGAGAGAAACTGTAGTGTTGTGTTGTCAGTAAAATTAAGTGTGACATCATAGAGGTGTTGGGGAGGTTCAAGCACCAGGACAGAGGTCATCTGACCAGATCTGACTTCTGATTGGTCAGTTAGGCAGTCACTCGGGGTGGGGGAACACACCCACTTACCACATTACGAGTGAATTTTTCAAATGAGGTTCTGCGGTCCTGAAAACTCCCAGACTTCAATCAGCACAAACCAAAAGATACACAGAGTAAAAACAAGAATGCACCAGTGTGTGTGTACTGTTGTGTGTGTGTGTGTGTGTGTGTTCAAAACAAAACGAGACAGTGCAACAACATGTGTGAGGCTGTGGTCATTCAGTTTGCTAGTTCAGATCTCAGTGGATTCTGGTCTGTGATGGATGTGAACTGGTTGTAATGGTTGTAGTTTGGGAATGATGTGTTCGGGTTTTACCTTCTTCTTGGCCTGCAGGAGCTCCTGGTAGGCACTGGATCTGATGAAACGACTGTATGAGTCACTTTTCATGAGCTTATAGATATGTTCCTGGAACACACACACACAAACACACACGCGTCACCTCAGTGTAAGATAAGGTTATTTATGACAGCATAAAGCTTATTCATCCCACAGTCTCTGATGTTCCCTCTCCCTTTTGAGACTGAACTGAATTCATTAAAATGAGCCCCAGATTGTAAAGCAGGCAACCGCTCTGACACTCAGCCTCCTGCGCACCTGTGCATCCTCGAAAGCGTAGCGCCCAGGGTCCTTAACGTTCTGTGTGGTTTTGTCGTAGCTCTTTGAGTCGACATTGATGGCACTCGGCGCTCCAGGAGCCAGGAACTCCTGCCAGATCTCCTGCACTCGCGTTGGCACCTCTCGAATCGGCCTCCGCTTCAGCTCCTGCACGGCCAACCAGAACCTGAGAGAGAGAGAGACAGAGATAAATGAGATAAATGAGAAAGAAGTGATAGGGGGAGAGTGAGAGAGAGAGCGAGAAATACACAAACAGTCAGGTTGCAGTGGTAATAAATAGCATGAGACCCATAAGAGACTGGACTGAAAAAAATAAGAGTCCACTTAAATATTATGAGTTTCTTTAATTTTAACAAATTAAAAACCTCTGGAATATAATCAAGAGGAAGACGGATGATCACAAGCCATCAAACCAAACCAAACTGAACTGCTTACATTTTTGCACCAGGAGTGTCAACAAATTATCCAAAAGCAGTGTGTAAGACTGGTGGAGGAGAACATGCCAAGATGTATGAAAACTGTGATTAAAAACCAGGGTTATTCCACCAAATATTAATTTCTGAACTCTTAAATCTTTATGTTTTCAGATGTTTCTGCATCTTTTTTGTTATTTCACTCATTAAATGCTCTAAATAACAATATTTTTAACAATGTTCATTTTACTCAAACATATACCTATAAATAGCAAAATCAGAGACACTGATTCAGAAACTGAAGTGGTCTCTTAATTTTTTCCAGAGCTGTATATGTCACAAGAACAATTAAAAAAATTCATAATAGCAGACTAAAGCGCTGCCACTATGATTGCGAGATTGCTGGTTCGAATCCAAGTCATGCAGCTTGCCATCAGCTCTCCGAGTCCGAGAGAGCACAATTGGCCTTGCTCTCTCTGGATAGGTAGATGGTAGATATTTCACCATTATTTACATCATTAAATGGAACCAGAACTGTAATACATAATATATTACAATTTATGAAATCATCTGAATTAAACAGACCTTTACGCTGCTTTCACACCTGTCTCACACCTGCCAGACTAGCAGGAGAAAACACATTTAAAAGGAGATGGATTTGTCTGAAGCATTAGCCAAACAGACCAGACACTTTCCACATCTTTTAAAGGGTCTGTCAGTCACATGTTATGGGCTTTTTAAGGGTTAAAGCTGAAACCAAAGGAGATCAAGAGAAACTAAAGAAAACAAAAAAATATATAAAACAAAATATAATAAAACTAAATACTACTACCAATATTAAACATCAGGTATATGATGAGGAGTGGTTTAACTGTTTTTGTTTAACTAATAACATTTACCACACACTATACAGAAAAGTGAAGCACTACGCAGAATCAGCAGCAGGGGGCGCTAGGGTCACCTGAGGTTTTCTGAGCTGAACTCTGACTCCAGGAATTTGAGGAATTGCTCTCTCCCGGCTGGATCTTTCAGAACCTCGTCCATCCCGAAACCCCAGCGCTTCACCCTGCTCTGCGTCGGCTCCTTACTGCACAACACATACACACATATATCATATATACTATATGACTTAATTCAACCACAAACACATTTATACAAAAACATGGTATACACAGTACTGTGCAGGAGTTTTAGACACTCAATCACATTATTATCAAAGTAATAACTAATCATATTATTTTACAAGTTCTTATTTTGAAAGAAGCTGATAACTATGAATAGTACCAGACTTTTATAATGAGAGCCTTGGAGACTTTTAAATGAACACAGTGATGTAAAACCAGCTCTTTTTAAATGAATGCTTTCTGTATTCTAAGTGAATAAACACGTATTGGCTAGATTGGCAAGGAGCTTTTCATTCTAAAGCATTTTGCACAGCACTGTATAATTAATGTGAATATTAATAAAAAATGTCAGCCCCTACTGAGTTAGTGAATAATTTAGTTACATTTTTATCAATCAATCAATCAATCAAACTTTATTTTAACTCGGTAATACTATTATTTTCAATGCAGCCAAGCATTTACAACTTAAAGGGATTGAAAATTAAAGTCATGTATTTAATCAGGTGAGCTAAAATGAGGTACTTTATAAACAAAAATGATAAAAAATTAAATAGTACAAGAATTAGAAAAACAAACAGTTTAAGATTTAATTAAGAAGACATAAAATAATTCAGAATAAGAGAATAATTAAACAAGCTAAAAATAAATAATACAAAGATTTGTTTTTAGAACAATAAAATATAGAAAGAAAGTAAATGATAGAAAAAAGTTGGAATAAATAAAAGCATGAAATAAATGAAATAAAAACGTAAAAGATCAAAATTTAAAAAGGTAATAAAATAAATTGGATTAAAAGGTATTAAATGAATTAAATAAATATGAAGGTAAGAGAAAACCTCAACTAACACAGTTACAGGCTGTCTGAAGTTGTTTAGAAAAGAAAAGAGTAAAATAATTTATATTAAAATGATTTATATATATATATATATATATATATATATATATATATATATATATATATATAGTATTATTACAAACTAGCATTAAATTAACCAAACACATGGAGAAGTTTAATCATTGAAATAACTGTAAGTTATTGTATTAATGAATGTAAAAATTAATGACTACAAGCAATTTTAGCTCATTGCTATATGTACATTTATCAGTGTAACAGATCTAGTGTAATAGATCATAGATCATGTTCACCTCGCCTCCAGCTCCCAGAAGGTTGTGTCATCTGATATCCAGGGGTTTGAGGGGTCGGGAGTGGAGAGAAATGGATCATAGTCTGCATATTGCTCTGTGTAGCCTAGTAAGCTGCAAAAGAATCAAAACAAAAGTCACAGTCTGTCACTGTATCCTAATCCCAGGATATATCCTACTCTTAATATATACCCCTATAAACTGCACCCTAAATCCTAATATATACCCCCATACACTGCACCCTAAATCCTAATATATACCCCTATACACTGCACCCTAAATCCTAATATATACCCCTATAAACTGCACCCTAAATCCTAATATATACCCCTATACACTGCATCCTAAATCCTAATATATACACCTATACACTGCATCCTAAATCCTAATATATACACCTATACACTGCATCCTAAATCCTAATATATACCCCTATTAACTGCACCCTAAATCCTAATATATACCCCTATACACTGCATCCTAAATCCTAATATATACCCCCATACACTGCACCCTAAATCCTAATATATACCCCTATACACTGCATCCTAAATCCTAATATATACCCCCATACACTGCACCCTAAATCCTAATATATACCCTTATACACTGCACCCTAAATCCTAATATATACCCCTATACACTGCACCCTAAATCCTAATATATACCCCCATACACTGCACCCTAAATCCTAATATATACACCTATACACTGCACCCTAAATCCTAATATATACCCCCATACACTGCACCCTAAATCCTAATATATACACCTATACACTGCACCCTAAATCCTAATATATACACCTATACACTGCATCCTAAATCCTAATATATACCCCCATACACTGCACCCTAAATCCTAATATATACCCCTATACACTGCATCCTAAATCCTAATATATACCCCCATACACTGCACCCTAAATCCTAATATATACACTTATACACTGCACCCTAAATCCTAATATATACCCCTATACACTGCACCCTAAATCCTAATATATACCCCTATACACTGCACCCTAAATCCTAATATATACACCTATACACTGCATCCTAAATCCTAATATATACCCCCATACACTGCACCCTAAATCCTAATATATACCCCTATACACTGCACCCTAAATCCTAATATATACACCTATACACTGCACCCTAAATCCTAATATATACCCCTATACACTGCATCCTAAATCCTAATATATACACCTATACACTGTATCCTAAATCCTAATATATACACCTATACACTGCATCCTAAATCCTAATATATACCCCCATACACTGCACCCTAAATCCTAATATATACCCCTATAAACTGCACCCTAAATCCTAATATATACACCTATACACTGCATCCTAAATCCTAATATATACACCTATACACTGCATCCTAAATCCTAATATAAACCCCCATACACTGCACCCTAAATCCTAATATATACCCCTATACACTGCACCCTAAATCCTAATATATACCCCTATAAACTGCATCCTAAATCCTAATATATACCCTTATACACTGCACCCTAAATCCTAATATATACCCCCATACACTGCACCCTAAATCCTTATATATACCCCTATAAACTGCACCCTAAATCCTAATATATACCCCTATACACTGCACCTTAAATCCTAATATATACCCCTATAAACTGCACCCTAAATCCTAATATATATGGGTGTGCCATATCGTATCATACGCAAATAATATTGCCAACTTTTTTGAATATCGTGAACAATATTATATCTTAAAATATCGTGCCATATCACCCACCCATAATTATCACAGTACTTTTTTAATGTTTTTAGCAAAAGGAAAATTCACACTGTTCTCATTTCCCATTAAATATCCACTAGAGACTAGAGATTATATCTGTCTAGTATCATTTATTTTACTTTAATTATTGATATATAGAGATATTTGGAGTGTAGTATTAGTATCACGACATTCTGGATCATTGATTCCATTACAATCTGATGAAAATTCATGTATTTTTTTTAAATATCTCAGTTAGTGGTGTGCCATATCATATCGTATGCAATATTAAAAAATATTTTCATTTTGTTGCAGTGGGGTATTCTTGAAATATTTATTTTTTAATTGAATGTTTTTTCGTATCGCCAAGAATATTGTTATAGCAAAAATACCAAGAAATATCATGATATTATTTTTTGGGCCATATCACCCACCTCTAACCCCTATACACTACACCCTAAATCCTGAGGGCCACAAATCTGCCATCAAGCACAATTTGCCACAACCAGCTGAGGAACATTAAGAGAACTTCTCAAAGACGGCATGTGATTTCAAAATGAAATAGCAGGAGTAGATTTTAAAGCACAGTGAGCTGTGGCAGGCTGTCCAGATTGCACCATGCAGGTCGATATGTCAGGATAAAGATATATCGTGGAGTCAGGCAAACGACTGCATCATAAATCCAAAGAGATAATGTTTGTCTTTCAACAAGAGTGTGAACTAGATGGCCCATTAACAGGATCAATAACAATAACAAGAGAAGGTTTAAGCACTGTAAAGTAATGAGGATCAAAGGGTAGATCAAAGTACAATCTCTCTCTCTCTCTCTCTCTCTCTCACACACACACACACACACACACACACATACACACACTTACCCCTCTGCAACTTTGGACATCTTCAATCGATGCCTATCTAACTGTGCCTGCCAGAATTTGATCTGAAAAGACAGTAAGAAACAGAGTCAGGGCTTTGGCAGTGTGTGCTGATGTGTTACTATGTATTATGTCTCTGTATTTCTTTCCACAGGATGATGAAAATGTAAAAATACTGTTGTTGTGAGACATTTGCCTGAACTCCACGACAAACTGTGTATTGTCTCAACAGGAAAAACTGAATTTATTAGATAAGAGTGCCTAAAAAATATACCAAATGCTTTTGGTTGGGTTTGGGGAGAGGGAGAACAGTAGATAAGGACACATACATGGGTTGGACAATGAAACTGAAACACCTGGTTTTAGACCAGATAAGATGATTTATTGTCCTGACGGACAGTTCTGGTTGAAACAGGAGAGTTTTGGTGCACACTGCATTCTGCCGTGATTTGAGCAGCCGTGGTTTTATGTTTTTTGGATACAATCCGGGTTAGCACCCGAACATCCCTTTCAGACAGCTTCCTCTTACAGCGTCCACAGTTAATCCTGTTGGATGTGGTTGGTCCTTCTTGGTGGTATGCTGACATTACCCTGGATACCGTGGCTCTTGATTCATCACAAAGACTTGCTGTCTTGGTCACAGATGTGCCAGCAAGACGTGCACCAACTATTTGTCCTCTTTTGAACTCTGGTACATCACCCATAATGTTGTGTGCATTGCAATATTTTGAGCAAAACTGTGCTCTTACCCTGCTAATTGAACCTTCACACTCTGCTCTTACTGGTGCAATGTGCAGTTAATGAAGATTGGCCACCAGGCTGCTCCAATTTAGCCATGAAACCTCCCACACTAAAATGACAGGTGTTTTAGTTTCATTGTCCAACCCCTGTACATAGTTGCATGTACAGGAGAGGAAAGACAATTCATGATAAATGTTTTTATACATGAGCAATAATCTCAATATTATTTAAATATAGGAGTGATTCTCGAAATTCTCTGCAATTAAGATTTCAAACTTCAGTTTTATATTTGTAAAAAAAAAACAATTTAAAGTTATGAGCAAGCTATTGTTTTCTTTACATTTAAATTTAAATATTTCTTTACATACAGTATGCTGACCCCTTTAACCTCACAGCAGCTTTTAAACTAAACACATGTGTAAACATAATATAACCTCTTTGTATTTCAGTTAAATATAAGGACACAATAAGTTTACAATATGTAAATCACTGCCACATAAAAAAGATCTTTACAGGTTTCTGACAGAAACACATGTCTATCTACTGAGATTCACTCTGGCAGCTTTTATATGTAAGATATTCATTTGATTCAAATTCAAATGATTTTGATTAACCTCTCAGCCCTACCTGGAGTTAATTATGCTGAACAATTAGTATTAGTATTAGTATTGTTTATTTTAAGATGATTTTATAGCATAACTGATATAATGATCATATTACAGCATTCCAAGGCAACTACACCCTTTTGAAGTGCAGTAACCCTTCAATTAAGAAGATTCAGACAGTGGAACTGGAAAATAAAATGTTTCAATATCCTAAAAATAAATGAATAAATAAATATATAAAGGTACTTTTATACTGAGGTCTGCAAAAACGATCAAGGTTCTGTATCTTTTAATTATGTATAATTTAAACCTCAGAATATGTCAAATGTAGTTTTTCTGTTACTTCAAGTTTTTATTGTCAGTACTCTTAGTGTCAGTTAATCAGCAATAGCTGCTCTGTGCATCTGTGTACAAATGTGGGTGTTTTTTGCAATTCTTCTGTAGTTTTCTGTGATTGTTCATCGATCAATATCACATAGCACGCTTAGTGTTACTTCACCCACGTCCAGGAAGCAGGTGGAGAAGGTGGAGGTTTTTAGAGCAGAGCAGGAAAATTTAACTTATAACAAATCAATGAGAGTAACATTAATGTACCTTTTTAACATAACGACAGAGCTGTGGAGTGCTGAATATTATTAATACTGTCTAATGTGTGTGTGTGTAGTTAGTTTATTACAACGGAGACAATTTCTAGACTTAATACAGACTTTATGTAATCAGTAAACACAGCGCTGTGGAGTTTATAAATAAATACATGTTTAAGTTAGCTGCCCATGAACTTACTGTATTGTCATTTAGCTAAGATACACAACATAAAGCTAATGTTTATGCCTTTATTATTGATTAATGCCCTATATTTAATACTTACAAGAAATCCTAAGTTAACTTAATTTATTAAATGATTAATTATTAAATTATTACTTGTGGTATTCATGTCTATTTTGTGTTTTACTTATTTCTATTTGTGTTTGCAATGTGGAAATGTATGTTGTAAATGAAAAAAAATAAACCAATTGGTTGTTCATTATTAAGTGAAATTTCGTATTTTATGAAATCTCTTATTTTATGTTTTATTCGATTACTCGATTAATCAAATCGATTTTTCATTAGAGTACTCGATTACTAAAATAATCGATAGCTGCAGCCCGAATATACATATTTATATGGCCAAATGAAAAGGGCTATCTCTGGCCACAAGAGGGGGTCCTGCATCACTGACTTCAGGCGCTTGTGACAGGCGCAGTCTTCACTGGTCTTTGGTCTCAACCTGTCTCTGGAATTCTTGTGTTTTTTGTTGACCTATTTACTTTAAATCAAACTCATTTAAGAGTTCTGCTCTTAAATGAAACATTGCAGAAACATGTATTTTCCCTGTGGAACAGCCTAATGTCATCATTTTCCATAATTTCCCAAAACTGGCCTATAGAGCAGTGGAGCTGCTTCCTGTGGAGTGATGGTGGAGCTTCATCCAATACATATGTGATGAGTTGGGGTGGAAAAACGAATCATAGAGCATTAGTACCTGGCCTTTACCGTTGATGAATTTGTGGATGAATGCAATCAAACCCTTATAGCAACATCGTGTGTACAGCTGGTGAACATAGATTGGGTACAAAAGGTACCAAAGGCATACCCATGTTCTATGAATACCCTTGATTTCAGATGAAACGTGGGATGAGCAGTTGTCTACTTTGGGACATACCATGTGCGCAACAAATGAATACACTGAGTCACAACCTAATTAGGTCAATCAGACTGCACCTGTTCTTGGAGCTCCTCGGCGGTCGGCTGCTTGGCCTCAGGGGCTGGTGTGTGGGTGGGGCTGTGACTGCGGATGTCGTTCTGAAGCCCGTATACAGACTGAACAGGCAAAATATAAAATATGATCAACACAGGCAAACAAAAAGAATCACACGTGCTTAACACACTGGAATAAACAAATACTGGAAAAATAGCCTCTGAGAGCTCGGAGATGCTCTAAAGCAACTACTGTAGTGCAGTCTGTGATTATCTGTGGATTAATTGGAGATTTAGAAATGCAAAGTGATTGCACTGCTTTGCTGCTGACTAAATGTATTTACATTTACATTTACATAAATTTGCATTGAGTTTGATGAAGGTTACACTGAGACAAAGAAGGTGAAACTGAAAGTGTGTTCTGTACCTTTCTTGTTTTGTGAGGGTTCTTCATTCTGGAGGACTTCTTGATGTCCACTTCTGTCGTGTTCACACACCCTGGCTGAAATCCACAAACACATGAAAACACACACACACACACACACACACACACACACACACACAGAAAGAGAGAGACTGTGTGCGCATGCAAACACAGAGCAACGCTTGACGCAGCTAACGTCATCAAACAGCCAGGTCGGAAAACTGACAACAGCTCGAACGTTAGTCCGCTTAAATATTTGCTTAAAACTCGCAAACTGATTCAAATGATGTTCAATCAATAGCTAAAACCCAGCTTAAACACAGATTGGACAAACAAGGACAGTGGACGGGGGATCTTTCCGCAGCTCTGCGGCTCTCAGGATTAGTAGGGTTAGCATGAAATTGCTAATGAGGGAGATTAGTCGGAGCCGCTGAGGCACAAATAGCTGCTTTCCCGAAAAACAACAAACAGCTCGAAACAGGAGGACTGTATTCTCTAATAGCAAGTCAATGTAAAAAAAACAAAATAAAACAAAAAGTCAAAGTCAAGTCAAAGTCAAAGTGGTTTTTATTGTCATTTCAGCTATATACAGAGTACACAGTGAAACGAAACAACGTTCCTCTAAGGACCATGGTGCACATAAACACAAGTGTAGACAGAACAATAGTGCAACAGTACAAAAGTGCAGACAGACAATACAACACCATACAGACAAAGAATAATAAATAACAAGACAAATAAGATAAATAACAATTTTGCAGTGTGCAAAAAGGACCAGGTGAGGTAGTAATTACTCTATTACACAGTGTGCAATAGAGTCCAGTGAGGTAGTAGGGTTTTTAGTGCTTTCCATTTTCTGGGGTAAGTGGGGTAAGAGTGTGTGTGCATGTACAGAAAAACCATCAGTTCAGTCTCTGCAGTTAAGGAGTCTGATGGCTTGGGGGTAGAAGCTGTTGCAGAATCTGGTCGCGCTGGACCGGATGCTGCGGTACCTTCTTCCCGAAGGCAGGAGGGAGAACAGTTCGTGTGAGGCATGAGTGGGGTCATTCACAATGCTGGTTGCTTTGCGGATGCTGCGGGTGGTGTAAATGTCTGTGATGGAGGGGAGAGAGACGCCGATGATCCTCTCAGCTGTCCTCACAATACGCTGGAGGGTCTTGCGGTCAGAGACGGTGCAGGTCCCAAACCAGGCAGTGATGAAGCTGCTCAGGATGCTCTCAATGGTCCCTCTATAGAAGAGTGTGAGGATGGGTGGAGGGAGACGGGCCTTTCTCAGCTTCCGGAGGAAGTAGAGACGCTGCTGGGCTTTCTTGGCTGTAGAGCTGGTGTTCAGGGTCCAGGTGAGGTTATCTGCTAAGTGGACACCAAGGAACTTGGTGCTCTTAACAATCTCCACAGAGGACCCGTCGATGTTGAGTGGAGAGTGGGTGTGTTGTGCTCTCCTGAAGTCAACAACCATTTCCTTTGTCTTGTCCACATTCAGGTGAAGGTTGTTGACTGTACACCAGTCTGTCAGCCGCTGCACCTCCTCTCTGTATGCTGACTCGTCGCCTTTGGTGATGAGACCCAGCACGGTTGTATCATCGGCGAACTTGATAAAGCTGTTAGAACTGTGTTTTGCAGCACAGTCATGAGTCAGCACGGTGAACAGCAGAGGACTCAGGACACTGCCCTGGGGGGCCCCCGTGTTCAGTGTGATGGTGCTGGAGGTGCTGCCCCCGAACCGGACTGACTGGGGTCTCCCCGTCAGAAAGTCCAGGATCCAGTTGCAGAGGGGGGTGTTGGGGCCGAGCGAGCTTAGCTTCCTGATGAGGTTCTGTGGGATGATGGTGTTGAATGCTGAACTGAAGTCTATAAACAGAATTCTGACGTAAGTGTCCTTCTTCTCCAGGTGGGTGAGGGAGAGATGAAGGGTGGTGGTGATGGCATCGTCCGTGGAGCGATTGGGACGTCCAGTGAAGAGGGCAGTTGTGTCTTGATGTTCCTCATGACTAGCCTCTCGAAGCACTTCATGATGATGGGTGTAAGTGCAACGGGACGGTAGTCATTGAGGCAGGACACTGTGGACTTCTTCGGCACGGGGACGATGGTGGTGGACTTGAGGCACGTTGGGACAGTGGCGCTGCACAGGGAGATGTTGAAGATGTCCGTGAGAACATCTGTCAGCTGGTCTGCGCACTCCCTGAGGACTCTGCCGGGGATGTTGTCTGGTCCTGCAGCTTTTCGTGGGTTGACTCTGCGCAGAGTGTTCCTCCAATCCACTGCAGTCAGGCACAACACCTGCTCGTCCGGCTTGGGCATGGTCTTTCTCGCCATCGTGTTGTTTTGTGCCTCAAACCGTGCATAAAAGTTGTTTAGGGCATCAGGGAGGGAGGCATCACGTTCACAGGACGGTGGCATTGTCCTGTAGTTGGTGATTGCCTGGATGCCCAGCCACATGCGCCGCGCGTCACCCGCTTTGCCTCTCTGATAGCTCTTGACAGGTCGGCTCTCGCTTTCCTCAGGGCCACCTTGTCACCCACTCTGAAGGCGGAGTCGCGGGTCCTCAGCAGCGCACGTACCTCAGCAGTCATCCAAGGCTTCTGGTTTGGGCGTGTGGTGATGGTCTTGGAGACAGTGACATCATCAATATACTTGCTGATGTAGCCAGTGACTGATTCTGCATACTCCTCCAAATCAACAGAATCGCCTTCAGTAGCAGCCTCCCTAAACATGTCCCATGCAGTGCACTCAAAACAGTCCTGAAGGGCAGAGATGGAGCCTGCCGGCCAGGTTTTCACCTGCTTCTGAACTGGTCTGGAGCATCTGATGAGTGGTGTGTATGTTGGTGTCGCCAAACACACATGTGATCCGAGAAAGCAAGGTGGGGGCGGGGCTCCGCCCGGTACGCGCTGGGGATGTTTGTGTAAACAAGATCCAACGCGCTCGCTCCTCTTGTTGCAAAGTTCACATGTTGGTGGAATTTAGGGAGCACTGACTTGAGATTTGCGTGGTTGAAATCTCCGGCGATAATAAACAGTCCGTCTGGGTGTTTGTTTTGCAGATCGCTGATAGTCCGATAGAGTTCACACAGAGCCTCTTTAGCATTAGCACCAATGCTAGCGCTGGGTGGAATGTAGACAGCAGCTATTAGCACGGTGGAGAACTCCCGTACTAAATAAAAAGGTCTGCACTTGACTATCAGGAACTCCAGGAAAAAAAGCTAAACTTAAAGCAGACTTAGGCACATCTCAAATGAGGTGATATTAAATAAAACAGAGTGTCTCCATATAAAATAATGTCACCTCTTTTTATGATTTAATAATCGAACTGAAGGCCAAATCTGTACAGCGATTAGCTCGGGTTTAATTCAGCTGCTCATAAAGTCAGCAGTCCTTAGGCTGCAGTTTCAGCTATTAGGTTAGGTTTGGCCTCTCAAGTCCAGAAAATGTGTATTTAACCTCTGAGGATATTCAAAATGTATGAGTTCATTAAGCGAGTCTAAATATCACACAGGAGACTGCTGTGGCCAGTCAGCAGCTATTCAGCTCTAAAAATTGCTATTTCAGCTGCTCTCTCTCTCCTACTTACACACATACACACATTTCAACTTACTTACCACTGGTCTGTGCACATCCCAGAACGCTCTCTCCTGACTGTCCAGAATTTTCCTCTCGATTTTATCCCTCTTCTTATCGACTCTGGGCAGACAGAGGAGACGGAAGGCAGCAGCCGGCTCAGTTAAGATCCTCTGCTGGCTTTTAAAGCTGCGCTGCAGCACAGCGATCCAACATGAACGCTGCTTTCAAACCAGCAGCACAATAACACAAACAGACAGAAATGCCTGGAAACAAATAAGCTTATACAGCTCTGGAAAAAAAAATCTGAGACCACTTCAGTTTCTGAATCAGTTTCTCTGGTTTTACTATTTATAGGTATATGTTGGAGTAAAATGAACATGGTTGTTTTAAATATTGTCATTTAGAGCATTTATTTGCAGAAAATGAGAAATGGCTGAACGAATAAAAGAGATGCAGAGCTTTCAGACCTCAAATAATGCAAAAAAAAAGAAGAAAAAAAGTCCATATTCATAAAGTTTTAAAAGTTCAGAAATCAATATTTGGTGGAATAACCCTGGTTTTTAATCAGTTTTCATACATCTTGGCATGTTCTCCTCCACCAGTCTTGCACACTGCTTTTGGATAACTTTATGCCACTCCTGGTGCACAAATTCAAGAAGTTCAGTTTGGTTTGATGCTTGTGATCAATTATCTTCCTTCAATTATATTACAGAGGCTTTCAACTTGGTAAAATCAACATTTTAAGTGGTCTCTTATTTTTTTTTCCAAAGCTGTATCTGTCTGTGTGTTATTCTTTATTCAATAATAAACTGCAATAATCATAAATGTAGTTAAATGATAGCAAACCAACACTGATGGGAATCGAGTAAGGTAGAATTTTGCCAGATTTAATAAAGAGTTGCTGTGTGTAAAATTGCACTGAGGGCACCGAGTAGACCAGTGGTCTAAAGCGCTGCCACTATGATCAGGAGATCGCTGGTTTAAATCCAAGTCATGCAGCTTGCCATCATCTGCCGGAGCCCCGAGAGAGCACAACTGGCCTTGCTCTCTCTGGGTGGGTAGATGGTGCTCTTTCCACTCATCACTCCTATGATGTCGATCATCTCATGGCATCTGTGAGCTGATGTATTGTAACCGAGTCGCTGCGCTTTCCTCCAGGTGCTATAATGCTACTCGGCAATGCTGCATCAGCAGCAGTTGGAAAAGAGGCGATGGCTGAATTCACATATGTTGAAGGAGGCATGCACTAGTCTTTACCCTTCTTGTGTTGTGTCATCACTTAGCAGCTAAATGGGTGGGACAATCGGCCTAGCTAAATTGGGAGAAAAAAGATGTGAGAAAATTTGAAATAAGTCTTTAAAAAAAAAAAGATTTACTTACTTAGCTTGTGCTTCAGCTTGCATAAATATGAACTCCCATTTCCTGGCAAAGGCACGCTGGAGCCGTGCTAAGCTCTCCTGGATGGGCACACAGGGAGAGGTCAGAGGGCAGGTTAGATTAACCAGTGCTGAAAAGAGACCCAGGCCTGAACTGCAGCAAGCTTATAATGAATCCTCCTGATACTGGTGTGCAGAGTTCAACTGCTGCTTCATTAAGAGAGAGAGAGACGCTTCAGTCTCAAGATGGGGTTAAAATAACAGCAGCTTTATGTAGCACTGAGCCGAATTAAGGATTTTATGGATATGCATTAAATGGAGTAATCGAACAATTTCGCACAGTTGCTTTGAAAGTGCTGTTAAAAATCTAATTCAACACGGAAAATAAAATGTGTAAAAAGGCCTCACCACACTATAAAGTGCATTTGTAAGCGTCTGAAATGTGGCTAAATGTCTCTAGAGGCCATATTCTTTATTATTTTATGTTTGTTTTTGCGTCATGAAACTGGTAGGGGCATCCAGGATAAATATGAACCTAAAGCTACTGTATGTTCTTCAAACTAGCTCACAAATTTATTGGTTTATTTGGGTAAAGTGCTGTCGTTTATTCACAATCAGCTTAGATTTCCAATGAATAATTAGAAGGGGATTTACATGAGCTGAGCGCATGTGGCGCACCTGCATTGCCAAGATAGCAATGAACGTCTGATGGTGACTGTTGTTTAAATCAGGTTTAAATCAGTTAGTGGTGCATCTGTGTTTTCTGTTGCCAAGATAGCAATACAGCAGAAATGTACCTGAACACACCTCATTTTCCGATCACCACACCTATCGGCGTACATATATTTGTAAGCATCTTTGCTATTCTTAACGCAGCAGGTGGAAGGCGTGAAAACTGGATCTTGGCAGGGTGTAAGATATGTGAACCTTTGGATTTAATAACTGGTTGACCCTGTTTTGGCAGCAACAACGTCAACCAAACATTTGCTGTAGTTGCAGATCAGACCTGCACAACGGTCTAAAAGAATTTTGGACCATTCCTCTTTACAAAACTGTTTTAGTTCAGCAATATTCTTGGGATTTCTGGTTTGAATCGCTCTCTTAAGTTCAAGAGGCCACAGCATCACAATTGGGTTGAGGTCAGGACTCTCCAAAAGGCGTATTTTCTTCTGTTGAAGCCATTCGGTTGTTGATTAACTTCTATGTTTTTTGTCGTTGTCCTGTTGCATCATCCATCATCTGTTGAGATTCAGTTGGTGAACAGATGGTCTTAAAGTTTCCTGCAAAATGTCTTGGTTAACTTGGAAATTAATTTTTCTGTTGATGACAGCAATCCGTCCAGGCCCTGGGGCAGCAAAGCAGCCCCAAACCATGATGCCGCCTCCACCATGTTTCACAGTTAGGATAAGGTTTTGATGATGGTGTGCTCTGCTTTTTTTCTCCACACAGTGTTTGTGTGTGTTCCTTCCAAACAGCTCAATTTTGGTTTTATCTGTACACAGTATATTTAGCCAGTACTGCTGTGGAACATCCAGGTGCTTTTTTGCAAACTTCAAACGTGCAGCAATTTTTTTTTTTTTTTTTTTTGACAGCAGTGGCTTCCTCCGTGGTGTCCTCCTATGAACTCCATTCTTGTTTAATGTTTTCCTTATTGTAGATTTGTCAACAAAATGTTAGCATGTGCCCTAGGTTACTGTAAGTCTTCACACTCTAGGATTCTTCCTCACCTCATTGATCATTCTGCCCTGTGCTCTTGCAGTCATCTTTACAGGATGACCACGCCTAGGGAGAGTAGCCACAGTGCTGAACTTTCTCCATTTGTACACCATCTGTTTTATTGTGGAAAGCTTTATGCAAGTCAACTGTTTTTGAACGTAGATCTTCTGAGAGCTCTTTTGTGAGAGGCATGATTCACATCAAGCAATGCTTCTTAAGAACAGCAAACTTAAAACTGGCGTGCGTTTTTTTTTTTTTATAGGGCAGGGCAGCTTTAACCAACACATCCAATCTCATCACATTGACTGGACTCCAGGTTGGCTGACACCTGGGTCCAATTAGCTCTTAAAAAAGTCATTAGCCTTGAGGGGTTTGCATACTTTTTCCAACCTGCACTGTGAATGTTAACATGTTGTGTTCAATAAAACTATGCCAACATATAAGCAAACATATCATTTTTTTGTGTTTTTTTAGTTTAAGCAGACTGTGTTTGTCTATTGTTGTGACTTAGATGAAGATCAGAACAGTTGCTTTGAAAGTGCTGTTAAAAATCTAATTCAACACGGAAAATAAAATGTGTAAAAAGGCCTCACCACACTATAAAGTGCATTTGTAAGCGTCTGAAATGTGGCTAAATGTCTCTAGAGGCCATATTCTTTATTATTTTATGTTTGTTTTTGCGTCATGAAACTGGTAGGGGCATCCAGGATAAATATGAACCTAAAGCTACTGTATGTTCTTCAAACTAGCTCACAAATTTATTGGTTTATTTGGGTAAAGTGCTGTCGTTTATTCACAATCAGCTTAGATTTCCAATGAATAATTAGAAGGGGATTTACATGAGCTGAGCGCATGTGGCGCACCTGCATTGCCAAGATAGCAATGAACGTCTGATGGTGACTGTTGTTTAAATCAGGTTTAAATCAGTTAGTGGTGCATCTGTGTTTTCTGTTGCCAAGATAGCAATACAGCAGAAATGTACCTGAACACACCTCATTTTCCGATCACCACACCTATCGGCGTACATATATTTGTAAGCATCTTTGCTATTCTTAACGCAGCAGGTGGAAGGCGTGAAAACTGGATCTTGGCAGGGTGTAAGATATGTGAACCTTTGGATTTAATAACTGGTTGACCCTGTTTTGGCAGCAACAACGTCAACCAAACATTTGCTGTAGTTGCAGATCAGACCTGCACAACGGTCTAAAAGAATTTTGGACCATTCCTCTTTACAAAACTGTTTTAGTTCAGCAATATTCTTGGGATTTCTGGTTTGAATCGCTCTCTTAAGTTCAAGAGGCCACAGCATCACAATTGGGTTGAGGTCAGGACTCTCCAAAAGGCGTATTTTCTTCTGTTGAAGCCATTCGGTTGTTGATTAACTTCTATGTTTTTTGTCGTTGTCCTGTTGCATCATCCATCATCTGTTGAGATTCAGTTGGTGAACAGATGGTCTTAAAGTTTCCTGCAAAATGTCTTGGTTAACTTGGAAATTAATTTTTCTGTTGATGACAGCAATCCGTCCAGGCCCTGGGGCAGCAAAGCAGCCCCAAACCATGATGCCGCCTCCACCATGTTTCACAGTTAGGATAAGGTTTTGATGATGGTGTGCTCTGCTTTTTTTCTCCACACAGTGTTTGTGTGTGTTCCTTCCAAACAGCTCAATTTTGGTTTTATCTGTACACAGTATATTTAGCCAGTACTGCTGTGGAACATCCAGGTGCTTTTTTGCAAACTTCAAACGTGCAGCAATTTTTTTTTTTTTTTTTTTTGACAGCAGTGGCTTCCTCCGTGGTGTCCTCCTATGAACTCCATTCTTGTTTAATGTTTTCCTTATTGTAGATTTGTCAACAAAATGTTAGCATGTGCCCTAGGTTACTGTAAGTCTTCACACTCTAGGATTCTTCCTCACCTCATTGATCATTCTGCCCTGTGCTCTTGCAGTCATCTTTACAGGATGACCACGCCTAGGGAGAGTAGCCACAGTGCTGAACTTTCTCCATTTGTACACCATCTGTTTTATTGTGGAAAGCTTTATGCAAGTCAACTGTTTTTGAACGTAGATCTTCTGAGAGCTCTTTTGTGAGAGGCATGATTCACATCAAGCAATGCTTCTTAAGAACAGCAAACTTAAAACTGGCGTGCGTTTTTTTTTTTTTATAGGGCAGGGCAGCTTTAACCAACACATCCAATCTCATCACATTGACTGGACTCCAGGTTGGCTGACACCTGGGTCCAATTAGCTCTTAAAAAAGTCATTAGCCTTGAGGGGTTTGCATACTTTTTCCAACCTGCACTGTGAATGTTAACATGTTGTGTTCAATAAAACTATGCCAACATATAAGCAAACATATCATTTTTTTGTGTTTTTTTAGTTTAAGCAGACTGTGTTTGTCTATTGTTGTGACTTAGATGAAGATCAGAACACATTTAATGACCAATTTATGCAGAAATCCAAGTAATCCCAAAGGGTTCAGAATTGTTTTTCTTGCAACTGTATATCTGGGTACTACAACTAATTCTTTAATGCAGTTTATATCATTATGATATAGGCCTTTTACTGGTTACCTATGATGGTGTGTGTTTTGTTCAGTATTCCAGCTGCAGTGTGCTGCATTCCGTTCTAATAGTAAACTGCATTAAGCGCGACAGTCCACGTACCTCAACTGGCATAATTAACAGAAAAATCACAACAGTCACAATCATGTCAGTGTGGACGGAGTGTGTGCAGGAGGCTGTCGTAGAGAGAGAAAGGAGATGATAAGAGAGTGGAGCAGAGAGAAAGTGAGACGAGGAGAGAGGCGGAGAGATGAGAGGGACAGAGAGCTGTACTATAAAAAGGTTGTGAAGTGGATGGAGAGATAAGAAGAGCATGAATATGAATGCGAGTGTGAAAGTGAAGGAGAATATGAAGGGAGCTTCCTTACTGCCTCGTAGTCCGCCAGCTCCAGACGTGCTTTGTTTTGCATTGTTCTTTTGCACAGGTACACAGCTGCACAGCGGGACATACAGAGGTGTGAATTACAGTGGAAGCATTTCACACGCACACACACACACACACACACACACACAAAATCACACGCACACACACTTACAGACAGGTGTCAATGATTTTTCACGCACACAATTTCACACACTTGCTTGATGTATTCCGAATTCCAAATTTGGTAGCTCACATGAGAGTGGTCCGACAGTTTATGGGGGTTGCTGGGATGGAGGGGGGTCTTTGTGTTGCCAGGTTTCTTAGAAATCCTTGTGAGTTCGCTCATTCGCTCGCTCTCGCGCAGCGCGGGCAAAAGCCATCACATCACACATTCGCCTCTGAGTGGGAAGTTTAAATTTACAGTGACCTGAGATTACGAGCCCCCCCGAGCCAAAGACACACAGATGGTGCAACCTCAAACACACACACACACAAACATACACACACAGTCACTCGCATATCCAGCTGATCTCTGACCATCTGGAAGGATTTGATTAAGCTCATGTGCACATACTCTCATTAAAAGGTGAAGCCTACTGGCTCACTCTCTCCCAAGCACACATACATATATACACACACACACACATATACACCACAAGCATATACTGTATACACAAACTCCAGTGGTCATTAAACCTCTTCTAAACACAGATGTGGCAGCTGGTATTGGATATCGGTGATACTTCAAACACCCTTTAACTCTTAAAGGATCAGTCTGGCTCAAAATCAAAGATCAAACATTATTGATCAATGACACCACTGCAGATCTTTACAATTTATCTTCACCAACATGCCAATCATCAATTATGAAGGTTAGTTATCAAACTACTTGTCAATCACATCAAATATCTGAAATCACAACACATCATCTCCATTTTAATCATATTCAATGCATAAAATGCACATTTTTAGTTTTTAGCTGTATCTGTGCCTGTGTATAGGTGAGCCATCAACAGTGCGCTGTGCAGATTGATTTAGGGCGTGTATGTGTGTCTTTGCTATCGTAACGACGGGAAAAGTACATCTTGTGCGGTTCGAAAAATGCAAACGGCATGTACTAATTCTATTGATTAATCATGGGTTTGTTTTGGGTGTAACGTAAAATAAACCAATCAGCATTTAACTTGCAATTCCTTTTAAAAGTCAGGTGCGCTCTGACTTTGGCAGTTTGGTATCTTAATGGCGCAGCGCTTCTTTGCTTCTCAGCAGAGGATGCAGTCCAGCAGCTCATCTACAGGAACAGCAATGTTATTTTACTGTGTATTCTGTTTGTTGTTGATGTAAAGGTTGGGTTTGTGCACTGCTAAGCATCCTTGCGTTGCGAAGATAGCAATAAACATTTGACTGTCCATGTCTATCTAGGTTCATTTCAGTCAGTGGCGCACCTGTGTTTTCCGCTACCAAGAATGTACCTGAACACACGTCACCTACAGACCACCGTGCCCAATAGGGTTTATATGTGTAAACGTCTTTACTATTTAAACGTATTGAAAAGTCATGAAAACATCTGTTGGCGGAGTGTAAGATAGCAATGAGCATCATGACACGCCTTGCATAGGGTGTAAGCTAGGGCACACAAATGTTTTAGAAAGACTAAATTTAAACAATTACTGTAGAAAACACAGAGGCTGCTCCTCTATTCTCTTCCTTTTAACAGAAATAAAGTCAAATTTGATGCCATGTTGTCTAATTGTCTACTCATTTGGAGACGAAAAGACCGGATATGAAAAATGAGATATTCTGTCATTAAAACGTGGTGATAGGTGGAGTTACACTGTTGCGCTATCCATATACAGCTCTGGAAAATTAAGATAACACTTCAGTTTCTGAATCAGTTTTTCTGATTTTGCTGTTTATCGGTTTATGTTTGAGTAAAATGATCATTGTTGTTTTATTCTCCCAAATTCCAAATAAAAATATTGTCATTTAGAGCATTTATTTACAGAAAATGAGAAATGGCTGAAATAACAAAAAAGATGCAGAGCTTTCAGACCTCAAATAATGCAAAGAAAACAAGTTTAAATTTATAAAGTTTTAAGAGTTGAGAAATTAATATTTTGTGGAATAACCCTGTTTTTTAATCACAGTTTTCATGCAACTTGGCATGCTCTCCTCCACCAGCCTTTGGATAACTTTATTCCACTCCTGGTGCAAAAATTCAAGCAGTTCAGCTTGGTTTGATGACTTGTAATCATCCATCTTCCTCTAGATTATATTCCAGAGGTTTTAAATTTGTTAAAATAAAAAATCTCACCTTTTTTTAAGTGATCTCTTATTTTTTTTCCAGAGCTGTACATGTCCATTTTCTACAGTCATTGGTTTCAAACGAAAAGGAATATATTTTATCTGTACTTATCGTGGTCTTCATGCGATTCCTTGCTGCAAAGAATTTAGGTGCAGATCTAGGCTGTGACTAATCTCTAGTAAAAGAGCTGGGTCTAGAAACGCTGTAGAAATTTCACGCTTTCTATCACACTCTCAAACACGCACAAGAATGTGGGCACACTCACCGTAATCAGTGTTCTCTGGCTCCCAGCAGTTAGAGGGCCAGAAGTACGGTGTCTAAAAGAAAAGATATGAGATAACACTGTTTGTGTAAAGAAAATAGATCATAATATTCGTTATTTGTATTTATTTATTCACTGTTGCATTAAGACACACATATTCAGAACATTTAGTTGAGCCTTCAAAATATTAGTAAATGAGCTGCAGCTTAAATATTGTGGAAGATGTTAATTCTTTGTTTCCTCTCCTTTAATTTGTTTACTGTTTATTCACATCTATAATGTAGAACTCCCCCATAACATGGTGGGAGGCGTTCCTATTCTCAGACTTCTGACCATGGAGAGCTATGTTGTTGATGTGATTAAAATGTATGATCTCATTTCCTTTCTTTTGACAAGCAGTCAGTTGCACTCTCAAACTCTCTGCACTCTCTTACTGTCTAATTTATTTAGAACTGTGTTTTAATGTAGTGTAGTAAATTCACACGGGTCCGTTTTTTGAGACCCGCACCCACCCATATCCGCAGAGTACAGCCCCCACCCACCCGCGAACCCATGGTTATTTCAAAGTTAAATCCATACCCGCCCAGACACGTTAATATTCTACCCGTTACCCACCCGTGCCCATGAAAAATCACACAAATCGAAAGTATTCCCATAGCGCACTTTATTTTTCAATGCGCCTGTGAAAAAAACAACGTGGTGCCAATGAGGCTTCTATAGGAAAAAAGTGCCAAGCTATTGGTAACATGAGACATTGTTTTTGTTTCAAAAGTTTGGTGTTTTTTTCGAGGAAAAAACGTCAGTTTGACAGAGTAAAATCGCCCTGTGCATGTCTATATCTATCTCTGGTTGCTGTGCAGGAACAGTAGCCTATGCCTATATCTAAAAGTAGCAATAGGCTAGAAAAAAGCCAGAACATTGAACAAATGCCAGCATAACAACTAAATAAAATCACATAGGTGGTGTCTTAATATCTAGGCAATCTATCCTAGGTTACTGTGCAGGAACAGTATATCGTCCACAGTCCCAGGTTTGAGCTGCGTTCTGCATTCTTGGATCACAAATCCAGTGAAGGAAAAATCCCTTTCACACGCAGCGCTGGATGCGGGGTTTGAGAGGACACTTCGTGCAATTTTATTATTATTTATAATTTTATTCACGTGCTACCCACCCGTATTTAACTTACCCGCCAGCATAACCACCCATAAAATTTCAGTATTTGTAAAACCCACTCGTTTCAGCATTTATTTGCCCGTGTCTGCGGGTACCCGACCCGGTGCAGGATTCTTCCCTACAGTCTAACTGCTGTTTAAACTTGAGGAGATTATAAGATTATCTTGAGGGCTAATTTCTTCTTTAAGCCAACAACTTATTTAATAATGTTTTTGATGCTCAAATCAAAATCAGTTTTTATTTTTGACCCAAAATTAATTAGTAAAGTTTAGAAAAACACCCTGTCTATATATACAGTACTGCTCTTCTCATTCAATGTGTTTTCTTTCTTTTTAGTTTTTTTTACATTGTAAATTTAACATTGAAGGCTATATGAAAGCTATACAGGAACACGTGGAATTTTAAAAGGTAAAGAAAAAAACAGAAAATGTTTTATACTTTAGTAGCACAGATCTGCACACTCTTGGTATTTTAATCTCAGTGTTTTCATGAGGTAGAGTCACCTGGAATTGTTTTCTTAAGCTCTATACGGACAGGATTAGTTTCTCAGGGGGATGTCTGTGATAAATATTTCACACTTCTACTCAGTGATAAAACTCTTGCATACGGACTGCAATTAAAAAACTGGAGGACCAGTGAGTTTTTTGGCTTTCTCGGTTACATGACATCGCATTCAGTAGAACTAGCTGTTGTGTTTACGTGGGTCTCCGTGGAAACACGCACCCAAAGTGTAATTACGGTGTGTGGAAGTGGACAAATAGCTATTTTATTAAGAGCGAGGAGACGAAACTCAGAGATGTGGATCCGGACTGGACTAAAATTACCAGAGGACCACGGAATTCAGCGAAAAATTGTATGTACTTTTATCAGCGGACAAAAGAAATACACATACAAGGTCGTTCTGGACGGGAATAAAATTGCAGAGAATCCCCCAATAAAAAAGAAAATTACCCCAGAACCCCTGAGAAACTTATCGCATCTGGATAGGGCTTTAGCGTCTTAGAGGAGTTTCTGGAGGTGCTGAACAATAGTCGCTGATTTTCCTTCACGCTGGGCAGCTTCTGCTCATCCCAAATCACCATTTGTCGATCAGTTGATCAGGTTTAGGTCAGGGGATTGTAGATGACATTTTGTTTTTTGTTTTTTTACTTTTTACTACATAATTCCATATATGTCCTTTAATTGTTTGTGTATCTTTAATAATAATCTACAATGAAGAAAATAAATTAAATAAAGAAATAAATAAAAAAAATATTTAGTTAAATTTATGTTAAAAGCTAACATATGAGAGGCCCTGCTTTAAAAGTTAGAAGACACTTTATTATTTACAGCAGATTTACTATCATTAAGGAGAGAATAATTTCTTCTTAGCGATAAACTAATCCAATAAGAACATAAATAATATTACATATTTTATTTATGGTTGGGGTAGTGTATGGATACGCATGATTTCACACAAGCAAATTAATGCAGTGCGTTCTCCATGCTTTCCAAAGCACTAAACTGTACAGTGCTGCACGTCAAACAAACCTGGAATCTGTAAAAAGTGCCGTCGTCTTTAAGTGTGAGCACATGGTCGGAGATGGGGAAGAAATAGCCGTGTGCTGCCATCAACGTGCCCATGTGCAGAGCCTCCACTGCCAGAAACCACAAAAAAAAATCAGTCAGTCAGTTAAACACTAACATACTTAACAGTGATGCCTGTTAGCATTATGATACCTGCTACCAAGTGCTTCTATTCAATTTATTCTTATCCTCTTTAGTCTAAGCATTTGCTCACACACCAATCCCAGCATTTGCATGAACACATACAGTACATACAGTTCTGTAATAAAATAAGAGATCACTTAAAAATTAAGAGTTTCTTTGATTTTACCAAATTGAAAACCTCTGGAATATAATCAAGAGGAAGATAATTGATCACAAGCCATCAAACCAAGCTGAATGGCTTAAATTTTTGCACCAGGAGTTGTATAAATTATCAAAAGCAGAGTGTAAGACTGGTGGAGGAGAACATGCCAAGATGCATGAAAACTGTGATTAAAAACCAGGGTTATTCCACCAAATATTGATTTCAGAAATTGTAAACTTTATAAATATGAACTTGTTTTTTTTTTTTGCATTATTTGGGATCTGAAAACTAATTACTAATTTGAAAACAAATACATGCTCTAAATGACAAAGTTTTTATTTGGAATTCAGGAGAAATGTTGTCCATAGTTTATAGAACAAAACAACAATATTCATTTTATTTAAACATTTACCTACAAATAGCAAAATCAGAGAAACTGATTCAGAAACTGAAGTGGTCTCTTAATTTTTTTTTCCAGAGCTGTATGTATTCACATTCTCACACCTAAACAGACACACACATCAACCCATAAACACACAACTTCCACCCAGATATTTATACAAAAATGAACAGATATACACAATTCTGTTCCACATATCCAAACTGACATTTATACACATTTACACGCCACACACCACTATATTTATGCTGCTTTAACCTTTCAGCCCCCTTCCATGTGCACAGCAGAGAGAGTTACACATTAATAAATGATAACCGATTAATATTTCAACATATTTGCCAGACACACTGGTGAGTGTGAGAGTTTTGATTATAAATTAATAGACCTTTGCTTTTAGGGGATACACTCTGTGGTTTGGGGTAGATTTTCTTCTCTGTAATCACACTTGATGCAGTGTTATTTAATGCTATAAATTCATGAGCTAATTAGCTGGACTCTCAGGAGCTGAAAGAACGTAAAACACTGACTGTGCAGTGCTGAGGTCCTTCTGGACAATCCTATGAATAAGGACTAATTAGTAATCCGCACTTGATATATCAAAAATGAATGATGTGCTTAAATTAATGTTCCAATTTTTCTTTTTTCTACTTTATTTTTCTTTTTTGTTTTACTTGTTGAACATAAGTATTTAATTTAATTTAATATTATCACGATAATTGTTGGTACTGTGCTTAAACCAAAGCTAAAACTGAGTATATAGCACATTTTATTAAGACAGCAAAAAATATACACAAATACATTGAATTTAAATGTATTCCAAAGCATTTCATTTATTTATCAGATTGTACCTGGACTCTAAATGCCCCAACAGGTAACAAATTCTGTGGCTGGTAATTGAATATAATATAAAGTAATATAAATTATATAACGTCCTTGTCTGTCTTTTTTTTTTCTTTTTTTGTCCTGCTTTGATGTCTTTCCCATTGGCTCTTTAAGCACATGGCTCTGTTTTGTAATTGTCTTGTCTCCGCCCCTTCCAGCCCCGTCATCAGGGTTCTCACCTGTGGTCGTTTTTTTTTACCCCGCCCCCTCGCTATCTTAGGATTTTACACTGTAAATCAAATGGTTACGATGAGTTTATTAAGAAAGCTGGAACAGAATGAGCCATGAATTGTGGCCAGAGAAGTGATGCTTCATGAGATTTGGTTCTTTAGCACCAGCAGTCAGGATCACTGATCTGCACTACAGCAGTAACTTTACCGCTGAGAGTAACATTAGCTGCTCTCTCTACAACAGCCAACTTCCCCCAAATAACCAAAATTGCCCTCTGTCTTCCTTTGATTCAATAAACGGAGAAACTTGAGATGCTGACGCTAGCACCTTGGCGCCAATGTGAAACTTACGAATGAGGGCGTTCTGAGGTTGGAGCGCTTCCTGCTGTGCTAACTGACTGACTGAGAGACTTTGTTCATCATGACCAGGCGTACAGTGTTAAAGGGCGACAGGTATTCAGGGCTCACCTTGATCCTCTATGTTCAGGTTCTTCACCAACCACTGCACGATGTCCGAACCTGGAAAAACAGAGAGGTTTACATTTTTTTTTATAATTTTTTTTTACGATTGCTTATGCATGATTTTGAAAACAGGGCTCATTTCGTCAAAACATTTTGGTCCAGCGGTCTAAAGCGCTGGTACTATGATTGGGAGATTGCTGGTTCGAATCCCAGTCATGCAGATTGCCAGAGACCCAAGAGAGCACAATTGGCCTTGCTCCCTCTGGGAGGGTAGATGGTGCTCTTTCCCCTCCCCTCACTCCAAGGGTGATGTCGATCAGCACAAGGCGTCTGTGAGCTGATGTATCAGAACTGAGTCGCTGCGCTTTCCTCCAAACACGCTGTGATGCTACTTGGCTACTCAGCAGTTCAAAAAGAGGCAGAGGCTAACCTAACCTGTGTCGGAGGATGCATGTGTTGTGGCATCACTTGTGATGGGGGGCTAGCAGCAGAAGGGATGGGACAATTGGCCACTGTTGGAACCTTAAGCAATGCCTTTAAAGGAGAAATCTGGTGTTAAATGGACTTGGGATGTAGTAAAACATTATCACAAGCTTTTTGCTTTTTGTAACTTTTGTCCAGTAGCTTCAAACTTCATTGGTAGAATTCTGAGAGCCCTGACATTTAAAATGAGGCTCCAAAACACTATTTATACAAACAAACAAATAGGTATCATCCATTTCCACAGAATTTATTTTGCAATCTGTTTCTCTATCCTACCTATTGGTTGGTGCTCATCAGTCAAATTATCGTGACTTTTTAATTACAAGATGGCGGCGCCTAGAGAACTACCTGAAGGTACAGTGTGTATGAAAAGAGTCTTAATATTCAATTCTGCGTGTGCGTGCTTCTTTGGAATTAGTCCACTTTACCCCTTATCTGTCTTGTTTTCTTCTTCTCTTTGTCCTTCCTGTTCCTCTCCTGCTTCTCTGCCTGTTTCTGTGATTCCCCCAGCCTGTTTTACTGTCTTTCCCATGTGCTCACTTCTTACACTTGTTTGTTTTATTAAATATTATTACCTGCAATAACATCCGCCCTTTCATCCCTAAATATTCGTAACAGGAATATTCCTTACATTACATTCTTTACAGCTTTCGTTTTATCAAATGTATGTGTGGCAAAAGCATTAAGAAATCACTATACTACAGGACAAGAGCAGATTTAGAAGCAGAAATGCAGAATGTGTGTAAGTGCTTAGTAGATTACTGTGTTTAACTTCCATTACAGGGGACTGCAGAGCACTGGGGGCGCCACTCATGACACATTATCATGTTTTCTTTGCTCAGCTCATGAAGGGCTTCATAAAAACCTGCTGAGATGATTCAGGTGTGTTTGAGCAGAGGAAATATTAAAGCAGGCAGCTCTCCGGATTGTGTTTACTCCTGTTCTAAAACACCTGCTTCTAATCATTAGCTAATAGTCGAGACCTTTAGGAGTTAAGTGTTACACCTTGCCGAACTCCACAGGCACTTCAGTTAGACGCCTCTGGTCTAGGTCATTTTGTAAATGAATATGAAAATGAATCACAAATGGAAAATGACTGTGAATTAAAATCACAGTAGCATTAAGATTTTTTGATAAAAAAAAGTTTAAGTAATGCTGGATTATTTTTGTGTCTGTTTATTACAAAATTAGAAAAGATAGGTTGTAGGGATTGGGAATCTCTTACAGCACCTTACATTTGATTCGATTTGATTCGATATGATTGATGAGTCTGCAATGTGATTATAAACTGATTATTGATAAAGCATCTTTTTTTTTTTTTCTGTTTAGAAAGGCATTACAGAAAAACATACAGAGTTACTTATTAAGAGTTTTAACATTGCCTAAAATTATTGAGCATCCATAACAAAACTATATACATCCAGGGAATACATTTGCATATCAAAAAGTCCAGAGCAGCAATCGAAAAAGAAAAATGAATATAAATAATACATTTATACATAAAAAAAAATATTCAGTCCTTAAACCAATCAGAGTTACATCATTAGCTTAAATTACCACTCAAGTGTTTCCTTCTATGTATATTTCTAACAAGTCATCTGGTCTTATTTCTAATATATACTTTGTCCATTTATTCCAATGTTTTTTAAACAAATCCAGATAAAGCATCTTGATGCATCTTTTTCTTCTTTACAGGATTTATTTTTCATTGTGACTACTTAGTACTTTTAAAGTAAACTATCTGTAAAGATCCATAAAGAATCCCACTATTTAATAGCTGTTTGACACTGTTTCTATTTATTCTGAAAAAAAAGCATAAGCGTAGCTATTTTAAAAAACTGCAAAAAACTTTGTTGCCGATTTTTTGTTTACTACATACAGAAATTTGAAAACACAACCTGTCCCTTACAGTGTCATGAAATGTATTATGAACCAATAGAAGTTCTCCAGAATTGACTAAAATAAACTCTTCTTACACTGACTTTTATTTAAAAAATTAAGAAAGTTTTATTTCTCTCCTGTAAAGTTGCCTTTTTGTAGAAACATGTTTTTCATTGGACAGCAACAATATACTCAGCTGGTTTTAATGTTGTGGCCTTCTGTGTTCGATCTGTGTATGAATACAGTATTATGCAAAGTATATAATAGAAAGTTATACATTTTAATATAATAAGCTTTGTAATGCTTTATATAGTTGCGCACAGAAATGGGTTCCCAGAGTAGCTAACTTGATATTTAAGTGCAAGTAAATTTGAATAATTTACCTTACAATAATAGTAATAATACCACAATGACAAGAATGATAAGCATTATTTGTTTGACATTTATTAAAAGTAAAAAAGTAAAAATAGCAGCTAATATAGTGTTAAAAGCAGTTTAGATAAAAAACGAAAAGCTTATACTGCTATAGAAATATTAAAAACATTTACTGAGCATTTAAAATCTTATTATCTCAGCAGACAAACCAATAAAGCACAATATATTCATGACGGTAATATTCTAATCATGAATATCTTTTTAAGCAGTGCTATTTTAGTCATACATTTCAAGTCAAATGAGCGCTGAATGTTAATATACACAGATTTTTCTATAAAAAAAAAACTGTTTATTTACAGTAAGCTTAGATTTCCAGATTTCCACTAAAGCAGCAGCGTTAGCATGAGCGGATAAATTAGCAGGTAAATGCTGCCCAACAGCGCTACACTGAGGGGAACCCTAAGTGTTTTCGGTAAGGCAGGGCATAATTAGCTAGCGGTTCGCCCCCCGAGCTTGTTTTAATATGGTAAACGTGCAGACTACAGTCTGATATACTCTCCTCTGAACGACTCTGAAAGAGCAAGCACTTAGCACGGTTACCAGGTAATGCTAATGCCGCTTCAGCAGTGCTAGCCAGCATTAGCAGCAGGCTACAGTCTGATAATACTCACCTCTAAACGGCAAAAGAGCTAGTGCTTAGCACAGCTAGCTGGTAATGCTAATGCTGCTAGCCGGGGTTAACAGCAGGCTACAATCCAATATATTCACCTCTTAATTGGCGAAAGAGCTAGCGCTTAGCATGGTTAGTGGCTAATACTAATACTGCTCCAGTCTTAGTGCCTCGGGCTAAACTGAAACTCCTGTATAACACTGCACTTTCGTGGAGTGGCTTTACTGCTCCTTACAACCTGACTCGTAAAATTCATACACAAGACGCACCAGATTATAAAATGCACTAACAATTTTTTGGAAAATTAAAGGATTTTAAATGCACTTTATAGTCTGAAAAGTATGGTAGTTTAGTTTATGTGAGTAGAGGATAAAAAATTAACTTAAACCTGCAGATTGTCGCTCCTTTGCAGCTCCATCTCTTTTACTTTTTTTATTTTTACAGACAGAAAGAACTTTTTGTTTTGTTTTTGAATACCACACTAGTCCCAGAACATCTGTGATGCCCCAGATTTGAAGACATTCACAGCTGAAAACAACTCAGAACCGCCAGCCAGTGGTCGTTGAGAAGAATTAGGTCTCTGTGTGATCTCAAACACTTTCCACCCTGAGGATCTAGACCACTAAATGTCAGCTAGTATACTGTCCTACTAATAAAGACATGTATGTAGTCAGTGTGGGTCAGTACACATCTGCATACAGAACAGACCAGCTGAGAGCAGCACCAGAGGCAGAACCCACACCAGAGGTAGTAAATTCTCCTCCTCAGTCAGGACGCATATGGAACAGAGGGACTTTAGGTCTGACCTCGCCTTTTTAATGGCTCTATCTTTAAAACAGAGAGAGAGATACGTGATGAAATTGGATTTGTGGACATTTCAGGACACCTCAACACATTTCTTTCTCCTTTCGTGCGTCCATTTATCAGTCCCCTGTCTTAAATTGACTGCTTATATCTCTCTCTCTCTCTCACTCCATGTCTATATCTCTCCCTCTATCTCTATATCTGTCTATCTCTCTAAAGGGATTACTGGCTTGGGGGATGTAGAGATTTATAACTAAGTGAAGCTACAGAAAAGCTATCAGATGGATTAATGATGAATCATTAAAGCACAGAGCAACGTAATCTCCACTGATTTAAACCACCCACCCCCCAACACACACACACACACACAGACACACACACACACGCAAATCTATCCATCACTTGTATTACATATTTTTCTATCTTAACCACAACTACTTAATTTGTGTAAATTTCACTTCAGGAGCCAAAAACCTATAAATACTTTACAAATATTTTTTATGTGGGCATTCATAGTGAAATCTGACTAAATTACCAGGCCATTACCATTACCAAATTATGTCAAAAGTCTCTGCAAAATAGAAATGCAAGTTTATTGCACGAGAGATTATACACTGCCTGGCCAAAAAAAAAAGTCACATATTTCTTGATTCAAGATCTTGCAGCAGCATTGATGATGGTAGAGTCTGACCGCTGCACAAAGCCTTCTCCAGCACATCCCAAAGATTCTCAATGAGGATAAGGTCTGGACTCTGTGGTGAACAAATCCATGAATCCTGGCATTGTCATCTTGGAATATGTTTGTGTCATCAGGGAAGAAAAAAGTGCCATATTTAGCTTTGAGGACAGATCTGCACACTCTTGGTATTTTAATCTAAGTGTCTTCATGAGGGGAGTCACCTAGAATATTTTTCAAAGCATCTTGAAGGTGTTCCTGGAGGTGCTGAACAATAGCTGCTGCTTTTCCTTCACGCTGTGAAGCTCCAGATCATCCCAAATCACCATCTCAGTTAATCAGGTTTAGATCAGGAGATTGTGGAGGACAAACACTTTTTTAAAACTGTGTACTATGTAATTCCATATGTGTCCCTTAATTGTTTTCATGCCTGTATCTACAATGTAGACACTGTATTTCAGTTTTGGCAGTTGTGCATAGAAACTGGATCATGGCTGAAATATGTGGATTGGCCCGTCACTAAACACATTGAGAAAGTTTTCTTTTTCAGTTCACCCATCTTTCTGTTTTTCTGACACACTTCCAGACTCATGCCATCTGGCAGTGCTCCAGGGCTTCTGAATGTGAAGTAGAGTTTTATTGCGCTAAAAGCTGAATCTGCACCTTCTTCCCATCAAGTGGACATTATGAAATAAGCTCTTCTCGGTCTGGCTGCTCTGGGGGCAGATTTTAATGAGCTAAAGGGGACAGAGTCTCCAGCAATACGGCTGGAAAGATAATAAGACAAACACTCACACAATTTAAATGTGAGCTGGGATGTGGACGTATATAAAGTCAAGTTGTGAAGCTCGGAGAGTCTATGGATGCTGAGTGTGGGAGCGCTGATTGGTTTTCAGCAGAAATGTGATTACATAGAAGAGTGGAGTGGATGCTAGATCAGCAATCTTGCTCAGACATGTTTGATAGATGCAGGCCTTCACTCTCATCGACCAATCAAATGCTCCATTTCAAAATCTAATCTGAACCTAACCAATCATTTCTTGACAAGGCCAAAGAGCTCTCATTAAGCCAGGGATGGAAAGAAATAGAGAGGGAGAGGAAGAGAGTAAAGAAAGGGAAAATTTAATTCTATTAAAATGAGCGATCTGATGGCGAGAGAATGGCCACTTTCTTCTTTCTTGGAATCTCAGAATCTCTCCATCCATCTCTCCCTCTCTTCCGCCCTACATCTCTATCTCTCTCTCCCTCCTTCTCTTAGTCACACTCCATCTTTCACCGTCTCTTGACTTCTAATGCTGCATTTACGTTCGATTTTCCGCACTTAAGCATTGCTTGGCATAATGCGAGAATATGGATTACGTCGTGGAATATTGGTCTTCATCATTTTTCGCTATTTGTTACACAGCAGATTCAAAAGTGGCAAAACAACATCAGTGTTTTCTTAATAGACCTTTAGTGCCTTTTACCTAGCACTGGAAAACATAAAATTACATCTTTACTACAACAACTCTCAGATATCTGTACTTTTACCCCCCAAAACTGAATACAATAGGAATATTTATAAATATAATTAATAAAAACGTGATCAAAACAAATGTGGAATTATATGTATCATACTGATTTTAACATTCTTTCAGATTTTTTCTTTTTTTCCTAATTCATTTATTAATACCAAACCCTCTACCCGTCTATGTTTACATACTGTCTCCTCAAAAACATACTACTGTGTTTGTGCACTGCAAAAAAATCCACTGGCAAAAATTAGATAGAAACTGATGTAAACTGAGATGTAAATGCTTAAATTAAGCAAAAAAAATCTGTCAATTGGCTGAGCAAAATTTTCTTAGAAAGATTTCTTAAAATAAGAAATCACAAAGTCTTAAAATTAGTGATTCAAGTAAGACTTAAATCAAGCAAAAAATCCTTATTTTGTGGCTTAAATTTGTACACAAGAATTAGAATACTTGACTGGTGACTTTTTGTGCTTTCAAATGACTTAAAACAAGGTGAAAATTCGAAGAGATCATCATTCCTAAAATAAGTAAAAACCAATCTCACACTTACAATGCTTAGTAAGAGAAAAAGTCTTATCAGAGAAAAAAATAAGTTTTACTGCCTTAAAATTAAATCATTTAACTTGCTAAGATTTTGTTTTTTGTAGCGTGGTCATCCAATCTGTGACATGGAAGTAATATGGTAGAGAACCCAAACACAGAAAAAACTGAGCAGGTGGTACCAAAGAAAAATATTGTGTATATTATTCATTAATATAATCCTTAATTTACAGTAATTTAGGTAAAATGTTCAAATTAATTGTAATTCTAATTTAAGGTCATATCACCAGGCATTCCCCTATTTTTTTATTGATTAATGAAATAATAAAAATGATATAGGCTTTTTAATAACACTACATCTTACCAGAGAAAACACTGGGAATCTTTGAGAGGAAACTCTTCACCGTCCGAATAGGGATACCATTTTTCTCGTCCTGCATCCGGGCTATCAGGTCCTCCATCTGAGACAAAAATAGAGAGAAAGAACAGAACAGAAACATGAGCATCACTTTCACACTCATTCCCTTTATTCAGAGCACAATCTGCTGTGCTGTTTGCTCCTGAGGCTCAGGAAACTGCCACTTGCTGACGTTCCAAACATCAAAGAACTTCTGAACGCCCAAACATCTCTTCCAACGATCCCACCCACCTGAATTATCAGCTCTGAAAAGCAAAAGCAAATTGCATGTTTGGCAAATTCTACAAGACTGCCAAAAGTGCAGAACAGTGTCATCACAGATGTAATTAAAGTGAGCGAGACACTGAAAGAGTGAGTGTGCTTTTAGAGGTCACACACACACACACACACACACACACACACACACACAGAGGCTGTTTGGAGCACGATACAGTCATCTAGTACAGGGGTTCTCAACCTGTGGGCAACCGGTGGGAAGTGAAGCAGAGATCTGTGCAGGACTTCTTTTTTAAACGCGCTCCTGTCCGCTCCCGCAGGTTTTAGTCTCGTTACTTTACTCTAATATTTATCAGTCATATCTTGAAGGTTTTTTTTGTCAAAGCATTTTTTATTAACTGCTCGTAACTGCTTCGTTTTTTTTCTTTGCAGCTTTCCTTGAGTGTCAGTTGTGCTTTTGTTATACTCTAAAAGTACGTTTTTTTTAATTACATTTCTTAGAGTTGTTGAATGCATTGACCAAGATTTAAGCACTGATTGCAGCCAGATCAAGAATCTTGTAGTAGAGGTTGATTGAGACCTGTACACTGGATGAAGGGATTGATTCAGGAATTAAAAGAAAAAATCAGTTAAATGAAATTATTATTTATTTATTTATTTATTCAATCTTACTTATGGATTAGTTGTTTTCATACTGTTTGATACTCATGAAAATCATTGCGTGATTATTATAATTTTGTAGACTATTTATTAATTTGCGGGATTTTCCTATATGTGTGTGTGTGGTCCCACTCCTGCATCGCCCGGATTGATTAACCTCCGGCTCCCGCCAATAACAATTAATTTCTGTCCCGTACCATAAGATATTCTGACGGGTCCCATGAGTCTCAAGGGACTCCCACGGGAGTGCAGACCTCTACAATAAAGCACTTAGTGGTTGGCCTGCTTGGGACTTGGGCCTTTTTAAATTAGAAAATTATAAAAGGTAAAATTATAAAAGCTCTGTCATGTTAAAACGGTATACACTGCATAAATATTTATAAAAACACAAAACCAGAAACGCTTTGCAGCTGTAACTCAAATAAAATACAAATTAAACATCATTAGTTTGTGGAGGTTTCAAGTAATGAAGTACATATACTTAGTTAAGCGGAAATGTTGGGTATCTATACTTTACTGGAGTAATCCTTTTTACTTGTACTTGTTACATTTTCACACAATTATTTGAACTTTTTACTCCTTACATTTAAAAAATAGCCTCTTTACTCTCTGTTTTTTTTATTCCAGCTTCTCATCTTTTTTTTTAATAAAACCCATATCCAGATAAATCTCTCCATCTAGATAGAGTGAATCTGATATATAAACATGTACCATTCCGACTCCATATTGGTTTATACGATTCATCACAACTGCACACATCACGCCGTCACACTCCTGCAAGAACATAGCAGACGTATGTAGTCTAGTATAAAGATGATCTGTGCAGAGACTCCAGACTTAGTCCAACTAATCTTCTTTAATATATTTACGTTCTACTAAAATACATTTATTTTCAATGGGCATATATACAGCTGAAACAGGCAGCCTAGTGCATCCCTAATTTAACAACATTATCATTCTAATATAACATTATAGTCATTATGGCTTTTAGAAAAATGTGTTTTGGGGAGGTAGGAGGGGGGGTTAGTGCACTATAGGACCCTGTGGCGTGGCCTAGGCTTTTGTTCTTAATGGCATTTTTTTAGTTTTACATTACTTTTACTTTTATACTTTACGGAGATGTGAAAACAATAATTTTACACTTTTTACTCAAGTAAAAAGCTTGAGTTAACACTTTTTTAAAAATCCTAGTATCTATACCTCTACCTAAGTAATAAATTTTAATACTTCTGACACCTCAGTTTGAGTCCATGCAGCTGTGGGCACCTGATTCAGACAATTAAAACAAGTTAAAAGGTTTAAAAAGAAATTAAAAGATTAAAACAACTTGACAAAAATAAGTAAAGTTCTGTTTTATTGTGGGCTGTTATAAACCAGTGGGCTGTCAGGTGGAAACGGTTGACAACCTCTGACCTAGAAAACCACCAGCTGGAGAGACTGAGAGAAAAGAAGGAGAACATATCGCTGGTTTACTGGTACATTACAGAAATGCTGATTAATGCAAACTATCCCTGTGAATTCAAATCGAATAAAATGAATCCAATAAAACTAATCTGAAGACTCACGTCATTTAAACTCCCTCAGAGTGGTATATAATGAGGTCATGTGACTGACAAGAAAGCAATGCCTGCACTACAATTACTACTTCACACAGTTCTGTGCAGATCTTTATAGAGCTGAGCTGTCAGAGACACAGCTAACGATGGGCTCGTATTCATAGTGCACTGCAGCACACTGCAATATGAATTTTTCACCGCTGTTGTTTAGGAGGGATTATAGACAACAAAGGAAAGAGCAGAAGAACAGAAAGTATCTAATGTACCTTCCTGACATATACAATGTGCCCTATATTTTACCCTGTGCAAAACACATCGTGATGCTCATTACTACACGGAATTTAAAAATATATTTCTAGAATACACTATTGCAATAAAATGAAAATTGTATAATTAAATTGTATTATTATTATTATTATTATTATTATTATTATTGTATTATTGCATATAGATATGATATGGCACACCCCTAACTGAGATATTACAAAATACAAAAAAATGATCAAATTTGTAACATAATCAATGATCCAGAATTCCATGATACTAATAATGCACTAAATATGTAAAATATCTTCATATATCCAATACTGAAGTAAAATGAATGATACTGGAGAGATATAATCTGTCTCTAGTAGATACAGCTTTGGAAAAATAAGAGACCACTTATGATGAGTTTCTTTGATTTTATCAAATTGAAAACCTCCGGAATATAATCAAGAGGAAGATGGATGATCACAAGCCATCAAACCAAGCTGAACTGCTTGATTGTTTGCAGCAGGAGTGGCATAAAGTTATCCAAAAGCAGTGTGTAAGACTGGTGGAGGTGAACATGGCAAGATGCATGAAAACTGTGATAAAAAAACAGGGTTATTCCACCAAATATTGATTTCTGAACTGTTAAAACTTTATAAATGTTTTCTTTGCATTATTTGAGATCTGAAAGTTCTGTATCTTTTACTATTTCAACCATTTCTCATTTTCTACAAATAAATTCCAATTTTTTTTTTGGAATTTGGGAGAAATGTTGTTTATAGTTTATTGAATAAAACAACAATGTTCATTTAAATCAAACATAAACCCATAAATAGCAAAATCAGAGAAACTGATTCAGAAACTGAATTGGTCTCTTAATAATTTTTCAGAGCTGTATATAATGGGAAAGGAGAACAGTGTGATTTTGTCTTTTGCTGAAAACAGCAAAAACGTAGTACCCTGATGCGATAATTAGGGGTGGGTAATATGGCACGATATTTCAGGGTGATCGATATTATTGCATACAATACAATACAGCACACCCCTATTAGGAATATATCTACGCTTATGGTGGTTTGTAAGAGATGTGTGTTCAGGTAAATTTCTAAAGTATTGCTATCTTGGAAATAGAAAATGTGGGTGCATAATTGACTGATTTGAACCCTGACAACAGTTAACACTCAGATGTCCATATCTATCTTAGCTTTGTAGGTGTGCGATGCGCTCAGTATGCTTACACCCCCACTCGATACACACACATGTGGACATGCTGGACATGTGGACATACGCACAAACCCAACTTTTACATCAACAATAAACAGAATACAGAATAAAATTACAGAAACATTGCTGTTCCCATAAATTGCCTGCTTGCACACCTTCACAGCATCAACAAGCAGGTCAGCTTCCTCTGCTGAGAAGAGCAGAAGCTCTGCACTGTTAAAATGTACTTTTAACGTTTAAAGTGTACTTTTCCTGTCATTACGATAGCAAAGACACACTACTAGCAGATACGCCCTAATCAAGCTGCATGGAATTTTAGCTATTTTATTTTAAGCTGCACCCACTGCTTATGCGCACATCTTGTTTAATCTAATCCTTGTAACAAAATATTGCCAATAGAACAGGAAACTCCGGAGCAGACAAACATGAACCAATTAACACCATGCCTAACACCGGTTGAAGGTAGAGGCTAGAAGGATAATAAACACCCCCAGCATTGAGCTTTGGAGCAGTGGGACTGTTCTCTGGAATAAAGGTCCACTATCCAGTACTTTTGTGATGAGCTAGAGTGGCAGAACTGATCAAACAAAATAAGTACTTGACCTTACTGATGCTTTTGTTTGGCTAAATGCAACTATTTTTTTATTGTTTGAATCCCACAAAATCACCTAAAATAAGACCACAACCCCATCTGTCTACATAAGTTAAAAAACGACTCTGGAAAGACAAAGAGAAAGAGAAAAAAATGCTAGAGAGAGAGAATAGATGATAGATAGACAGAGATACGGGGGGTTGGGAGGTAATGACAAACAATCCTTAAGACTCTCAGTGGATTTCTATATATCAGCTTTGTGCTAGTCATTGATTCCCTGACATTTAGGTGACATTTATGCTGCCGAGTTAATGTCTGGTCAAACTGGTGATTCTGACCCATAGTGACCCCTCAGACTGTCATTAGCAAACCAGACTCAACTGCCTTCTGAGATAAGTAAATTACAATAACTATAGACATATATAAACTACACTGCCAAATTTCACTGTTACAAATACCTGAACTCCAATCACTTCCATGTCCACCTGTGTATAAAAGCAGCAGCTAGTCATGCAAACGGCTTCTAAAAACATTAGACATACAGCTAACAACACTGAGGTCTGGCAATAAACACATATATTACACTAAAGCATGTCTAGGATAAGGTAGCTTTGGGCAACAGACAACACAAAGACGGTAAGTAAAAGAGAGGCCACACGCAATATGCAAATATATGGTGCCAGGAGCATTATGGGAAAGATGTATGAACCAACACTGTAGACAGCGCATAAAAGTTGGTTGAAATCCATTTTTTCATTGGATCAACAAAACATTTTTTTTTTTTTAAGTTTTCAGGTTGAAGTTCTCTGAACTCATTTTATTGACTTGTACTGGCCGATAAGTTCACTCAACTTAATAATATTAGTTCTCCTGATTAAAACATAAAATCACTTTTAGCATGCAGTGATGCAGTAACTGCCCTAAACACACAAACACTCAGCTTTCCTAACTCACTTGCTGAGCTGAAGTTTAAACATGCTAGTGCTAATTGAAGCCAGTGAGAGCTCTCAGCATTCTTCTCTCTAGCAGTGTGCTAATGGAGCTCTTATTGCACTCACCAGACTGAGAGAAAGAGTGAGAACAATAACAACACGCTCGTTTCACTGATCAGATCACGTTCTGATTGCATGTGCCTGTATGATAAACCAGGTTGAGACACAATCAGGACACAGGAATTGTGATTAGATACAATCTGATCATTTAAACCATATTTGTATCTCATTTATGTACCACAACTGAAAACTAGGTGTGCTTTCTAGAGCTGTTTTTCTCAATCCTGAACCGTCTTCTAGTTAACTAGCTGAATCAGGTGGGCTGGAGTTAGCAGAAACTGTATAACCTGCAAGAAAAATCCTGAACACAAAAGTCTGCTGCTTCTTACTTAGCTCTTTTCCACTAACATACCTCATTTTGAAACTTTAGTTCCAGTGCATTTGAACCAAAAGACAAAGGATCTGGAACCACATGAGTGTGCTCCCAAATGAGCCCAAAATGTATGGATTTATATGGAGAAACTAAGCAAAATCATACTTTATCAATGTTTGGTCATTTTCACACTGGAAATAATGTGGGGTTTCCCACAGCTCGTTATAGTTAGGGTGGCATGTTAGCATTTTATTTGTGCAAATATCACAATATCAGTGTTACATGCTTAGAGGTACAATTGAGATTGATGAGTGTATTTTTAAAACAGTTCTGTTTACACAAGTTAAAAGTAAAAATCCACCCCGGCGGCTCTGCTGTGGCTCAGCCAACCTCTGGATTTTATTTTCTGGACCTGGACTACTCACCTCTGTGTGTTTACATAGGATCTCCCGTGGATTTTCCGTTTCACAGAGACTCTAAGACTAGGTCAGTGGTTAAAGTGCACTTAGCAGGGCATTACCCACATTGTAAAGTAACATATGACATTGCAAATATTATTGTTATTAGTGTAAAAATGTCTTTATTTTAAAACCTTTCTAACAGTTGTTTGTCTAACTGCCTTGCAGTGTTGTTAGCCAATCAGAGGCGATATCGTTTCTCCCCCACACTCCTTCACCGGACTAAAGCAGTGTTATACCAGATCACCGAAGGACTTTTTTTTCACAAAAACCAGCTCACAGGGCATTCATTCATACTACAGCTTACAAGACCCTTTAAATGAATGAAAATGTAGAACCTTTGATGTAGTCTAATCGGTATCAGTGAATGTCTGATGAAGCTAAAAGTTGATCAGCTATTGATATCAGCTCCAAAACCATTTATCTACATGGATCTCTAACAGTCTGTATGCAGTTCTATTACCTACCAGAACAATGATTTCAGAACAAAGACTTTCTGACTTTCTGAAACAGTGGCTGTGAGTGTTAACACATGCAGACAGAACACCTTCTCATTAAACACCAAACATGAATGAGGGCTCAACTTATTCTGACTTCAGTGTTTCATCAGTTTACAAAAAAACATTTTATTTTATTAACATTTTTATTCCTAAATTAACCACCACAGAATTTAAATGGGCGCTCATACAGTTTGTTGTTGCATTCAACTCATAATGTCGTTGTCTTTGGGCCCCAGGACAGCTCGGGGCCATAGGCAGTTAATTGGTTTGCTTGCCTTGTTGCAACAGGTCTGATAATAGAGGTTGTAATCAACAGTGAAGAAAGGCTGTAATACTAAGGTTTCATACAGCCAAATCTCACTTCTGTTAAACAGCCCCAAACAAAGATCGATCTGTGCCTGGTCACCGTGGACCCAATCTGTTCCTGAACAGCCTCTCCAAGAGAATACATGCAAATCATGGCAGCAGGTCAAGAGTAAATTGGAGTGTGGAGGTATGGGAGGAGGAGGAGGCGGCGGCTAGGGCAAAAAAGCTTCTCTGGATACAGGCCTGGTCTGCCTCCACACCGGGTGCTGTCGGACATGGAATCGACTTATAATTACGGCCAAATCGATCATTCGTTTAGCATTATCGGCCCGGGCTCTGCAGAGCTGACTCTTCACTTTCCACACAAACGCTACGCTTCACCCTTCAGCTACACAGATGTGTGGAGTGTTTGTTGTTTGTCCCCTAGTGTTGTTTTTCCCCTCGGCTCTGTGTCTCTTTCACACCGCATCGACAGCCAACATTCAGGGCTAATCTGAAGTTCGTCGGGTTCATGATGGGTTCAGGAAAACCACATGCTTGAACTGGAAAAATAGCCCATGTTATCGATTCACTGGGAACAGAGAGAACTCAGGTGGATGGACAGATTCAGAATGATGGCTGAGAATCACTATTTCTCAATTTCGCTTTAAAGTGAATAAAAAAATATACTTTACATAAGGGGTAGGCGAAATGGCCCTAAAATAATATCACAATACTTTTCACTATATATTTTTGTGATAACAATGTTCTTGACGACATGCTTAACTATACGTAATCGAAAATCAAGGCCAATCACATAATTTTCAAAAGATTGAGACCCCCTGTACTCTCACTTCACTCTCTCACTTCCACACACACACACACGGACTTGAGAATATATTTTTGAATATATTCAAACATATGTACATTTGATCCTCATTTATTAAACTGTATTAAAAAAAATAAAGCTGAAGAAATGTATTTTAACTTCAAGGGTAAAATACAATTAACAGAAAAGTAATTTATGTAATTTATAGGGTTAAGCGGTATGAAACAATTTAAACAGTATTTTAAAGAGGACAGTATTTTAAAAATAGGACGATGTGTCCAATGTGCCAAATGTCTGCCCTGTGTCTCGCTAATACAGGTCAAAATAGCAAAACAAATATACTTTACATAAGGGGTAGGTGAAATGGCCCTAAAATAATATCACAATACTTTTTACTATATATTTTTGTGATAACAATGTTCTTGACGACATGCTTAACAATACGTAATCGAAAATCAAGGCCAATCACATAATTTTCAAAAGATTGGATTAGGGTGGGAAAGATCAGAATCAGATCAGAACTGATTTAATGTAACATTATGTTAACTGTTACTCCATGAGTTCAAAATAAAGTCTGTTGCAGACTGAGAATGCCCGCGCTGTCACGTTGATGAAAGCTCCCGGGTGCTCTCTCTCTTGTTTAGTACTTGTTTATTTTGTGATAGAAATGGGCTCTTTTAATAATGCTGTTTCAATAATAATGAACAATTAATAAAAACTTAAAGGATAACTTAACGGATGTGTTCTTCCTTTCCTTTTTTTACTGCATTGCCAAAGTTTCAAATTAGGACTAAGTATCGAAGGCTAGAAATGTGACTGGGACATCCCTAAAAAACACTGATTTAGGCTACATACTATGCTACTTAATTTACTCAATAGTGAAAAAATTATCATTTAAAATCATATTCAGTATTCAACCTTTCACAAAAAGTTTATTTTTTCTCAGTTCATTTTCTGTCCTTTTTGTAAAAAAAGAATTTAATGATACAACACATAATGTATTGCCTTTTTTGCATTATGATCCATATCATAGTGTTAAGCTGCTAATAACCAGGTCAAGTGTAGGCAAATTAATTGGATAACGTTTTTGGTTACCAGAACATTACGTTGATGGAAACCTGCACAATCTGTCGGCCGCTGCGCCCCTCCTCTGCCTGGCACTGCGTCCGATTACTAGGCCTGCTGTTACGGATATGAAACACGGCGGTGTGTGTTAATGACTATCAGCTCTGAGGGAGGGAGGCTGAAAGACAGAGTTATTGGCCTCCCGTAGACAAGGTTATAGTACAATTCTGCTGCTGCTGCCATCGCTGTGTCCTTGCTATAATCTGCTCACCCTCACCCCTCACCCTCTCTCTCTCTCAGTCTCTCTCAACCTCTTTCTCTCTCTTTCTCTCTCAGTCTCTCACCCTATCTCTTTCTCTCTTTCTCTGTCAGTCTCTCTATCTTTCAGTCTCTCACTTTTTTTCTCAGCCTCTCTGTGTCTCTGTCTCCCTCTCTTTCTCTCTTAGTCTCTCTCAAACTCTCTCTCTTCGTCTCTCTCTCTCCCCTCTCTCTTTTTTCAGCCTCTCTCTCTCTCTCTCTCTCTCTCTCTCTCTCTGCCTGTCTTCTCAAGGCTCACATGATGTATTTATGTCGTCATCCTGCTGGTTGCCGTGGTAACAGAGAAAAAGAGCGAGCATGAGAGAGAGAGAGAGAGAGAGAGAGAGAAAGAGAGAGAGAGAGAAAGTGAGAGATGCAGTTTTGGACTTCAAACTAAAAAAGAGCAAGAGAGAGAGAGAGAAAGAGAGAGAGGAAGAGAATTCCCTGTGAACGTTCATGCACAGAAATACACGGCAGCCACACAGCGGGGCTTACATAACCATAACACATTAAAAAGTGTGTGTCCTTCAGTAGACTGCCTCGCTCTGAGACCCCCCGTACACTCACTTCACTCTCTCACTTTCACACATACACAAACACACACACTTGAGAATATATTTTTGAATATATTCAAACATATGTACATTTGATCCTCATTTATTAAACTGTATTAAAAAATAAAGCTGAAGAAATGTATTTTAACTTCAAGGGTAAAATACAATTAACAGAAAAGTAATTTATGTATTTATAGGGTTAAACGGTATTAAAATATTTAAACAGTATTTTAAACGAGGACAGTATTTTAAAAATAGGACAACGTGTCTGACGTGCCAAATTTCTGTCCTGTGTCTCGCTAATACAGGTCAAAATAGCTAATTTATTCATGTGCATTTAAAATGGCCACAGGATGGGGGCGCTCACAGAATTTGACATGGCTCTCTGAAATCCAGCGGAAAAAAAAACACAGGCCCACCCCAATTGCACGTTCAGACTAAGGAGTCTGCAGGATGTTCCTCAAACCTCTCTGGACATCGTTCACTCGACTGTGTGCAGATTAGAAGCTTGATCTTCTATTTGTGTGTGATTTAAACCTCATTTTTCTGAAACACATCTGTGTTATTAGTTTTTATCCTGTTAGCTAACATTATCAGTCTGAGTTTAACTGTTAGCAATTAGCCTGTTAGCTAAAATGATCAGTCTGAATGTCCTGTTAGTGTTTATCCTGTTAGCTAACATCACCAGTCTGAGTTTGCTGTTAGTAATTAATCTGTTAGCTCAGTCTGTGTTGTGCTGTCAATGATTAACCTGTTAGCTAACATAAGTTATGCTTTTAGCAATTAGCCTGTTAGCTAACATTATCAGTGTGTTGTGCTGTTAGCAAGTATCCTGTTAACTAACATTATCAGTCTGTGTTGTGCTGTTAAAGGATAGCCTGTTAGTTAACATTATCAGTCTGTATTGTGCTGTTAGCAGTTAGCCTGTTACCTAACATTATTAGTGTGTGTTTTGCTGTTGGCGGTTAGCCTGTAGCATTATCAGTCTGTATTGTACTGTTAGTGCTTATCCTGCTGGCTAACATTATTAGTCTGTGTTGTGCTGTTAGCAGTTATCCTGTTAGCTAACATTATCAGTGTGTTGTGCTGTTAGTGGTTATCCTGTTAGATAACATTATCAGTGTGTTGTGCTGTTAGCAGTTATCCTGTTAGCTAACATTATCAGTGTGTTGTGCTGTTAGTGTTTATTCTGTTAGCTAACATTATCAGTCTGTGTTATGCTGTTAGTGGTAAGCCTTTTAGCTAACATTATTAGTCTGTGTTGTGCTGTTAGCAGTTATCCTGTTAGCTAACATTATGAGTGTGTTGTGCTGTTAGCAATTATCCTGTTAACTAACATTATCAGTCTGTGTTGTGCTGTTAGTTTTTATCTTGTTAACTAACATTATTAGTCTGTGTTGTGCTGTTTGCAATTAGCCTGTTAGCTAACATTATCAGTCTGTATTGTACTGTTAGTGTTTATCCTGCTGGCTAACATTATTAGTCTGTGTTGTGCTGTTAGCAGTTATCCTGTTAGCTAACATTATCAGTATGTGTTATGCTGTTAGTGGTTAGCCTATTAGCTAAAATTATTAGTCTGTGTTGTGCTGTTAGCAATTATCCTGTTAGCTAACATTATCAGTATGTGTTATGCTGTTAGTGGTTAGCCTATTAGCTAACATTATCAGTATGTGTTATGCTGTTAGTGGTTAGCCTATTAGCTAACATTATTAGTCTGTGTTGTGCTGTTAGTGGTTAGCCTATTAGCTAACATTATTAGTCTGTGTTGTGCTGTTAGCAGTTATCCTGTTAGCTAACATTATCAGTCTGTGTTGTGCTGTTAGCGGTTATCCTGTTAACTAACATCAGTCAGTGTTAGCTTGTTATCATCACTGTCCATTAAATCATTTACAGTTGAAACTGTTATTAACTGCTGTTAACATCATCAGGTCAGACTGTTCTGACTGGTTAGGCCCAAGAGCAAGTCACAAGATGCACAGCAACTACTGGTAAGTGATGTACAAAAACTGTGTGCTTCTTATATTTACTTTGACTTTTATATGATGGATGAAAGTATGAATCCATCCAAGATATTTTATGCTCTGGCTGGCCAACTTAATTTAATTTCACGCTGCAGCTGTTTATTAGAGATTTGCTCTCAGTGCAGGAGACGTGCTGGTGTTGATCAGTCTGTGTATAGCTGAAAATTCGGGTTCCATCATCATTGTCTGTTTTTATAGAATATGCAGAGATCTGATTGGCCGAGGAGCATCTTTGGTGATATTGTGATTCCCCCCTCTGATATTGTGATATGTTCACTGTAAAGGTTAATAATTTTATGTCGCTTCAAATAAACACTATGAACTTTAAATAGTTCTCGATAGTTCACAAAATACCTTATTCTGCTGCTCATCTCACACTCTGAATCCAACCCATCTCCAAATAACTGAGCCATTTGTTTTCTTTTTACTAAACATCTTCCATTTAAGCAATATCAATATAAATACCCTGGTGGAAAAAAATATATACTTAATTGTTCTTAAAAAATATTGAGAAATGACTAAGTATGCTGTAAATATACTTATAAAACAGATGTATCTACTTACTTAAAATATATTTAAAGTACATTAATATTATGCTTTCATCAAATTTGAAATTTGATGATTTTGAAATTTTTCATCAGTTTGAAAGTAAACTTTGATCATACTTTGTAAGAGGACTGCTCTGAAAAACACTTGTATTGTAATGTAATTCAATATACTTCTAAAATATGCTTTTTGAAAAAACAGTGTTAAAAACAACTGTTACATTAGTTCATTTAAAGTACAATGTATCATGTAACTTTTTAGAAAGCAAATTGAATTACTAAAAAATGTAGTACCTTATATTAAAATATATTTTTATACCCAATAAAGTATACTAGTGTGCTACTTACCTAAGACAGGAACAAGAAGAATATTTGTACTGTAATGTAAATATATTTAACATAATATTTAATTCTTAGTACATTTCTAATATACAATTTCTAATGTATAATAGTGATACAGTTGGAATACTTATAATATACATATAATTGTACTGTAAGCATATTTAAAATATGGGGTTACATACCTAAAGTAGTTTAATAAAATGTTACTTAAGTATATTTAAAAAAGTTCAATTTAATACAGTTAACTACACTTAGCTCAATTTAAGTAAGACTTCTACTATTTTTATACATTTAAAGTAAAATAAAAAAAAGTTGTTCCATTTTAGCACTCTTTAAATATACTGATTAATAATGTGGCTACAAGTACACTTTAGTGCACTATAGCATAATAATGCTTAGTAAAACTCAGTAAAACTCAAACTCAGACTTGGCCCTACTTAGAGCCAAAATGAATTGGGAGGAGAAACATGCCTGAATCTTAATCTGATATCCTTTAAAATATGATCTATACCTCACTGACATGTCCATGACGAGTCTTCCCATCCCTCCACCACTCCATCTCCTCTATTTCCTGACTACACTTGTCAGAGAGGGGCGACTGGCTTCCTATCACAAATAGAATCGGCCCGAAATCCAGCCCAAAGAGCTCAGAATTCTCTCCACTCTTTTCAGTCTCCTCTTAAAAAAAAATCACAGGCTGAGAGTAGGGCTCTGAGTGGTCCAGTGAGCTAAGCTCTGCCACTATGATCAGGAGATCACCAGTTCGAATGCTGTTCATGTAGCTGGCCATCAGCTGCTGAAGTCCTGAGAGAGCACATTTGGTCTTGCTGTCTCTGGGTGGGTAGATGGCGCTGTCTCCCCACATCACTCCAAAGGGTGATGCCGATCAGCACAAGGCGCCTGTGAGCTGATGTATTGGCTTTCCTTCGAGTGCGCTGTGATGCTACTCAGCAAAGCTGCATCAGTAGCAGTTTGAAAAGAGGTGATGGCTGACTTCACATGTATCGGAGGAGGCATGTGCTAGTCTTCACCCTCCTTGTTGGGGTATCACTAGTGATAGGGGGAGTCCGAATGAGTGGGTTAGTTATTTGCCCGTGTAAATTGGGGAGAAAATGGTTAATTGCATGTTGGTCCCACTTTAAAAATCATTCCATTATAGACACTTATTATAAAATGTGATCAAAATGAAATGTTGTGAGAAGGAATAGTACATTTAAAAAGTGGTAAAAGCTTACTTAACCTTGCCAACTTTTTTGTTCTGCAGATCTGAAATGCAGGAATGAAAGTGATTGAAATTAAGCAATAGAGACACTACATTTCTATAATTAAAATGTTACATACTGTCCCACCTTCTGATTTCAGATAGTAGTATACGCCTACACTTGTCCATTCATACACACATCTGCATTTAATTCTCCACCTGCAGGACTGAGTGGGACAGAGTACACACATGAATATTCATGATGCCATTACGCAAAATTGAATATTCAATTTGGCAGAACATATAATTGAATATTCAGTATGAGAGACGGAGCGCAGTTCGCATATTCAGAGAAGCAGAGCACATGGTTTGGTACTCCAAATGAAAGATGTGATATGCAGAGAGAGAAAGGAAAGGGTCGCAGAAAACAGACACACTCTCTCTCTCTCTCTCACACACACACTCGTGCACACAGTCACACACAGGGATGACAGATGGATAGTGTTTTCCACATGGCTGAAGGTGCCGATACACTCCGCGCAGGCAGCAAGGCTTTGAAGTGCTTTATGTGCCTCTTCATACACACATATCCACACACACATATATACACGCACACACACACAGGAGCGCAGACGCTGGTACACACACACACACACTGGTGGGGGGTAATGAGAAGTCTATGTTAAATGTGACCCGGGGCAGTGCTTAAAACAGATGTGTGTTTTGATTTCAGCGCAACACATCATTTAATCATCAGCCAATAACAGCGTGCTCCAGTGAAAACACAAGCAGATCACCCACACACACCATGTGACCCACCCTCCTCACCACTCACACATACACGCAGAGACACACACACAGTAGTAATGGGCAATAAACAATCAGAAATGGATGCATATTGTGTACCACAATATGTGCACTGTATGCCCAAACGTTTTTGTTGACACCCCTTCTAATGAATACATACAGCTACAGCATTCAAGCTGCTTCACTCATTGCTATTGTATTGGCAAAAGTACTACCAATAGATTAAGACTCTTTTGAGCAGATAAACATTAACCTATTGGCATCATAACAGGCTAATGCTCCAAATTTGAGCTCTTAGACAAATTTACCGTTTCAAATGCAACAGGCCATTTATCCTCTATCCCACTATTTTCCCCTATTCACCTCCTTTAGGCCCGGCTAAAAAATGTTTGGACTTCTTTGGACTTCTACGTCCTCTATCTAAGTCTCTTTGGATAAAAGTGTCCGCTAAATGTTATGTAATGTAATGCCAGGTGTGGGCTAGATGTGTATGAAGATTCTATAATTGAGCTGTGAAGCAGTGGAACTGTGTTCTCTGAAATAATAATGCTGCATCAAGTTATTTAAGGAAGCGTTGAGTATGAATAAAGAAGTTGAGTGGGGATTAGGTGGCGTGGAGTGAGGTGATGATCATCTAACATCCTGACCTCAATAATGTCTTTTGTTTTAGAATGCAATCAAATCCACACAGCAATGACCCAAACCTTTCCTGTACAGTAAAGACAGTTACTCTACTCTACTCTAATACCTTTGTCCATAAAATGTATCATTTAATACCATATTTTTCGCACTATAAGAAAAAAATCTTTAATTTTCCCAAAAATCGTCAGTGCTCCTTTTAATCCAGTGCAATTTATGTATGAATTTTACCAGTCAGGTTATGGAGCAGTAAAGAAGCAGTAAAGCCACTCCACTGAAATGCAGCGTTATAAAAGAGTTTCAGTTTAGTTCTCCGGCACCGGGGCTGGAGTAGCATTAGCCGCTAACCGCTATTTCCCAGTTCAGAGATTAAGAGGTTAGTATCATCAGCCTGTTGCCTGCATCTAACCCTGGCTAGCACTGCTGGAGCAGCATTAGCATTAGCTGCTAACTGCATTAGCTCTTTTGCCGTTCAGAGGTGAAAATATATATCAGACTGCAGTCTGAGCGTTTACCGTGTTAAAACAAGCTACGTGGTTAACCGCTAGTGGTAATGCTCCAGCCTTAGTGCTGGAGAAATTCGGGAATCTAAGCTTAATGTAAATAAATGTAAGCACTTTTCAGGAGAGAAATCTGTATAGATTAACATCCAGCGCTCGTTTGGCTTTAAAAGAAAGTCTATTTTTTTTATTACAGTTTTGTTTACTTAGTTTAGCTTTACTTAACTTAGTTAGCTACCCACCACCATCACCACCCAGCGGCAAGAACAGCTGAATTAGAAGTTCTTTATAGTGTCTTTTAAAATGCGCCTTATAATCCAGTGCGCTTTATGTATGAAAATAGAACAGAAAATAGACGTCCATTGATAGTGCGCCTTGATAGTGCGAAAAATATGGTAATTTCCCACCATAAGGTGCCACTTTTCTCCCTTTCAATGATGAGGACTGCTAGTGTATGAAAGTGCCTAAATCTCCTTCCCTTGGTGGTGAACCTTTAATATACAAATTCTGTGTAAATCAATGTGTTACAAGCCAGGTTCATGAGGTCTTTAAAACGTGCAGAACGTGAATAAGTTTGGAACTAAAACACAAGCAAATGAGGCCAAGAAAAGAAGGCTCTACTAAGGGAAGCTTTATCCTCTTCACAGCCTACACTGCTACTCCGAGAAGCCAACAGCACTGGCTCAAAGCAACAGGGAGTTACTGGTCATCTGTCACTTGTAAGCACCATTATGCAACCTGCTGGGCACCACAACCGCTCAGCCCAGATCCCAAACACTAAAGGGAAATAAGGACAAATACAAGCATCTCTCCTACCCTCTCTCTTCTCCGAGAGCACCGTCTGTGTCTTTGTGTGTGTTTTTGTGTGTGTGTGTGTATGTGTGGGAGTTAAGTGGGTGCTCTGACTCAGCTCTGGTGGAATATGATTCCACTGAACGAGGATCTCACCACCCACCTGCAGCTCTCTGACACACATACATACACTTAATGTGCTGCAGGACGGCCGCATGATCATCAGCGCTGCCGCTGCCGTTTGAGTTAGCAGAGCCTGCTGTCTGAATCCGAGCAGTGTGGCCAGACTCAACATATTTACAGAAATCTACCATTATACAGGTGTCAACCCCAAACTATATATAGCGCTTCTCCTTAACCGAAAAGGAGATAATTTCTGCACCGTGTTCAAAATAAAAGCTGCTTCTGTGCTTAAGGGAAGCTGAAATAAATAGAGATGGAAGGACTGATCAGCTATGTATTGGTATCTCTCTGTATTTCATCAGATCATATTCGGTAGTTAAGGATTACAGCAGCACTGAGTGCCATCTTACTGTTGGGCAATGTCAGGCTTGGCTCGGCCAGTTTTCTGCCATTCAAATTTGTGGAATGTGTACAACTCATGGATAAAACAGTTTTAACCCCACTAACTGAAAGCCCTTAACAGTGCATCTTTCAGTCTATGCAGCTCATAGTAGAGCTAACAAACACCACTAACTACAACAAACGCAAAAAACAAACATTCAGTTTTAGTGCTGGATAGCTCTTTTTGTTGTGTTTCTGCAGCTACAGGGGATTTACAGGGGACTTTAAATCCCCTGTTTTTCTTGTTGTTTAATTGTTGTAAAAAGTAAAGTACATTTCATATAGAGAGACAATACTGAGCACACTCTCTTGTCTCCTTGTTCTAGCAGCATTAGCGTCTAAGTCTGAAACATGAATCTACACTTATCAATAAAGATCTATCTATCTATCTATCTATCTACATATGTTTTTTTTCTAAAACTGTTTATTTGGGTAAGTAAATCCCTTCTGTTTATTTACAGTCAGGTTAGACTTTCAGTTTTTGTTTAGAGGTGGCTACAATTAGGCAAAATTACCAAATCTGCCCATAAAGGTTAATTTGGCACTTGGCCACACCCTTGATCAATTGACAGACTATCATCAATCTGTAAAACTTTTATTTTTATATTGTTTTCAGTTATATTGTTATTTCAGTTATATAGTGCTTGCAGTTTTGACTCCATTTAAAATACATGTAAAAGAAACAACAGTTTGCATATTTGATATCTCTAAATGGTACTGTTTGTTACTATTTTACTGCAAATAAAACAAATAACAAAACTGTCTTTTCTAGTGTATGTAAGAATAAAATAATCAAAACTGTAATCGAGACCTGCTTATATATTTCAAGACTTACAAGCCCTAACTCAAGCCAAGCACAATTTAGCATTTGTCGTTTGTCTAGTCAGAATTTAATGTATTTGAATAAAAACCTGCCTACTGAATCAGAAATTTGTCCAATGGGTCCAATCCAAACCTATATATCAATATTAAGTGCTATATTGCTGTCATTTACTCATCAGATATCCTCTTACTGATCCAGATTCCAGTCTGCGGTTTGCACTAGACTGCAAATTTAACAAATGCTGTAACATAACGAAACATGAAACAACATTGATTCAGATTTCATTACCACTTCTTACCATCAACCCCTGGCTACTTCTGCCTGTAACTCATTAATCAAATAAAAAAGTGCTGTTGTTTTGACTAAAATTCTGTTTGTTTGGATATATTTTAGCACAGAAATGCTGAAAAGCAAAACAATGAGTTACTTGTAATGTGAGTATAGCCAGTGAACAGAGAGTAAAAATATGGTTACATCGAATAATTTAACGGGTGTGATCAAGCACATGCAGAGGCTTCAGGTAAAGGGTGAAAGGCTAAAGAGATTACAGAGCAGTTGCAGTATATATTTTAGCATAATTTCACTATACTTGATGACCAGTTAGTGAAAAATGTCAGATTTCCCAGCCTGTTTGAGAATTTGGAATTTAGGTAAAAGAGGACATAAAAAACATTGCTTTAAAATGCATTTATATTAAATTATCAGTCAGATATAAGCAATGTATTATCTCAGCCTTGCATGCTACTCTACCTTGTCAGTTGTGATAGATGTCTAATCATCTCTTTTCTTTGCATTGTTATCCTTCAGCTTGTCCAGAAATGCATGTGAACAGCTGTGTTTACAGCCCTTTAAAAGGGCATGATGTACCAGGGGGACTTACCAGACTATCAACATTTTAAAGACATGTGTAAGCACCTGTCCAACAAATGTACAAAAGTATAATTCATACCCTGGCTAAGATTACAGGTGTGATTACAAGATCAATATCAGCAGAAGTACATAAACTGCACTTAAACTGAAGTGCAATAATAAGAAGTTTAAAAGAGAAAGGCCATGCCTTAATGTCCTCTCTCCATCTCATACACTCCCTGCTCTTTACTTCTCATCCTCCATGATGAGTTTTCGCACCTCGCCACTTTCCTCAAACAGAAACCTCCTGGGAGACAGGCGCCAGCAGGAGCACGGGAGGATGCACGTGAAAACACACCAAATTTGAGAGCTTTTTATGAAGACCGAGGGCTATTTTTAGCCCAGGGCTCCTGCCCCTGTGTGTCTGCACATGTGGACTGAATAATAATAAAGCTGTGACTGACGGTCAGGCTCCTATCCCTACAGTGCCGTCCTGAAGCCTGAGCTTTGAGCTGTGCTTCCAAAACATCCTGCGGCCAAGTATGACTCAAAGCAGCTGGAGAAAGCTCAAAATCTCCAGCAAATGTGCACGTGCGAAATCAGAGCAGTGATATTTTGTAAATCAGGGCTACCTTTAGGCCACAAACTGAAAACTGTAGAGCTCAAAAGTAGCATCATCTGGACAGGAGTAATGTCCAATCAGCTGCTGACTGTAGAAGCTAGTGATGATGCAGGATGGGAAACAGTCCAAAGCAACTGATTCATGAATCATGTAGTCGGAAAACATCCTTTAGAGTGGAATTTGAAGGTCTTTCAAATATAGGACTGGCACTGAATTGTTCCACCCACACTGATCAAAAGGGGTGGGAATCTCTTGGCACCTTGTGATTTGATTCGATTCTGATTCAGAGGTCTGTGACATGATTATAAAATGGTTATTTGTGCATCTTGATGCATCTTTTTCTTCTAAACAATATTTCTACTGGATGACTAGTTGGTACTTTTAAAGTAAAGGAAATGTTATGATCCATAATAAATTAGCTTCTGAGTTTCACCTTTTGCCTTCCATCTTCATTGTCACTTCATCGCCGATCTCAGGTATAGCTAATGTGTAGAAAATCGATTTTGTCATTTGTGAATCGATTTAGAATCGTCCACGTCTGCATCGTGATGCATTTAATGCCCCAACACTCGAATCTGGAGGTTTTTGTCACTGTTTTTTAAAATAAATCTTCATCCACATAAGCAGCATTTTTTTTAAATGTCCACACGGAAACGCTATACCACTCAAAAATGCTGAAATGAACATGCCAGCCCAGCAGAGGGCGATCATACCTCCCACCAAATAACGTCAAAACACATGTTGAAGAAGAGAACTAACTAAAAAGCATACCGCTTGGGACAAATGGGCAAAAAATTAATGTAATGCAAGTTTCTTTATTTGGACAGACGACGAGGTTCAGCCTTTAGTCAAGTTACAGTTGAGTATAAAGTGAATAAACACTAGGGGTGTCACGATTCTCTAAATCCTCGATTCGATTTCATTTTCGATTTGAGGGTCACGATTCGATTCGATTCTCGATTTTCTTGTTTTTTTTTCTTGTTATTATTTTATGCCTCATAAAATTTAAATAATATATTTATTATTATTATTATTATAAATATTATTATTATTATTTATTAAGATATATATGGTAATGCCATCTAGTGACTTTTTTTGGTAGCAACAGTGTGCACTATTAAAACAAGCAGTTTATCAGAGCTGTGTGTGGATGGAGCTGCAGTTCTTCATCCAACCACTAGCAGCAGCAGCACAAGCCCCGCTCTCTTCACTCAGTCACTACTTCAGTACAGCCCAGCCACGGGCTACAGAGCTCAGCCAGTCCGTTTTTACTGTTTCTGTAAACAAATAAAGGTTTTAACCCCACTAACCGGATAATACAGCTCACTACAGTTCATCTTTCAGCCCAAGCAGCTAACAGCAGCAGGTTAGAACAGCCGACACGGAGGCACTGCTCGGATTACATTATAAACAGGTCAGTTAGCGCGCTGCTAACCTCAGGATGTTTATAACTACGGAGTTTAGTGGACACACCACGGCCGCCAGGTAAGTCTTTTAAAGGCTACTGAAGACTATTAAAGGCTATTAGAGGTTATTGAAAGCATTATTGGGGCAGAAATCAGTACAGGCTGGTTAGATAAGTGATGTGGTGAAACTGTGACTAGCGCTGTCACAGTGATGTTTATTAACGTCATTAAAACAGATTTTGTCAGGTATTGTCTTATAAATATTTACACATAACTTATATCTCTCCTGAAAAGCTTTTATTTTAGTCAGAAACACGCTTGTGTTTACTTTATCTGAGAGAAAGATGTTTTTTTAATTCAATGGAAAGCAACAGGTGCAGTCAATTATAAGTTTAAGATTTTTAATCCACCTCACTGTGATCTATAGTCAGTGTTCTCAAGTCACACTGACACACGCATTTCAGCGAGTTCACACGCTCTCACCTGCGCGCACCCACCCCTCCGTCAGATACAGATACAAAACCTGCGCGCCCGCCCCCCCTCCCCCGTTGGACAGATAAAAAACAGTGATCACACTCCCGCCGACTGCGCTCATGCAGTGGCTCTCTCTATTTAAATGAATAGGATGCGCTGTGTTGGTGCCGCGCCATTTGCGTAGCGCGCTGCGGGAGGGATCGTCGATCCTCTTTTTGACTTCGATACTCAGACCGTGACCTCATTTCGATTCGATTTCGATAAAATATCGAGATCGTGACACCCCTAATAAACACACAACAATGTGAACTGGAAATCACGTCAAATTAAGTACGGGGATATTTTAACCTCTCTTTAAGAGCAGTACCAAACAAATTGAGAGGACAAAAGAGATTTCCCTCATGCAAAGAATGAAATCACCAAGGAAAATATTAACCACGAAGCTAAAAGCAATACGTGTGAAATATAGGCAAGCAGTGGACTCAGGACGCAGAAGTGGGCATGGGCAAGTGGTGTTGCTCTACTTTTAACTTTTCGCGGTACGGTTTGTACCTCCGGACAGGAGAATGGAGAAAACTGCATGCAACAGATTTTTTTGCATCCGCTGTGTTAGATAATGTAAGAGTAACATTAAATTAAGGTGTAAACATGTTATTAATCGGCAAATCGCACAGAAAAAGAACTAATCCAGGCACTGTATATGCCTCAGGCTCATTCTGAACAGGCTAAGCTAATGTAAACAAAAAGCAGACTTTTGACATCAGTGTTTTCGGAAAGCTTTGTTTTCCCCATCCACACGGGGAGTTTTTAAAAATCTCCAGCTTGGAAAGCGTTTTTGAAAAGATCCGTTTTGCAGTGATTAAAAACACACTTTTCTGTGGATGGAAGGACAAAACCGCAGTTGTTAAAAATATCCAGATTTGTGGCCTGAGAATCAAACACACCCCCCACCTGTACTGATTAATGTTGTTTATGAAGATCCTGCATAAAAAAATGCTGTCATCTGACTGTCTGTTTGAATGAAGAATGAAATGGTCAGTCAGTTTTAACCCTTACTGGTTAAATTCTGCTGCTGCTGCTTCAGAGCTGATAGAATAATTCAAACCAGCAAAATAAAATACATAAGGGTTAAAAGTCAGTGCTTGTTGTAGACACAAGTTTGTGGAGGCAGATCTGTTACTGGAGTCTGACTGTGATGTCTGCGTTTCTGTGCCTCCTCCCATATCTGACACCACCTAATGCCTGCTTGCATGGCTTGCATCCAACTCTTGTGAGCTGCTGATGTGAGGTCCCAAGCCTGAGGGTTGATAATGCTAGACTTTATCTTTGGTCTTTTCTAAAATGCACTCTGCGGTCCAGAATAGGTCCAACAAATGGATGAATTTAAAGGCAATCTTGTACCAAAAACCAATATATATATATATATATATTTATATACAGTATATATACAGTATATATATGCTGGAACAAACTACCTTCCACTACCAGATCAGGAGAATCTCTCGCTATCTTTAAGAAACTCCTGAAGACAGAGCTCTTCAAAGAGCACCTACTCTCCTAACACCTCTAACAAACTAACTACTTCTAACCTCATTTCCTTCTTCCCCTTCTCTACTCCTCTATCCCACTATCTCCCTTTGACCTCCTTTAGGCCCTATCTAACTTTAACTTCTATTACTTTTGTACTTCACTACTTCACTTTGGACAAAAGCGTCTGCCAAATGTAATGTAATGTAATGTAATGTATACAGTTCTGAAAAAAAAATAAGAGACCGCTTAAAAATTATGAGTTTCTTTGATTTTACCAAATTGAAAACTTCTAGAATATAATCAAGAGGAAGATGGATGATCACAAGCCATCAAACCAAGCTGAACTGCTTGAATGTTTGCACCAGGAGTGGCATAAAGTTATCCAAAAGCAGTGTGTAAGACTGGTGGAGGAGAACATGCCAAGATGAATGAAAACTGTGAATAAAACCCAGGGTTATTCCACCAAATATTGATTTCTGAACTCTTAAAACACTTAAAACCAAATAAATGCTCTAAATAACAATATTTCTTATTTGGAATTTTGAAGAAATGTTGTTTGTTGTTTATAGAATAAAACAACAATGTTTACTTCACTCAAACATATAACTATAAATAGCAAAATCAGAGAAACTGATTCAGAAACTGAAGTGGTCTATATTTAGAGTGCTGGTTTGTTGATTAGACCATGGGGTTATTGATCACATGGTTGTGGGTTTAATATCCATGTTTATTAAGCTACACAAATTTGATTTTTGGCATAGCTGCATTCAAAAGTTTTACTATAAATTTTAACAATACAAAACAAGTCCAAGCTACATTCTGAGGTTTAATATTGACATCTGTTAAGCTGCCACTATTGGGCCATAGATCAAGGTCTTTAACCCTCTGGCCCCCAGAGTTATTGTATCATGATGGGCCCTGCACTCAGATCTAGACTTTATAAGCTGGGATATGTAAAGAGAAATATTTAGTTTTGATTTATGATAATCACAAGGATTTGAGTTTAAAACCCATGTCTTGGAAACTGCCACTGTTGGGACCTTGATCACCACCCCACCTAATCTCCTAGGTGGATGGAGCACCAACCATCATTCCAGAGAATACAGTTCCACTGCTCCAAGGCCCAATGCTGGGGGGGGCTTTATCCCTCCCCATTGAATGTTCCTCCTGAACGAATACTAGGGGCCCTATCATACACCCTAAGCATGGTGCGTTGTGAAGCTCATTGCTATCTTACACTAGTGCTGGGCGATAAAACGATATCGATAGTTATCGAGGAAACTATATATCGCGATAAGTCGGGGCGAGAAATTCGATAAACTAAATTTTCTATTTCCCGTTTAAGTAGCGTTGTGAAAAGGCGCAGCACGAGATCAGGCAGCACGCTGAACTGCTGCTCAGCCCAGTACAACCCCTCCCCTCCCCTCTCCACCATCCCCCTCCGCCCCACCCCCCGAGCCCCTCCACTCTGAACTCCTCACATAGCGGCTCCTTCTCTCCCATTTACTGGATAAACTTCATTTATACTATTCAGCGGCGCTACACTGGAAAACTCACCTTTTAAATATGAGGCATGCGTCTCCAAGATATTTAGAGAGGTGAGCTTGTTCAGATTTCTGAAGGCAGGTAAACGCTGCTCTGTTTGCTGCTAGTTAGATTAGCTTGTCTCCAGTTTAAAGTTAGCGATGTTTAGGTGTAAAAGGGATCTGTGCAATCTGTCATCATTAGCTAAGATGCTTTCACTGCTTTTTACATTCTAATAAACTAATGGGTAACGCACGTTAGCCGTGTTAATCCACGTTTCGTGTAAATTAAGGTTAACTTCAGCACGAGTGAGGGGTTAGTATATAAACACACAGAAAGGAAGCACTTTCCATCTTTTTTCCTAACTCTCACTGTTTCTGTTAGAAAACCCTGAGGGCAGCATTCTCCTCTGTATTTGTGTTTTATAGTTTTTAACAGATAGAGAGTCTGTTATGCTGGATATTTTACTAAATACAGAAGATTATATAATCTGTCTAGCTGTATTTGAACTGAGCTAAACATTGCTGTTACTGAACTGGAGTTTTAAATACACTTAAGTAATGTAAGTCTAGTCTACTGAAAGCCAGTAATGTTAGTATAAATCTGTACTGCAGTAGAAGTGGATCATTTCAGAAACTTGACTTTATTCCTCCCACCTCCATTATAGGCCACTTTTTTTTTAAATATTTAAATGTTAGCTTAATTTAAATGAAAAAAAAACTAAAGGCTCTTATTTAAAAAAAACATAAGCAGTAAATTATCTAAAATTACAACAAATAGAAAATAGAAAAACAGTAAAACATATGTAATACATACTTTTTATATGACCAAAATTAAACTAGACTGAAATCTGACTAAAACTAATAATATCCGATAGACTAAAATGTAACTAAAACTATTATACATTTTAGTGAAAAGACTAAGACTGTATCAAAATCACCTGTCAAAATGAACACTGTGATATACTCTTGTATTTTGCTTTATGTAGTTGCCTGCATTCAGGGAGGGGAATGATCTTTTGATTAAATATAATTTTATAAAAATAAATAAAGTGTTATTGCAATTTAAATTAAACAGACATATAATGTAAAGGGTCTTACATATTTTTTAGTTTATATATTTGTCCCCTTTTTAAAATTAATTTAAAAGCTGTACCCACCTGGCAAGATGTTAACATCCTAGTGTCTGTCCACAAGGCTCTGAGCCTGCTAGTGATTTTGTCCATAACTCCCTTATTCTGTCACTTCTGAGTAAAAATAGAAACCTTTAAGTGTAACAGAAAGTGATTTGATTTATATCGTGATACATATCGATATCGGCTGATATGAAAAACTATATCGTAATAAGATTTTTTTCCATATCGCCCAGCCCTATCTTACACCCTGTCAAATCTACACTGATAAATGTGGTGATCTGGAAATGAGGTGTGTTCAGATACATTTGCATGATTATAATGAAGATTCATTGTTATTATGAAGTTAATAAAGGTAAGGCTATACAGAATGCCCTGCCTCTTTAATTTTTCCACCAACCGTACAGAAAACGTAGTGAACCGTGGGGTTTGTACCAAGGTGTGAACAAAACCGTGAATTTTCTGTACCTTTACACCCCTAACAGGCATTAATCACACACGGATGCTGCAGCGTGCAAACTCATCTTTTATCTCAGCAATATACAGAATAAAGAATAAAATGATATTGCTGTTCTCTTAAATGAGTTAACGCGTAGGTCAGTATCCTCTGCTGATGCTGTTAGAATACAAATGCGCTAAAGTCAGAGCTTACCTAGCTCTTAAAGGGAAGGACAAATGGCACACTGATTGGTTTATCTTATTTTATGGTATGCCCACAACACACCCACAATTAATAAAGAGAATTAGTACATGACTTTTGGCATTTCAAGCAACACAAGGTGCATTTCTTGTGCCTTCACAATACCAAAGATACACTGACGCACTTTAAATCTAGCTGCATGATCCGCAATTGACCGGTACAGTATAGATCGCTAAAATAGGGCCCTAGACCTTATCTCTGACTGCACAGCTATACCTGTGAGTCATTGATTGAGCATGTTTTGACACTGGCATGTGGTAATGTCGGCAGCCAATATACAGAATCTTCTAGAAAGTGTATCGCTCAACCAGAACCGATAAAGTATGTGGATGCATGGGGGGAATGTCCAGCAGTCTGTGATCGATCTGCAACACAAATATCCTCACACTAATACACAGAGGAAATCATAAGTAATATCTCTGTGTGCACGCACACACACTTTCACATACACACACACACACACACACACAGCTAAAAGAGTATTGGAAAATTCAGTCCATGAAAAGGTAAGCTGTGAGGCCAGGGAGCTAGTGTCTCGCACTATAGAAAAGCATTATATATAGATCAATAGAGACATTATTTCTCTCTCTCTCTATCTCTCTCTCTATCTCTCTCTCTCTCTCATGCTTATTGAGACAAGGGCTCTGGAGAATTTCTGATTTATGAGTCACCGGTCCAGGCCGTGTCAAGAGAGGTCGTCTACACGGCTGCAAAAGCGTACTAAAACACTTAACTGCTCCTCGGGGAGGCCAGCAGCGGGCCGACTGCGGGGTTTCACATGTGAAGAGCTTTCGGTTTTAAGATTTAGCCTTTAGACTGCGACTGGAACAGGACTTCACAAACAGAAGAAAGCCTGGGGTGGACTTAGAGATGCATCCTCAATGGAAAGGGCAGGAAGGCTATATGAATATCTTTCACATAGCTAGGTCCACAGCTATCTAGACACTCCATCTAATGAACAAATTCAGCTATTTTAAGGTGCACCCGTCAGTTATGCTCACATACAGTTCCAAAGAAAAGCTCTGTCAACAGAATAAGACTCTCTGGAGCAGCTGTACCAGAGTCTAAGGTCATTATACATCATACAATGCCAAACATCTTCTGGATGGGTACAATAGGGCTGTGGAGCAGTAGGAGCACATTCTTTACAGCAGTAAAGCTCCATCCAATACCTAATCAACCAACATCAATACCTGACCTCAGAGATGCTCTTATAGTTCAATGCAATCAGTGTTTTTAAATGCCTTGCCAGAGGGATAAACGAAAGGGAACAGTGAACAGTGAACAGACGAAACAACAGACAAACACGTAGTTAATAAGTTTAGCAAACCAACAAATTGATGTATGAAAAAAAACAGATAAATAAACAAGCAGGCAAACAAATGTAGAGACTAATGAGCAAATAAACAGATGGATCAATACATCGAATTGAATGAATAAAAAGATGTGCAGTAAAAGAAAAATTAAAAAATGAAAAGACAATTAAAGAGTGAACAGAAAAACAGGCTACAGAATGTCTCAACTATTGTCATACTGGGACAGGGCTCAGACACGCGCAGATGTGGCACAGATGTTTTATTAGTCCAGGGGTCATACACAGCAGGGCAGTATCAGAGAAAAAACAAAAATCAGATTTGGAAACAGTCCAGACAATACACAGTAGTTCAGTAGCAGAGGGCAGGCAAAAATCGGAGTCGGTGAAATAAACAATTCAAGGTCATTCATGAGAGAAATAACAGGCAATGAAAAACACTTTGCAATGCAGGAAAAACCAAACAATTACTCAACGACAAGTGTGTGTGCTGAGGTCCTATATATACAGAGTTCACAAGTGTAAAAATTTAATTGATGAGCTTCCTAGAGGTGCTGAGTGCCGAGTCATGTGATCGTGTGATGAAATGGTAAGGTGCGTTGACACTATTTAAGATATTTAAGACTGGGTATCTTTTTAAATTTTCGATACTGATACCAGTACGGTACCTTGAATTCGATACCAATACCCAAACAATACTTTTTTTTCAAAAACTTTTTCTAAATTTTAACAAAAAACATACAAACAGTGATAATTACTGTCACAAAACATATTTATTTAACAGTCGACATGAGTGATCTCATTCTCATATTGTCATCATGAAAGGCTACCATACTCTTGGAACTTGCGATGAAAACAATGAGCATGATTGTGGCAATTTATTAAGAACAAACACAACTTTATTATTGCATTGCTTTAACTGCTTAAACTATAAACAAGATGCATTTCCATTTTTAAGAGACCTTTTTAAAGAATAACAGAATTAGATAGGCGAAATTCAATTAAACTTATATTAATGGTGTCAATCACTTAAAAATGAATTAAATCATGATTCCTTTATTTTAATGCTGGTATTTCCCTGTATTATTGTGGGGGGACAGTAATACTAGAAGAATGTGGTTTAGGTCTGGTAGACTAGATCCTTTTTACTGTGTTATAATATCTCAGGGTAGAGTCAGAGAGAGAGAGAGAGAGAGAGAGAGAGAGAGAGAGAGAGAGAGGAAGACGGCACAAGTGAGTGAGAGACAACGAGTGATTGAAAGTGAGAGAGAAGGAGAGACAGCTAGGCCTGTCACAATAAGATTCTTTTGTGGGCGATATATTGTCCCAGAAATTGTTGTGATACACGATAGTTTTGTAATTTTAAGACTATTAAATGCCACTGACATAATGATAAAAGAATAGCATAAAAAGCAATTATACACTTTTTAAACAACAATATTTTAATTAATAATTTATTATAATTAGTTTGAGAGTTATATATTTATTTTTCACCTACTTTAGTCCACACTGTGTATGGAGTCACAGTTATGAAGCATGACTGGCTAAAATACTGTTCACTGTTACATATGTGAACTAACATACAAATAAACACAGTAGACGATATCACGATTACCAAAATTATTGAGGTCATGTTCAATTATTGTACGATAAATCGATATTGCAATTATTGTGACGGCCTAGAGACAGCGCAAGCGCCTGAGAGATTTCTGTGCAGCAGCGCTGTGTGGATAATTCAAATGATCTGCCTTTTTGGGCAAGCTCTCTGCTTGTGTGCATCAGGGCGCCGCCGTGGCTGTTTTTGCCCATCTCTCCGCGTTTGCCCATCTCTCTGGTTCTCAGTAGTACCAAGGCATTTTGGTCGGTGCCTTTTGGCCTTTTCAATTTTGGATTTTTTTTGGAATTCGATACCCAGCCCTAAAGACATTATTAATTATAACAAATTGTTTACCTAATGTGTCAATTTATGAAAGCCTAACAATTCATAATAAGTGAGACATTAGTAAATTATTTAGAAATTTAGAACTGTATAATATATGTACTGCTATTTGTGGCCCTTTTATTGTAAAATATATAGAGAGATGAGCATAACAAAAGAGACGAAGATCAAACAAATGAAATAAACAGATAGACAAACAAATGTTTGAAAAGTAGACATATATATAAATATATGTCTTTATAAATATAAAGACATACAGGAAGGCCCTGGAAAGAAAATTAGCTATGTTGCTAGCTTTAATTTTTAGGTTAGCTTTAGGCTGCGTAGCTCTGAATGAACAGTTTGGATGAAGATGTGTGAACGGAGAATGTCGGTAAGCTGTACCCATAGATAGGACCACCTTGTTTGAACTAAAAGTGGTGGAATATAGTGAAATGAATCAGCCAGTCATTTCTTATTGAAACATTACTCATAGAGTGTATTTTGCATATATATTAAATATCCACATGAGCTTTTCTAATCTAGTTAGAAAACATGGTTTCCTAGGTTTCCCGGGGCTGTAATAGCAAGTTAATAAAGACAATAATGGGTTTTTTTTGGCATGTTCTCCCCCATGAAGGACATATGCTTCATCTACATAAAGTATATTATCTTAATCCAAAGGGTAATTAAATCTCTATTACATTCAACTTCACTGTCATCACGAATATAACCAAGTGTGCAGTGTTGAGAGCTTATCTCTGTAGCCTCCAGGTGCAAAATGAAAGTAATTATGCAACATGTAGAACAGTACAGTCCACAGCACACTATAACTCTGCAAGACACCAGACTGTAGTGTGTCAGAGCTTTGAATCTGACTGGCCGTATAAAACAGAAGCAAGGGGTGCTAATTAATCCAAAATCAGGAACACAGTGAGCTTGTGGGACTTTAAACTGCGCACTTCCACCACATCTTAATCTGCAGCTGACTAAAGAGAACGCACTGCGAGGCTTTGACGGACATCCACAATGTTATGGGTGAAAAGTGAAAATGTGTTAAATGTGCTCTAAGCTCCAAAGCTGATTGTTTAGTGTGCTGTTGTTCACTGTTTGCCCAGGAGCATAAAATGACTCATAAAACCTTGTGCTTAAGCTCCCAGTTCAGAATCCCCCATGAACGAACAGAAAGAGGGAGAGAGAGAGAGAGAGAGAGAGAGAGAGAGAGAGAAATAATGTCTGTACTGATCTATGCATAAAGTTGCATTATAGCTCCAGACTCCCAGTGCTACCCTTTCGTATCATCCAAGGGCGAAGTATTAAAGAGAACGACAGTCGGAGAGCTTTCTTTATTGTTTTATTATTTCAAAAAGCGGTGCCTGATACATATTTACAGCATCATTACAATAATCACATCACAAGATGTACTGTGCAGTGTCTTGGCAATACCACAACTTGCTTGATACAAAATGAAAAATTGCCACTTTTCTAAGTTTACTTATTTTTACTTTACTTATAATCGACATACTCGACAACGTCAACTTAAAAAAAAAAATATGCATGCAGTCTTGCAGTGTTTTTAAAGGTCACCTTCCGTCGTTTTTCCTTTCATTTTAAAATGTCTAGTTGTGGTCTCTAGTATGAATGAATGACATGTGAGCCGTTTTTGTAAAAAAAAAAGTGCTCAGGTGTCTTTGTATAGCTCTTTTTTAATGGACTGTTTTAGGGGTGTGTCCAAAATGACCGGATTCCAGCTTTGCTCATGAATATTCATACATGCAAACAGCATGCAAATATCTCTCCTCTGATTGGCTAGGAGCACTGCGACGCCCCTCCACCGCTCTGCCGCTCACTGCCTCCCACCTCCTAACTGATGAGCGGTGATGTTGCGTCGCTTCAACTCCGCCTCTGGGAGTTTCTCGAGCCAAGGTGGGCTGGTCTGTGAGTTTCTGCCTACGTAGGCAGAAAGATAATTCAAAATTCACCCGTTTTTCGGAGGGGGGGAGGGGGGATTTCTTTGCTTAGCTCCTGCAGACAATGGGGGCTGCAAAACAGTTTAATGTGCAGGTGTACACATTCAACTCGGAGAGACCTACTGTATTCCACAAAAAACAAGAAAAATCGGATTTTCGCGGAAGGTGAGCTTTAAACATGTAAACACACCAGATAAGGGGCAAGACAACACCCATACTCAGTGTACATCAGATCATTATACATTTAAATATATTTTCAGCATTTAAATCTCACATATAGAGCTTCTGCTGTCATTGGATTGACAGAGAGAAAACAAAAAACAGCAAGTTACCGCACGCTAAAGCCAGGGTTGCCAGGTCCAGCAAAAATCCCAAAGGCTAAAGTCTGTCTAAAACTAGCTGAAAGTCCAGAAATCAGAAGCTTAAACTAGCTCAATATCTAAGGTTGCCACAGACCTTCACAACACAGTTCATGTTAATTTTGAATGGTTTGGAATTAAAGCTTTTCTGCGGTCATGATAAATATAAAAGTAGCCTAAAAAAAACGCAATTTTCTTTAAATGTTTACCCACGACTATCAAACAAGCCCAGTTTGGCAGAGAAACTTTGAACATGGCAACTCAGGTTACAGAGGCAATTCAAGAGCAAAAGGTTAAAGTCTAATACTAAAAGAAATAAACACTAATAAATAAACCAGTAATATAGAAATAATAAACTGACTTAATGGAAATTTACATTAATTTAAAAAAAATCATTGAGTATACATTTAGACTTATACATTAGCCTCTTAGTAAAATGAATACAAAAAAACTTACAATTCAAAATATGGTCAATTTTAAAATAAAAAACGCAATATTGCAATGTCAGTTATTAATTTAATACGTTAATAAGTTAATACGTCTATGTGTGTGTGTTTAATGTGCATGGCGCTCCTGCATGGCTAAGATAGGATTGGGCGGCTGACTGTTGACTGTTGTCAGGGTTTTAATCGGTCAGTGATGCACGTATTTCCCGCCACCAAGATAGAAGCACTCCAGAAATTTACCTGAATAAACATTACTTCCAGACCACCACGTCCATCAGTGTAGATTTATTCCTATATTTTTAAAATAGACTGTTGACGGGGTGTAAGATAGCAAAAAGCATCACTATCTGCAGGAGGTACAATTAGGCCCATAGTCATAGTGAGTTCTTTGTTCAATAAAGAATTGCTGGATCGGCCAGGAGGACCAGCCTGTATCAGAACACAATAATCCTTTGCTACTGCAGATTATGCTTCATTAGAAAAAGGTCTAGGTATCTCTGCCAGACATTCTTCTGTTGCCTCATACTCATGACATTTAAAATCAGATCACATCAGCTCCTCCTCAGTGGGAGGAGATGAAGCGAGGGAATTAAGGGGTAGCTTTGATTTCCTGGTGATACAATAGCTCCTGGATTGTGGAATCCAATGTGGAACGAGCTCTCCCTCTTGAGAGAGCAGTTTTTCTGGTGAATTGTAGCTGCTGGAAATGAGCAAGGAGCAAGGAAACCCAGTGGACTCACAGCTTCCTCCACTGTTCCATTACTAATTCCCATCCAATAACTTCCCCTACCACATGATCCACCACATCCACCCTATTCTGTTGCGTCCATATTACAGAGTTTGTTTCTTCTGCCATTGTTTTATCATTTCCATTCATTTTGCATCAAATGGTTTGGGGTGGTATTGTATTTTTTTTTTATTTCAAATTTATATCCCATTCTCTCCCCAATTTACAAGGCCAACCCACTCATTAGGATGCCCCAACACCAGGAGGGTGAAGACTAGCACATGCCTCCTCCGATACATGTGAAGTCAGCCACCGCCTCTTTCCCAACTGCTGCTGATGCAGCATTACCGAGTAGCCAGTGCATTTGGAGGAAAGCGCAGCGACTCGATTCTGATACAGTGAGTCCAAGAAGTATTTGATCCCTTGCTGATTTTCTTCGTTGGCCCACTAATAAAGACATGATCATTCTATACTTTTAATGGTAGATGTATTCTTACATGGAGAGACAGAATATTAAAAAGAAAATCCAGAAAATAAATCTAAGGAATATATATTAATTGATTTGTATTTCATGGAGTGAAATAAGTATTTGATCCCTTAGTATTCATTAGCAGTTCTGGCTTTTACAGACCAGTTAGACACTCCCAATCAACTTGTTACCTGACCTGAAGCCACCTGTTCTCACTAATCACTTGTGTGAAAAACACCTGTCCACAGAATCAGACAGATCACACAGATTTCAAGTCTCCAACATGGGTAAAACCAAAGAGCTGTCACAGGACCTCAGAGTCAGAATTGTTGACCTTCACAAAGCTGGAATGGGCTACAAAAAGATTAGTAAGGAGTTCGATGTGAAAGTAACAACTATTGGTGCAATTATCAGAAAGTTTGAAGAGTATAACATGACAATCAACAGACCTCGGCCCGGTGCTCCAAAGAAGATTTCGCCTCGTGGGGTGGCAATGATGCTGAGAACGGTCAGAAATCGTCCTGCAACCACTCGGCAGGAGTTAAAAAATGACCTGAAGGCAGCTAGGACCACAGTTTGCAAGGAAACAATTGGCAACACTTTGCGCAACAATGGATTCACATCCTGCAGTGCCCGAAAGGTACCCCTGCTGAAGAGAGCACATGTGGAGGCGCGCCTCAAGTATGCCAATGATCATTTGAAAGATGAACCAAGTTATTGGGAGAAGGTTTTGTGGTCAGACGAGACCAAAATTGAACTTTTTGGCCTCAACTCCACCCGCCATGTGTGGAGGAAGAAAAATGCTGCCTATGACCCCAAGAACACCGTCAAGCATGGAGGTGGAAGCATAATGTTTTGGGGGTGTTTCTCTGCCAAGGGTACAGGGCTACTTCACCGCATCACTGGGAAGATGGATGGAGCCATGTACCGCACAATCCTGAGGGACAACCTCCTCCCCTCTGCCAGGGATCTGAAAATGGGCCGTGGTTGGGTCTTCCAACATGATAACGACCCTAAACATACAGCAAAGGCAACAAAGGATTGGCTCAAGAAAAATCACATTAAGGTCATGGAGTGGCCCAGCCAGTCGCCAGACCTCAATCCTTTCGAAAATCTATGGAGGGAGCTGAAGGTCAGAGTTGCCAAGCGACAGCCCACCAACCTTCATGATTTAGAGAGGGTCTGCAAAGAAGAGTGGGTCAAAATTCCCCCTGGTGTGTGTGCTAAACTTGTGGTTAACTACAACAAACGTCTCACCGCTGTGCTTGCAAACAAAGGCTTTGCCACTAAGTATTGAGTGTGTTTGGCAAGAGGGATCAAATACTTATTTTCCTCATTGAAATACAAATTAATTAAAATATATTCTTTAAAATTATATTCTGGATTTTTGTCTTGATATGCTGTCTCTCCATGTTAGAATATATCTACCATTAAAAGTGCAGAAGGATAGTGTCTTTATTAGTGGGCAAACAAAGAAAATCAGCAAGGGATCAAATACTTCTTGGACTCACTGTACATGATGTGGGGTCATGTAGGGAGAGAGGACCATCTACCCACCAGCACTCAAAACCAATTGTGCTCTATCAGGGCTCTGACAGCTTATGGCAAGCTACATGAACTGGATTCAAACCGGCGATCTCTTGATAACGTTGGCAGTGCCTTAGTCCCCTGGACCACATGAAGCCCCATGTCATATTGTATTTAAAGTAAATGCTGTCTGAGGTAGCGACTGCTTGTAGACACTGACCATAAAGTAGCTAGCTATGCTAACCCAACATTCCAACATCCAGCAGGTTATTTAATGTTATTTAAAGCTATTTATAGCATACCTAACCACCTTTCACACAACACGCAAAAAGATGGCAGTGTTGTTGGACACCATATGATTTAAATCATTCATCTAAACTTCCATACGTCTAACGATTTTTAGTAGCGAAACTCTTTTCACAATCTTTAGCAAATTGGACAATTTGTTTTTTTAGGGTGATTCTATCAGGGAATACATTAGCTTAAGTGCCAGGCTAATAGCTAACAGCTAATTCAGAAGCCTTATACAGTCTCGATATGTCATTCCTCTGGGTAATTATGTTATGGTAGTAGTTTCCTCTAAACAAAATGCTAAAAACAAGATGTTTGAGTAGATGTTTTAAATCTACTGCCTTCAATCATACAGATGCAGCTTCTCTTTCTAAAAGACAGTGGATATAAGTCATATATTGTTACACAACACTTGTGTTTTTTGTGTTCGATTGGAATTCTTATAATATTGCAATTATTGGAACACTGTCTAACTGAGCACGTTATATTTCTCACCTCAACCATGGATGGGAAAGGAGAAGAAAGTTTTTACCCTTCATCTGCCTTTCCCCAAATTCCTGCTGGTCAAGGGGATCAAACCAGCTACCTTCTGATCACAACCTTATTTCTGTAAACTTTGAGCCATGACTTTACAAACCGCTGCTGATGCAAACTTACTACAGCTCAACATGCTTAAAGGAGCAACACACTTGAAGGAGAATGCTAACTGCTAGTGCTAACGCTTACTAATCAACTAACAAAGAGTAATGTTGGATGAGTGATGCACCTAACCTAAAGAGAGGAAAGCCAAATATGCTCTCTTGCACTAAGAATCAAGAATGGCAGTTTTACGACCATTTAATAATAGGGCTTACACTTAGACAGTCGCACCACCTGGGAGCCCCGGAGTGAGTTAACCCAGAATTCCTTATTTTCTAGGGCTGGACCCGAATATTCGGGTATTCGGATATTCGTTCGTTGAGTAGGTATTCGGTTTTTAATTTTGGTATTCGGATATTCGTTTTTTTTCTCCTTTCCAGAGTTCCACCTCACTCTAACCACTTCTGTTTTCGCGGGTCCCGTCAGAATATCTTGCGCGCGGGACAGAACTGAACTGTTATTGGCTGGAGCGGGAGTTTAATCCAGACGATGCGGGAGCAAATTAATAAATAGTTACGAAAACTGTAATAATTGTAAAAAAAAAAAAAACCTAAAGAAAACTCTCAACGCGCAGGATGGACCGACACACACACGCACACACCGATGGTGTTTGGACTGGGGTAAGGAACGGGACCGCACTATGTGGCGGGCGGGCGCGGGATTAAAAGAAGCAATTTTTTTGCGGAGCGGTAACGAGACAGAAACGCGGGAGCGTGGAAGAGTGGGTTTAAAAATCAGTCTCACGCAGACCTCTATTATACATGATAAAAAAAAATGCAGGCTCTTCGAAACTGATTTATATAATAAAACGTAAGGGGTAATGTGGCAACAGTAGGGGCTAAATCGGTTACAAAAGCCTGGCCTACAAAAATGATGTCTGAACGAATTTCCTCTTATCTAATATAATTTAAAATGGTTTAAAAATATAAAATAATTTCTAAGCAAACGAAATATTTAATATTGAGCTTATAGCCCAAGTGCAAAAATACAAAATCAGTAATACGGCTATGCCCTGCACAATCCTTTAACCGCAATAGACCAAGTACAATAACGTCATTAACAATGACTTTCCTCTACTCTAATATAATTTAACATGGTTTAAAAATATAAAATAATTTCTAAACAAACGAAATATTTAATATTGAGCTTATAGCCCAAGTGCAAAAATACAAAATCAGTAATATGCCCTGCACAATCCTTTAACCGAAATAGACCAAGTACAGTTTACAATGACTGTCCTCTAATATAATTACCAATGTTTAAGAATATAAAATACTTCCTGAACAAACGTTTTTTTTTTGTTTGTTTTTTTAAGCAAATAGCCTAAGTGTGAAAACACAAACAGCAATTTACTGGGCTGGCTTGCGCAGCGGAGAAACCGTGCAGCAGCAGCCTCCTAGCCTGCTTATGCAGCGGATAAGCTGCGTGTGGGGCAGCAGAAATTCCGGGATGAAAACAAAAAGAAATCTGAGCTAAAAACACAGAAAAAATATGGGGGATAAAAACACCAAAAATCCGGGGTGAATATGTCTCGTCGGTCAGAGCAAATTGAACATTTTTCAGTGGATTAAAGGGGCCGTGATTTGCTTTTTTTTATTATTTTTTTTTACCTCTTTTTTTAAAAACGAATATTCGAATATTCGCTTCGAATCAGTGCCGAATATCCGGAGCTCAAAAAACGCTATTCGGGCCAGCCCTATTATTTTCCACATCTTTTTTACTGTGAGTGAAAAAGCACAGTCCACATAGTGAGCGTAAAACTGAGGCAAGGCGAGCGTTAAAAGCTTTTTTTTCCCCGCTGATGTGAGGAGTTAAGTAACGCGTGACTCAGTGAGTGAGAAGATCTGGAACTCGTGCAAAACTGCCAATGGCCACAGCTTTCCACAGCTCTACAGAGGCAAGATTAACCCCATTTAGAGTGAGACAGCGCAAGAACGCTCGTCTTCCCAGCAAAGCTGCTCTAAAGCAAGCCTGCAGAACAGACCTGTCAATAAGAGCCAAAGCACAGGAGAAATACTTTAGTAACCTGTGGCAGGGATATTTGAGTATGCTCAATGTATACAACTTTTATCTATACAACTAAAACATACTGCATACTCAACCGCTCAGTACTAATAGTAGATACACAATCCGGATGTACCAATAGATTCTTCATGTTAATTTCTGCTGGAATTTAAGTGAACACATAAAATAATTTTGATACTAATCAGCCAAAATTACAAGTAGCTAAAAACCAGCTTTTTAATAATATGTTAAAGTTTGCATATTTGGTTATATTAATAAAATTAATTCTAACACATAAAAATAAATCTAGTCCTATTCAAGGTCTGAAGTCTAAATTGATCCAATCTGAGTAACTTTATGCTGAGTATCAAGTAATAAAATCCAATTTGTTTTTGGTCTTACACTGCTGTTCAACTTTAGGTTTTTATTTGCTTTTTGCTCGTATCAAATGTAATGTTTTCCATCATGTTTAAAGCTGTTCAGTGTTAAATGAACAGGTTATAGATGGTGCTGGGAGGTTAACCAGGGTCATACACAGGTAATCCAGCAAAATAAAGGGCGAGGCAAAGGAGTAGTGAAAAATACAAAAATCTAATTAATTTGCATATTTGAATTATTGGTTTAATGCTGAATGAAATAGCTTACATATAGAATGTGTGTGAATCTCAGTAGATAGGCTTGTGCTTCTGTTAGAAACCTGTAAAGAACTCTTATGTGCCACTTTATGTGGCAGTGATTTAAATATTTTACACTTTTTCTTAACTAAAATATATAAAAAGGTTATTTTGCACCTTGTTTAATATAAAAGTTTATTTTAGGTTAAAGGAAGCTGCCTACTATTCTTTTAAGAGTAGCTAAATGAAACTTTTGTTTTTATGTTGGTTTCATACACGTTTTGTTGTAGATGCATGATTTTGACACCTTAGGACAGAATTGTGCAAGAAACCATAGTTTTCATATTTGATTGATCTAAATGGTGCAGTTTATTTGACTATTTGGCGAAAAAAAAAACTGTTTTTGTTGTTATGTAAGCAAATAAATGAAATAATAACCCTTTCAGACCCTATGTACACAACATACCATAGTGTGAGTGGCAAAACAGGGTCATACACAGGTAATCCAGCAAAATAAAGGGCAAGGCAAAGGAGTAGTGAAAAATACAAAAATAGGTCGGCAATGGAAAACAAACAATATGGAGGGCAAGCCAAAAAAACGGTAGCGGAACAGACAAAAACGGTTTGGTAACAAAGGCAAAAACAAAGGAAACGCGTTATAAAAGAGCTAGATCACTAGAATCAATACTCTGCTACAAACAAAGGAACTGAAGGGTATTTTTTCAACACAGACCAGGTGTAGACAATCAGAAGCTGGGGGAGCGGGAACGCCATAGCGTTACATGATTAGCTGAGCCAGTAATGTCCAGTGTGATTGCATGCTGGGACTTTTTTTTGTGTGGTTCAGAGTCCAGAGCAGGCAGATTGACAGCGTCAGCTTCTTTATTTTCTCTTTGGTTTTGTTGCACATATTTGTACATATTTACAAACCAATGAACAGATTAAAAACACAATGAAACAGTAGCTTGGTATCATCCACTGCACTGGGAAAACAGTAGTACTAGAGCCATTGTGGCAAAGTAACAGCTCATTTTTACTAATTTAATGTAATTTAGAACACTTTTTGATCATATTTAACTTTTTACTGTTTAGGGATGGCTTATGAAATAAAAAGGTCAATATAAAATATAAAATATTACGCACAGGCTTCCAATGCAATGGAAATAAAAAAGCTATTAAACATTATATAATAGTAATTAAGTTACTTGGATTTATTTGCTATATACATGCTATATACATTTTATAGTAGAATATTAGAGTCTTCTTTTTTGTGCATTACAGATAGAAGGCAGCATGTTTAAATTTTTATTCCATCACTGGAGATAATTCAGGTCTAAAAGGGATCATTAAGATCCACTCATAAATATTTTAAATATATATCGAGATTAGATTTTTTGTTTTTTACAATATTGTCCATCCTTATATCAGCCCAAGTTTAATCAGATCAGAAAGTTAAGATAAAATATTGTCCCTGGAATAATATGTATCTTACTAACCGCTGCTGCAGGTATTTTTTTTCCACTTTGCTGAGTTTGTAGCTTTTCTGTGTTCGGTCAGCAGGTTAGGCAATCTTTGCAATCTGATGAATCTGGGTCCCGTATTTTTTGCACATGTAGCACCCTCTCATTAGCCCAGTTCAGCTAGGAGTAGAGAAGCCCCAGTAACATGCAGCCAGTGGTGCTTCTGGGACCAATTAACCTTACACATATCCACGTCGTTCCAGGTATAACTGTATGTGTAATATATACTACATAGAGCTCTCACACATAGTCATTAGAAGCAGCTTTAATGCATGTGTGCTTTTTAATTGAACATAATGAGCAGAGGATACAACCTCTGATTTAACCATAATATCAAATACAGCACGTTGGTCTTAATTGAAAAGGCGATTTTAATTATTCTCCGACTTCAGTAAGTAAAAGCGGAAATGCTGTTTCTGTTTTCTGCGAAAGACTTGGAGACCCTGATTATGATCCTGAGAATCTATATGAGTGTACGTGTGCCTCTCTATTTAAAGAGCTGTTACGGTAATGAGCTAAGCGAGAGATGAATCACATTACTATACAGTGCGTACAATGTAGGAAGATGAAAAAAAGGCTGCTACATTACATTAGCATGAAGTTATGAAGTTAACAAGCAGAGGCATTGCTGTACAGCACCTGAACCTGACCCAAGATTAAAAGCGGGCAAACAATAAAACATCCCAGTATTTGAACACTTTCCACAAGGTAAAATTAGGGCTAGGCGATTTATTTAAAAAAAATTATCTCAATATACAGCTCTGGAAAAAATAAGTGACCACATTTTTTAGTTTCTTTGATTTTACCAAATTGAAAACCTCTGGAATATAAACAAGAGGAAGATGGATGATCACAAGCCATCAAACCAAGGAGTGACATAAAGTTATCCAAAAGCAGTGTGTAAGACTGGTGGAGGAGAACAAGCCAAGATGCATTAAAACTGTGATTAAAAACCAGGGTTATTGCACCAAATATTGACTTATAAACTTATGAAGCTCTGAATCTTTTTTGTTATTGCAGCCATTTCTAATTTTCTGCAAATAAACTCTCTAAATTACAATATTTTTATTTGGAATTTGGAAGAAATGTTGTCCGTAGTTTATAGAATAAAACATCAATGTTCATTTTATTCAAACATATACCTATAAATAGCAAAATCAGAGAAACTGATTCAGAAACTGAAGTAATCTCTTAATTTTTTCCAGAGCTGTATCTGTACCCCTCTGTTTATTCTACAGGTTGCAGAGTATTGAATCTAGTACTAGACCTTCTAAAACACGTTTCTTTGTATTTCTGCCTTTTTGTTGCCAATTTTTTTTTTCTATTCCCGAATATCGTGTTAATGCCTTGCCCAGTTTATTGTTTGTTTGGTTGCCGGCCTTTTTCTGTACTTTTGACGCCTCTTTTGTTTTCCCCATTTGCTGTATTTGTTTTGTTCCCGTGTTTGACCCCTTGCTTGTTTCACTACTCTCTCTGGTATGTTGTTTATTCTTACTGCCCTATTGTTATTGACCTTGCCGTCCCTCTCTAAGCTTACTCTTGTAAGCTTAACTTCTGTGTAAATCATCTTTGTTAAGCGTATCTACGTGTGTCTGGTTCATACAGTATTGTGACAACAATATTACACAATTCTCCTGATCGCCTCATTCTAAGTAGGTTCTAAGTTAATATCTGCGAATACAACAATACATTTACTTGTGCTCAGCTGGAAAATGGCATCAATGCATCCCTAATACTGTCAACGAAGACTATAGTTCTTATATAATATATTTTCTGTCCGATTAAAACATTCAAAATGATCATATAATGCAGAGATTTGAAAGGGTTAATTGGCTAATTGAAAAAAAAAACAACAACCATTATGTGCAGCCCTGGAATGAAAAATAAAAAAACGCCACTGTGTTTAAAATTACACCGCACTATATCACTGCAACACCAGAGGACAGGCACATAAAAGAAATCCGTGCATCGTTATGTAAAACTGCTGCTCTCAGACCTACTCAGAGATGCTTGGTGAACACTGCTGCTGCTGCTTTGCTCAAAAGAGCCAATTTCTCAACCATGTTCTTTTCTCTCCACACAATCAGCGAGACCTGTGACAAAAGCACCAATCCTAATCCTACTTCAGCACTCCGGGCTGAATACACTCCCTGATGTTTATGAGCCTGCAGGCAGTGCAGGGGTCTGAGGTACAAAAAGCCCCACTAGACAGCTTTAATAGTTACACATCCATCTCTTTAAAAGAAAAAAAGCCCCAAAATATAATAAAAAATACTACATCCAGAATGATCAGAAGAACAAGATATCAGAACTGAGGCACACACACACACAACCATGCGGTCACATGGGGTGTGTGAGCGATAGCAGCATGCATGCCAGAATAGCAGCACAAGTGTGAACATGATAAAACACACACACACACAGACACGCAAACCGGGCCAAACAGAAGCACAGGTGAGAATCTAATGAAACACATTCAGCTGCAAACACACACAAACACACCATCCTCACACAGGCCCTCAGTGCGTTAGCCTGTGCGCTGATGCTTAAGCATTCTGTGATCAGAACTGTGCAACACTCGAGACGATGCTCTGCTTTTGGCCGGACTCGTCCCCCCCGGGGACATTCGCTAATCTCATTCTCTGACACTTCTCCTCCGAGCCCCGGCATACCGACCCTCAGCAGAACCGCTGGCTGACATTCAGAACCGAGTGTGGAGGTAGAACGCAGTGACTCATCGTCGCCGATGGCAACCCCCGTCAGGGTCGCGTAGCACCACCGGAAGACTGAGTGTCACTCGACGTGCGAAAGAAGACAAACATGCAAAGCCTATTAACATTCTGGGAACACCTCGCCTTCTTTTTAAATCTGAATTTTCTTTGCTAATCTTGCTGTTACAGCGTGTTCCCACAGCAGCCCAGAGTTACCTTCGTTTTACCTTAAAAGATGGAGCTTTGAATCAAACATTATTGCTGTGTTTGTTACCAGAGTAAATATAGTACTATTTGCTACTATTATTACATCCTTAATAATAATAGAGATGATAATAGTGCACCAGCTGATGTATTTCAGAGGAGACACCACTACCACCACTGCTGCTGTTGCTACTACTACTATTACTATTACTACTGCTGCTGCTGACAATTTAATAGTAAGGGATCTATTTTAGCGATCTATAGCGCACCAGTCAATTGTGGATCGTGCAGCTGGATTTAGGGCGTGTCTGTGTGCGCAAAAACAATATGCCTTGCCTGGCACAAAACACACAAAAAGGCATGTACTAATCCTCTTAAATCATCATGGGTTTGTTTTGGGCATAACGTGAAATAAAACAATCAGTGTGCCAGTTGTCATTCCCTTTAGAAGTCAGGCATGCTCTGATTTTGGCGTTTTGTTATCTTAAAGGTCTCATTCCATCATTTTTTCATGGAGCAGTTGGGCGTGGGAAACGATTTGATTCTGGATCTTGCTCATGAATATTCATACATGCAGACATATCGCCTCTGATTGGCTAACAGCACAGAAAGGCAGTGAGACGAACAACAGACATTTTTACAGTAACTGCTAAGCAGCCACTGACCTAGTCTTAGAGTCTCTCTGTAAAACTCGAAATCCACTGGAGATCCTATGTTAACCTATAGTTACACACAGAGGTGGGTAGTCCAGGTCCAGAAAGCAAAAATCCAATTGTACTTTGCTGGGGGTGTTCCAAAGACACATTATAACAATTTGTTCCTTAGCTCTAAATTACTGGACAAAGCATATAACACTGATGTGTTATTTGCAGAAATAACACAGGAAAAAACTGCCATGCTGTTCCTAGCACTGTTAGATCCTATCTGACGAGACGGCGGCTTGAGCAGAGGATACTGTCCTGCGTGTTCACGTTGTGAAGGTATGCCAGCAGCACATTTAGGGGAACACAAATGTTATTTTATTCTTTATTCCGCTGTCTGATATTACATATGTATATATCTGCCAATGCCAATACCGATATATACATTTATAACTTACAGAGAGACAGACAACAACTCCAGTATAGTAAGAGTAAAATAAAATTTGTGCCACATTTTTTTGTTGTTTTTGTCATTTAGATAACTGGTCCTGGTCCACGCATAATCTGGTAACAGCTTTAAACCCTCTTTTTTTAATTAACAGGTTTATAAAATTAATTGATCTAATAAAACTAATACAAATAAATTTAAATTTGCTTAAATAACAGATAAATGGATTGTAAAGTAGTTCTGTCTTTTCCAGCATAAAATAAATACATCAGCAAATATCGGTTTTGAAATATCGGTCACATTGGCCCATGCCGATGATTCTATAAAAAACAATTTGACCGATACCGATAAAATTCCGATATCATTCTGCAGCCGTAATTTCATGTAACTTATGTGGGTAGAGTGTAAAAAAAAAATCTAATCAATTCCTCTATTTGCCAGCATTCTAATTAGTTGTGTTTTATACTACACTATTGCATGTGGACCTGCTGCCACTGCTGGAAAATCTTAAAGAAAATACTGGCACATAAACAAAGTACTGAAGATTAGACTTGGAGGAGGGGGAGCTTCAGGCATGTTTCTCCTCCCGAAGATCAGTTATTTTATAATTCCAGTTGGACGAATAAAACAGAACTTGATTTGTGAATACAGCATTTTTCTGTGATTTTTGCAGTAAATTATAATACAGCTATGGAAAAACTTAGAAGACCACTTCTGATTTTGCTATTTATAGGTATATGTTTAAGTAAAATGAACATTGTTGTTGTATTCTATAAACTATGAACAACATTTCTCCCAAATTCCAAATATAAATATTGTCATTTATAGTAAATAAAAGAAAAAAAAGAAAATAAGAAATGGTTAAAATAATGAAAAAAGTAAAACGCTTTCAGACCTCAAATAATATAAAGAAAACAAGTTCATATTCATAAAGTTCAGAAATCACTATTTGGTGGAATAACCCTGTTTTTTAATCACAGTTTTCATGCATCTTGGCATGTTCTCCTCCACCAGTCTTACACACTGCTTTTGGATAACATCTTCCTCTTAATTATATTCCAGAGGTTTTCAATTTGGTAAAATCAAACAAACTCATCATTTGTATTTGGTCTCTTTTTTTCAGAGCTGTATACTGAGATCACGAGTAAAAAAAGTGTATGTAGACTGAAAACCTGGTGACGTGTCTATCAGACACTGAACCACAGACCTTTCGGTAACGCTGGCCACTCTACTGTGTGGCCCACGGTTGCCTAGTAGCTTGTTTCCATTGGGCATCGAGTGCTCTGCTCTTTAGGATCCTGTGGGACAGAACAATTCCCTGCTTCAAATAGCGAGCAAAAACCACACAGCTTTAGAACAGCTTTCTGAGGACCTGTGTGTGGCTACAGCAGCTCTTTATGCCTTTAAACTTCCTGTTGAAATGGCCTGTAGAAAATCATACACTGTAAAAGCTGAGTTGAAAGGAAGAGACAGGCTTGTAGTGGGTTGCACTGTTTTGTAAACATGCTAACATGATAGACATAGCATGATTTAGGAGGAGGGGCTTTAGACATTTTCCTCCACCCAAAATAAATGACGCTGAATGGTGGCGGATTGAAGATCTCCTTGCACTGTGCAGACTGGGGCTTTTATTTTAGACTTGTCTGACTCACTGTTCTCTCTCTATCACCTCTGGATATATTTTACTGTGTGTAACAGACACCACCTACATTTATTACATTTATTTATTTAGCACTCTCACTCGTTCTTTTCTCTGTCTCTCGATCCTTACTGCAGCTATCTGCTCTCTCTCTTTATCTGTCCCTCTCTCTCTATAAATTTCTCTCTCTCTCTTGTGTTGCACCTAGCTTACCGGTATATCATGCAACTACAAAACAGTTAGATCTGATGCATTAAACTGACAAGCAGGCAAAAACCTCAACAGCAGGTTCTCTCAAACCGTGGTACGGGTTCCTCTGGTGGTACTCGAAGCATCCCAAGGTGGTTCACTGACTAGATGACCTCAGAAAAATCTCAACTTGATTAAAATATTAGGGAAAGAAAGCTGTAAAGCTTCCTGTACCTGTAGTTTTGCTAACATTACATTAGTTAGCATTTAGTTTTTACCCGTTAGAACCTGTATATAAGCTACACTTCAGTCCTTGACTCTTAGAACTACAGTTTTATCATTATTAACATTAGTTTTACTGTTCTAATAGTAAAATCCTGTGGAACATCACAAGATCTGATCTATCAACCAACAGTCACAAACAGTTCACTACAGTTTCTGCACTACAGTTAATAGATAAATAAGATAGTAAACACTGTAGTTCACTGCTCGGCTCTCTTTTTGTTTATTTTGCTATGTTTAAATCCTGATTCAAAAATTCTTAGTAGGAAAAAAATACTGTATTAACCAGAATTAAAAATCAAACTACTTATAAACCTTAATACTAACTTGCAGACTGCAAAAGAGGGAGCAAGCTTCACATAACAGAAAAGTGAAGAACATTGTTAAATGGCTGTACAGTGTCTAAAAAGGGTCAAACAGTGCACCCCTGTTAATATAATTTGCAATAGAAAATTAAATAATTTAATGTATGGAAAAAACTGTTAAAGGGTTAAATAAAATGAATGAGGTAAAATACCAGGTTACTGATATAAAGTATCAGTAAATACAAATTACAAGTAATGTAACATAAAAATGGAATTAATAATTAAAGCAGGTAAAACCAGAGAAATCTATAAAAATATTTTTTATAGAAATATGCGTACTGACGCAAATTGTCTGATCTCAATTGTAAGCTATTCTATTTTTTTGGTGCATAAAATAAAAAAGAAATTGCTGTATTTCCAGTTCTCTTCTTTTCGAGTCAATAAAACTTTAATAAAACAGGTAATTAGGTGAAGACCAGACATAAGATCAGGAAGACAGAAATATTAACCTAGAAGTAGGTCTAGAAGTAGGTCAAATAAAAAAAAAATATTCATCACTTGTCTTGTTTTTTCCTCTTGTTCTTTCAGGCTCCTGTTCAGGACCTGCTTTTGATTATATATCACACTAGAGATTTATAGCTGCTGTTCTACCTCTGACATACTTAGCAGACTGAGTGTTTTCTATCAGCTTTAAACAGTGAAGTTATATAATGTGCGGAAATGCGTGGAAGACAAATGTGTGGAAGACAAAACCCAAAACCGTTTTTAGATAAATGTCTGTGTCGCTGTGTGCTTGATATAGAAAGAAAAAGGCTGCGTATGTGTATGTGGTTATGTGTGTTTGTTATGTGCATGTGTGTGTGTGTGCCGTATGTGTCACTGTTGTTCCCTCAGGCTTTCAGTCATAATTCTTTGCTTCACCAACCCACACTCGGGCAGACAGGGAAAATAAGTTATAGCTCACAACACAGCAGCCCTCGTCCTTTACACGCCGACTCGACATGCCCCGCTTTCACCAGCACCCCTGTCCTGCCTGCTAACTTCAGCCAGACAGCAAAATTAAGATACTAGTCTGCTTAGGAAAGAAGCCTTCAATGACCTTTCCCCGGCCCACATTACCACACACTGGCCTCAAGCTGCAACCATTCTTTAAATGGCCTATGTTGTACGTCCCTGTGCTCCACATGTGACCTTTGCGTGTGTTTGTAACCACAAATAGTCATCAATCAAAGCTGCATGATCATTTTCAATTTTAATTTTTCATTCTTTGTCCTTGTAAGTTTTAATTACGCTGGTTTTGTTTCTGTTCTGTAAGAATTATATGCAAATGACCTCTGTTCTGAATTTAAATGTAAGGTTTTTATGTCACCAACATTACAATAAAAAGGGAAGTTTTCACAGTTTAGTTTCTATATATGATTTGAATGGATTCCACAGTAAAAGGATCATTCTGTTGCTGTCGTTTTTTTTTCTTCTCAGCATTAAAGTCTAATGCATCGATTCTACATCTTCCTGTTTGATTCAGGACTCTTGTACTCGGCCAGTTCAGACTTGGTAAGTTGGACTCCCGAGGACAGGAGGACGTGAGACTGTTGTTCTGTAATTGGAACAGCTGAGCTGCGTATTTGATGACGTCATTCTCTCAAGGGCACAGAAAACATTGTTCCCCAAAAAGTAGGAGCGCATTTTCGCAGAAGTCTAAACCCTGACATTCTCATCTAAAAATAACCTAAAACTTTATTTTATCACACAGCAGTACTATGTTCAAAACGTATAACTTACAGATATGTACCTTCTCCTCCTCCGATACTGCTGAAAGGTGCATTGTGGGTTATTGGACTGTAGGAATCCACAAGAACTGGAGGAGCAAGAACTCATCCAGGTTTTTGTAGTGAACTTGTAGTAAACTTCTAAATGTAACAGTACTCGGGCTGCGAATGATGATGTTTCCAAGTCCACAAGAACACAAGTACAGACAAGAACGCAGACTGAGAAACGGCTAATGAGATACTACTTTCCTTGTGTGCATATTTCTGAAACGCACGCCAAACAGAGAAGGTTCTGATCGGCCCGTTCTCTGCAAAGAGCCTGTGAGTCAGCCAATCAATTTTTAGTGTGGGCGGGCAATGTTTTTTGGGAGGGAAGGAGCATCATGGCTCCCATAAAAACTCAATTCTCCTCTGACTACTCTAAAGTATATCCAAGTCTGCTCCAGTCCAGTTGCTGAAACAAATTTTTGCAACTTGGGCTGTCTGATATTGCTGTTGTCAAACACAAAACCTTCTATCTCCTTTGAAATCTTATCCTTCCCCGACGAGGAAAATGCCTTTTTAACTTTCAATGAAGTTCAATGTAAAACTTGAGTCATCAAGGTTTATATGTGACGTTTATGTGATGATCTGAAAGGTTAAATAAGAACGTTTGAACATTCGTACTTAATAAACCCTCTTATTATCTGCTGTGTCCGCCATGCTGCAAAAGGCCAGCGCTAAGAAGCCGGGCATTAGGTACTGGTTCAGTAATTGGGTCAGCCGTGTCTGATGAGCTGTGGAAACAAACAGAGATTGTGCGTTCATCTCCAGCATCAGACAGGGGGTCTCTCACACTGGGCCTCTTCTCGTATCTCTTAGGCGCGTGTGCTCGCGTGTCTGCTCGTCTGCCTCGGGTAATGGGGGCGAGGTGGCTCAAAGGAAATGTGGAAATTAACTGAAGGGTGAAGGAAATAAAACGAAAAGAGAAACGGAGGGAGAGGGAAAGAAACGACAAAGTGCTGAAGGAAGCCTCGGCGGCCTCTGACAGCCAAATGATTCACTTTCTCCCCAGCTCAATTTGACTGAGGCAATCTGACAATATGCTTCGGTCCCACCTGGGGAGCGGAGAAAAGAGCAGGGAGATGGAGCGAGTGCATGTGTGTGTGTGTTCGTTCTAGTTCTGTCTGTGTTGTGCTTCTAGGACTTTTGCTGTTAATTAATGTTTCAAGCTGAATCTGTGAGTGAAAAGACTGCATGCTGATATTCAGAAATGAAGATGTTTCTGGTTGTTTGTGAGAAGAGAATTGGCTGATTGCTCCTGCAGTTCTCTCGGTTACAAGTCGATAAAAACAGAACACGTTTTAATCACTCGTCAGACTTAATTGTGGGCTGACAAAAAAATACAATGTGCTCTACAATGAGCATGAATCACAAGCCTCATTCACAACAACTCCCATTCATTAGTGAATTACGCTACTGCAAGGCAAACTTGGGAGGTTGGTTTGGACCAGTCAGTGATGCCATACGAATGCTACACAAGTTTAGCTCCGAATTATTGAGCAATGAATTGCTGCATGCCCATAATGACCTAACAGCATCTTGTAGAGTGTGAATGGTACACAGCAGGAGCAACAACACGCAGCAGCCAATAACAGAGCACGAGTACAAAAGTACTAAAGTAATGGGACACCTGCTTATGAATCAAAACTTCTGAAATCAAGGGTTTTCATTCCAGATGATCATCTCTACCGTCTCTACAGTTTACAGAAGGTATTTAGATTTGGGAGCATTGCTGTGAGGATCTGACTGCACTGCAGTTTAGGGCTGGGTATCAAAATTCACACAAACATGGAGAGTGTAAAGCGAGGTAAACATGTTAAAATGCTCTAAATTCTGGCTCTACTTCTAAAGATTCATCCACACTTCATTTTCTTTCAAATTGTTGACACACTGACGCTCTGCTGAAGATTCTCAAGCTCAAGAATTACAGGCTATAACAATATAAGACTTTTGCAAACAAATAATAATGCAAAATATTGTTTATTATTGTTATCATTAAAGTTATATATAATTATACAAATGTTTGTTAAATAATCCCCGGGGTGGATTATTTAACCCCCCGGTTGAAAGGTCTGTTTTTTTCCACAGCGAACAAGCTTTTTATGCTGATATTTTTTAAAGAACTCAGAAAATTAGTACGTAAATTGTAAAAGTATTGTTTGGGTATCAGTATCAAATTCAAAGTATTGTATTGGTATTAAAAAAAAATTAACGATACCACCCAACACAATTCTTGCACAATTCTATAGCTCAAATCTTGGGGCTTTATAGCCTCCTAGCTAGGCCTAGCATTAGGTACGGTGCCAAGAGATTCAGGTTCACCTGCTTCAGAGAGTACTAATCAGATGGCAGTACTTCTCTACAAGGACTAGACACGCTGTGTGTGTGTGCATTTGCACATCTGTGTCAGCAGAAGAAGCTGAATGCATTCAATAGAAAAGGGTGTCCAAACATTTGCACATATAGTGCAGTAAGATGCCCAACCCAGTGTGAGCAAAAATATGCCTGAATAATATCTAGGTCTGCCACTTTTCACTGCTTTATTTGGGTTCAGAATAATCAGGCCAATTTTGTTAGTGGCTGTGTTCCGAATCGCTCCCTATTACAGATCTGGAGCACTATATTGCTGTTCGAAATCTCAGCTGTACATGTTATTCCCTATATAGTTCATTATTAAACACCCATAATGCACTGAAAAAGTAGTGTACAGATTGTATAAGCTAGAATTTCCATTGTGTACCATAATGCATTGCGTGGTATTGTGACAGGGGTCCTCAGAGTGGTAGAAACTATAAAGATACCATATTTTTTGCACTATTAGGCGCACTTAAAATACTTAAATTTTCCCAAAAATCAGCAGTGTGCCGTATAATCCGGTGCGTCAAGTTGTAAGGAGCAGTAAAGCCACTCCACTGAATTACAGCATTATAGTTTATTTTTACAGTTTAGTTCTCCAGCACCGAGACTCGAGACTAGAGCAGTATTAGCATTAGCTGCAAACCATGCTAAGCGCTAGCTCTTTTGCTGTTCAGAGGTGAGTATTATCGGCCTGTAGCCTGCTCCTAACCTGGCTAGCACTGCTGGAGCACCATTAGCATTACCCACTAACCACGATAAACACTAGTTAGCTCTTTCGTTGTTCAGAGGTGAGTTTATTAGACTGTACCTTCCTGCTAACCCCATCTAGCACTGCTGGAGCAGCATTAGCATTACCCGCTAACTAAGCTATGTGGGAGGAACCGTTAGCTAATATCGATCTGGGTTACCGGAACACTCAGGGTTCCTCAGTGTAGCGCTGTCTGGCTAGCCTTATTGGAAATCTGGAAATCTAAGCTTACTGTAAATAAATAGAAGCGCTTTTTCTTACCCAAATAATATTTTTTTAGGAGAGAAATCTGTGTAGATTAACATTCAGCGATCGTATGACTTTGATTAAAATTAAATTATGTGCCTTATAATCTGGTGCGCCTTATGTATAAAAAAATAGACCAGAAATTAGATTGTTTATTGATAGTTCGCCTTACAATCTGGTGCGCCTTATAGTGTGAAAAATAAGGTGTAGTTTGTTGTATGTTCATTCCCTAGTTAGTTCACTATATAGTAAATACTTTATTGTGACTAAAATTGAACACAGTTAGTGTTTTAAGGCTTGTGTGCAAATGACCTCTTTGCTGATTGGCTGCTGGTTATTTTGACACCACAAACAAAAAAGGGTGTAGGGTGTTTCATGTGGAATAATACAGAATAACCCAGAGGTTCCCGTTGAACTCATTAATGCTGTGATCCATTTGAATTTCAACGTTTGAATCAGAGTTCAAAGAATGTTGGAAGGTTAATCAAAATAATATGATTAATTTAATTACTGTTTTAATGCAATTTTCAGAGAATGTAAATCTTCCTCCTGTCAGAAGCTCTTTTATGTGGCAGAGATTGTCATATTTTCCTTATTTTCATATTTTCAATAAAAAAGCTGCTTGTAAGTTACAGGGATCTGCTTGCTGCTTTAAAAAATAATAAACAGTTGTCACTACAGAACTTAAACAGCAGATCCATAATCAAAAAGGCAATTCAGGTTTACAACCCTATTCATCGTCTTTACTCATTATTTCAGTTGATGCCATCAGGCAGCACATAAAAAAGCACATAGTCTGTGTGCTTTTTATTCTTTTGTATTCATTTATTTACTTGTCTATGTGTTTATGTAATTTCATGTATCTGTCTGCCAGACTTCCAAAGGCAGTTTACCATTTAATATAAATTTAATTGACAGTTTTGGAAGCTTTTACCTTGTCTTATCTAAACTAAAGTCCTCTGTTGATTTCATGCCAGTTTTATTGGGCTTGCACAGATTTGACTCCCTTAAAATAAATGTAAAAGACACATAGAAACAGTATGAATATTTTATAGCTCAAAATGGTGCTGTTTGTAACTGTTTTGCCACATACCGTATTTTTTGCACTATATCAATAAATGTCAATTTTCTGGTCTATTTTCATACATAAGGCGCACTGGATTATAAGGCGCATTTTGAAAGACACTATAAGGAACTTCTAATTCAGCAGGTCTCGCCGCTGGGTGGTTGTGGGGGGTAGTTAACTAAGTTAATTAAAGCTAAGCTAAGTAAACAAAACTTAGTAATAAAAAAGACTTTCTTTCAACCGAGCGTTGGATGTTAATCTATACAGATTTCTCTTCTAAAAACTGTTTTTTGGGTAAGTAAAACGCTTCCGTTTATTTACAGTAAGCTTAGATTCCCAAATTTCTCCAGCACTAAGGCTGGAGCATTAGCATTAGCGGCTAACCACTAGCTGCCCGACAGCACTACACTGAGGATAAGAATAAGGTAAGAATTAAAAATTTGGAATTGTAATCGAGAATTGCTCATATATTTTTTTACATTAGGGGTGGGCAATATTATATCGTATACAATATATCGTGATATTAAAAATTCATATCGTGATAACAAAGATGTTCTGTCTTAAAAGTAGTCTATTATTTACTGTGAAGCTTTAGGTGTATTTATTGTATAATTGTTTTAGTTTGCAGTTTATATGCATGCACTAAATATTCTGCAATATTTTTTGCTGCATTATATTATTTTATGCTATATTATTTATTTTACCACATTATGACTATGCTGTTAAACTCTTATACTATATTCCTGAAATTCACGAATTATTTTTCTGTTTTTCTATATCGCCAAGTATATCGTTATCGCAAAAATACCCTGAAATATCGTGATATTATTTTAGAGCCATATCGCCCACCCCTATCGTCCAGTCCTAGTTCCAAATGGGAAATGTTTAACTGGAACGCACTCAGCTCAGGTCTGATGTTGTTCCCAATAATGAGTAAATATTCACGACAGCATGCTCCTCCGTACTCGTCATATGAGCTCTGTGTTCATTCTGTTTGAGAACATTCTCTACTTTCTATTTTTGCACATATTGGATGGTAAGCTATAAACTGTATTTCTGAAAGTCACTCGTACATGAAATCTCCCGGCCCAATGATATCCCGCTGTCTTTATCAGAGAGTGAACTACTGGAGTTGTAAAACTGTCTCTTATCAGCACGGCTGACTGGCAGCTCTGAGGAGCTAATCGTACAAAACATTACAGGATTATTAGCTGCTGAAAAGTATGCACAAAATGTACTTAACTTCATTCAGAATAGTGGAGCTGAGATAGAGCTGTCAGGTATCTTTTTTTTTTGGTTTGGTTTATTTTCAGCTGATTATGCCATGTTTCTTGTGCGTTTGATGGCCACCATGTGTGATGCTACTAACTAGCAGTGCAGCATGTGTTTACACCTGACATAAACTGCAGCAACTGGACAACTGGAGCTGTCAATAAGATGATGGCTGCTCTGGCTTATTAAAGCTGGAGATGACATTCATAAATTCATGGAATTGATCGTAAATCACTCGGGCTAAAACATCTAATCGATTAAAATTGATTATACAAACAGCTGGCAACTAATTTAATAATCATTCAGTTGGGTTATTATAAGTTATTTTACACAAAAGTACAGTTGATATCCCCTAATGTGGAGCAGTAAGCCACAACATGATGCTGCCACCACCATGTTTTACAGTGGGGATAGTATGTTTAAGAGGGATGGGCGGTGTTACTTTTCCGCCTCACATTGCGCTTTACATTTAGGCCAAAAAGTCCATCTTTGGTCTCATCTGACCCCAGCACCTTCTTCCACAAGTTTGCTGTGTTCCTACATGGCTTGTAGCTAACTGCAAACATTACTTCTTATTTATTTCTTTCAACAATGGTTTTCTTCTTGCCACTCTTCACTCTAAGAAAAGTAAGTACAGATTTGTACTTAAAAGAGTACAAAGCTTGTCGCTGGGGCTGTACCTTATATTGAGGTACAAAAAAGTACCTTTTCATGAAAGTCCTTTTTTGTACCCATGGTTTTTGTGCCAGTTAAGATTATAAAGATTATAAACATTATCATCAACTAAATATGGCTCAAAAACTTGATTATGCAAAATTGACTGGCTTTCAAATAAAAAATGTGCAATTAAAATATATATTGTTAATTAGTACAGTGATACAGAATACTGAATGTACCTTTTGTTTGGTTAAATGGTACAAATTTGTACTTATTGCTGTTAAAAATTACTTTGTACTTCAGAGGGAACAAATCTGACCCTGTAAAGACCAATATTGTACCTTGGAGGGTACAATTATGAAGAGTGTACCTTTGAGTACAAAAAAGTACTCATATCGTACCTCTGTTTTTTAGAGTGTTCCATAAAGACCAGATTTGTGAAGTGCACGGCGTGGACAAATTCTTCCACCTGAGCTGTGGATTTCTGCAGCTCCTCCAGAGTGACTATGGGCCTCTTGGCTGCTTCTTTGACCAGTAATCTTCTTAATCAATCTGTCAGTTTGGGGGGACTTTGGCCATATATTGGTAGGTTTGAAGTTGTAGAATACGGATTGAACAGTGCTCCTTGGGATGCTTAAAGCTTGGGATATGCTTTTAGAACTTAAACATGCTTTAAACATCTCCTCAACTTTATCTCTGACCTGTCTGGTGACTTCCTTGGTCTCCATGATCATGTTCACTAGTGTTCTCTAAAGTTGCTTTCACATTGCCAGCGATATGCCGCGCTGCTTGCCGCTCTGCTCTGCTAGCTAATTGTGGTTACATTGTGATGCTTCTGATGTTGGGTGTTGCCTGATAATAACAGGCAGAGTTTTCTAAAACACGTCACCTCTGCGACCAGTGTTTTGGTGTGTGGTGTGGCTACTGCCTCTGTAGCCCTGTATCTGTTTCTCAATATTAGTTAATCACACATGTGTTTTTGTTGTTTGGACTACAGTTTTTCCCTGGTCAGGTGAACTCACATCATGCATTTTCTGTCACAGTGCTGCTTGCCACAAGGTCAAAGTTGGTCCATGTTGAACTTTGACCGTGGTAAGTGTTATTGTGCCAGAGGTGCGGTAATGGGTGTGGAAAAGCACCGCTGGACAAACAATTGAATCCAATGGGGATCAGCATACAGCTGAGACTAAATTACACACAGCTGGACTCCATTAACTAATTAAGTGACATCTGAAGGCAGTGGATTGCACTGATTTTATTGTTGGGGTTATGTATCATAACATAATGATCACTTAAACTTTCAGTTAAAAATATTAAAGTTTGTGGTTATAGTGTGGCAAAATGTGAAATAGTTCAAGGGGTATAAATACTTTTTAAGCCACTGCATCTTTGTGGATCTTCAATAATAAAGTAACAGCTTCTGTGTGTGTTCATATGGAGCATAATAAAAGTCTTCCTTTTGTCTCTTTTTTTTTCTTTTTGTCTTGCATTTTTTTTGTCCCACTGACACAAATGGCTTAATCTTAAAAGGGATAAAAGAAAAATAAAGAAACAGAGAGAGCAGCCTTCCCTCCATGCACATGGGCTGATGTCTCGTGTACAATCACAACAGTGGTTTGAAAATGAGTCAGAACAAAAAAAAATTGGGTCTGGCTGACATCCAAAAGCCCGAGCTCTCTTCCTAGACAGAGCCAATCTCACCTCATCTCAACTGGAGTTCTACTCTAATTATCGGCCTGCATGTTCCCGGACACCCTACCCACAACCCACCTGTCCATAGAGCACATCAGCAGCTGAAGGGAGACTCAGCTTGGAGGAGTGGAGCTATTTGGGGTTCTGCTTTATTCCATGAATATCATGACAGGACTGTTAAATACAACCCGCACCAAGGTAAAAACAAAGCAGCATTCATTTTAACCTAAAAACTGCACTTAAAGAGACTGTATGTAGAACAGTAACATCTTAACATTTAGCTAGCACAGCCGATCACAGGAATTACAACAGTCTGAATAATATCATATCTAAATCTAAAATAGTCATTCGCATAACTTGGATGTGTCTTAAAGATACAATAAAACCTTAAAAATCATTAACCTGTTCAGTGTTCAACAACTAAAAGAGATATACGCCTTTGGAAAAAGGCCATGCGAAAATGATTTAGAACTGTTTTTCACAAAAACTCAAAAACTTGAATGGACCTAGGGGAAAAAAATGACAATACAAAAAAGCATACATTACATGTAACCACTTCTCATGCCTGGAATTCTGCCTTTGCTTAAGGTTCCTTCAGCTTCTCCATGCACACATTCCTACTGTATATATGTAATGTAAAAGGGATTACCTTTCTGTAGACCAGCATGTTGGGAGAGTCGTCCGTCTCTCCGTTGCTGGTCTGGCCGAAGCTGTTGGTCTGCGCCATGATCCAGAGCCACTGCACAACAGCTTCTCCAAAAGACAGCTGCTACAGCTGGAGAAAAGAGAGGAACACTTACACTCAAGCATGCCTTCTGTTCAGCTGCTCACTGACCTGCTCTGTTGGCCTGGACACGTGGTGTCTCAAATTCATTCCTTCAATTCTGCACTAGAGTTGCGAGACTAATGTTAATATTCAGTAATGGAAGCTTGTGCTCCATCAATTAGCATGGTGCTAACTGCATGCCTAAAATGTCTCTATAAGACTAATGCTTAAGTGGTTTCTGACACTGTGTGAGAAAACTAATGATATTTAATTCATATTCTGATAAATGGCATTACAATACACTTGACTGTCATTTTATGACAAAATATCATTGTATTTACTGTGTATCTCATTCCAGTCTCAGTATTTTTTATATATTTTTTTTTCCCATTTTCTCCCAATTTAGCTAGGCCAATTCTCTCACCAATTCAGCTGCAACTCAGCTGTATACCTCCCATCAGTGGTGATGCCACAACACCAGGAGGGTGAAGACTAGCACATGTCTCCTCCGACACATGCTTGTGCTGATCCACATCACCCTAGAAATAATGAGGGTAGAGGGCGCCATCTACCCAGCAGATGATTCGAATCCCAGTCATGCAGCTTGCCATCAGCTGCTGGAGCCAAGAGAGAGCACATTTGACCTTGCTATCTCTAGAGTCCAGCAGCTAATAGCAAGCTGCATGACTGGGATTCAAATCAGCGATCAACCGATCATAGTGGTAGTAATTAAGACAGCTGGGCCAATCAGCGCCCTCCAGTATCAGTATTAAAAGAGATATGTGACATGCTACCGGTTGAAACATTATGTGCATATCAACAGAAAAACTTTACTATTATTATCATCTCAACAGAGTCCATTCAATGATCATCATTATTCCATAAGATTAAAACACTGACAGGTTAGTTCTTGAAGCTGATGTGTTGGAAGCAGAACAAATAGATATTGACAAGTAAAAGAAACTGAGACACTTTGATAAGTGATGGCTAGACAACTGGGTCAGAACATCTCCGAAACATCAGGCAAGTCTGGTGTAGCGTTCCCAGCAGGTAGTGGTCAGTAATTACCAAAGATGCTTCACAAAAAGACCACCAGTGTACCGGTGACAGCGTCATGGGTGCCCAGGGCTCATTTTTGCTCTTGTAGGCTTCACCTAATAATTTACAGGGAATCAAGAACCTGCTGCTAACGTCTTGGTAGACGAGAGCTACTCAATTTTGGTGGATCACAATTTTATGCCAATGGTTTTAATGTTATGGCTGTATAGACAATGTTATCCTTCTGTTTTAGGATGGACATGGTATGGTAAAACTAATCATTACAACTGAGTTGACAACAACTGGAAAACCTAAACTGAACTGTTTAACATTTTATTTGTTCATTGTTCCCTGGGCATATTGTTATTTGTAAAACACTTGTATTCAGCTTGTTTAAGGTGTGCATTTTCAGTTTTATATATATATATATATATATATATATATATATATATATATATATATATATATATATATATATATATATAAATGTATTTTTGAGCTTCCAACTGGCAATTTTAGCTGGATAAACGGGTGCAAGGGTTTCCCAGTAATGTCTATGTCAGATCGTCGCTTTTATGCATTTCTCAAATCAGATTTAATATTTGCCCCACAGTGTTGACATTTCTCAGAACAGTTTGAACACACTGCACCACATAACGGGTGAGCAGCTAATGCCTGTCCTTCACCCTGAATCATTTTTCTAAATCCTTTATTTATATCAGTAACCCTGTCAGAGTCATCAGAATAAAAAGTTCTTTAGTCATTGATTACTAACAAGTCATTCAAAATGATTAGTCATGTGGTCGTCTTTCAGTTTCTCAGTTAAGATTTTCTCAATGCTAATGTTTTGATGTCCGACTGAGAATTATTTAAAAATTCTGCAGTTTTTCCTGTGAATCATAAATCAGTGTTAGCAGTACAAAATTACACACTACTGTTTATGAGAGCCTGACTGCAAGAAATTGGAAAAATTCACCTTTATGATTTTACAGTTTGCAGTATATAGTAATTTATTGACAGACCATGTCGTTGTACCACAGAACAGACCAACGAGACTGTCAGTGCAACATTCCAGAATATACAACATGATTTTTATGAATTACATTTATTGCTATTCTGGACAAGATACAGTTATGTATACGTATCAGATGTTCATTTCTAAAATCACAGCAATTGTCATATCACAAATTGCTTACAGTACTGTATATCATTATACACCGATTAAGCATAACATTATGACCACCTGCGTGTTTCCACATCCATAATCCATTTTTAAGCTCCACTGAGCATATAGGAGCACTTTAGTAAATATTCTGACACCCTATTGGTTTATACGATCCATCACACCTGCACACATCACACCGTTACACTCCACTAAGAACATAGGAGATGTATGTAGTCTAGTATGAGGATGATCCGTGCAGAGACTCAAGAAAACTTGAACCAAACGTCTTAACTAATCTTCTTCAATATGCAGGTCTGGGAAAAATTAAGAGACCAATTCAGTTTCTGAATCAGTTTCTCTGATTTTGTTATTTATAGGTTTATGTTCGAGTAAAATTAACATTTTGTTTATGTTGTCTTATTCTATAAACTACGAACAACATTTCTCCCAAATTCCAAAATAAAAATATTTTCATTTAGAGCATTTATTTACAGAAAATGAGAAATGGCTGAAATAACAAAAAAGATGCAGAGCTTTCAGATCTCAAATAATGCAAAGAAAACAAGTTCATATCCATAGTTTTAATAGTTCAGAAATCAATATTTGGTGAAATAACCCTGGTTTTTAATCAAAGTTTTCAGGCATCTTGGCATGTTCAACTTCACCAGTCTTACACACTGCTTTTGGATAACTTTATGTCACTCCTGGTGCAATAATTCAAGCAGTTCAGCTTGGTTTGATGGCTTGTGATCATCCATATTCCTCTTGATTATATTCCAGAGGTTTTCAATTTGGTAAAATCAAAGAAACTCGTAATTTTTTTTAAGTGATCCCTTATTTTTTTTTTCAGAGCTGTATATGCATTGTACTAAAATGCATTCATTTCCAATGAGAATGCATGCCCATTGACAGGCTAGAGCTTGTCCTAGAAAAGGGTACAAAAGTATAATTTTAAGTGTATAGTTTTCCCAATTAACTTATCTTTTTTTAAATAGTGTAGTCAAATATTACATAACATTATCATGACATTCTTAACTTACATATATAGTTTAATTCCAAATCCAAAAAAATTCCTTCAGTTAATCTTACTGTTTTCTTTTTCAGCATCTCATGTGTGGCCCAATCCTACAGCAGGGGTCTTACAGAAGTGTTATAGTGTGAAAACGCCACGTCCATTCCTGCCTCTGCAACCTGTTCATAGAAACCCAGGTTATCTTCACCATCATCATCATCAGCACCCAGTATACCATCAGTATACAGGCACAGCCTGACTTCTCCCACAAAGGACACAGGATAGCTAATTAATTCTGTTGTAACACAGCCCTCTGAAACAAAACACAATATTATTGGGTCATATTCAGTGAGAATGTACTGGTTTTCTTTATTATTTAATCCTCCAGCTGTGTCAGCTGTGTCAGAGGAGCTCGATTTCTCCGTTCCACCTTAAATTTCTGCAGCAGTCACGTTAAGCCGCCTGTAGCGAGCTCCGTTCTCCCGAACGCAGCCGCCGCACGGCTTAAGGTGGAACGGAGAGATAAAATAAGACGCTGGCCAATAAGGAGCCAACTTCAGCCTCGTCCATAGCAACGCTCTGCAAGGAATAAAGGCAGCAAATATACAGGCTTTGTTTGTGTTAAATACACCTAATATAACACAAAAATACAATTTTGTACACATATTTAAGGTCCATATTTATCCCCCTCAGCATCAACCGCGACCGTTACAGGCGCGAGCCGTTACCCGAATCCCAGCGTTTCTCCACAAACCTGACACACACACACACACACACACACACCGCCACAGCCGCGAGATAAATAAATAAAATCACAGAAAACCACCCAAAATCGCATTACATCCCCTCACACTCCCGCCCTTACCTCAAACACGGCCGTCTCCGCCAGGCGAACTTACAGAAGGCGACCAAAAACAGTGTCAGCTAACAGACTGAGAAAAGCCAAGATGATTCATTTGAAAATTGGTTAGCCAGCTAGCGCGCGCTCCCTCCTCTCCCTCTCCGTCTACCTCAACGCCACCGATGAATGACTCTCCAGCGAATCGGTTCCTTTGAACTGAATCTTCCTCCAGTACATCGATTGAACCGAGTCAGAGTTACATTTACGGGACATAAATAGTATATGCAGGCCTAATATTTTCAGTTTTTACATAATAAAATCATTTACAGCACATTTCGGCCCATTGTAATTGTCAGTAAAGTATAGGCCTGTTGTACATTTACAGTATAGGACCGTTGTTACAATTCTTACAACACTAAACATCCCAGTAATAACAATATAATGAAATAAACATAAACAATATAATCATGTATACATACAGTACAATTAATAAATACACTGAACAGTTTTATTGTAGAATTATTGTAAATATGTGTAAATGGTAACCACATTAGACAGCAACATACAGCATTGCATAGGGTGCAGGCATATTGTAAAATCCTTAAAATATACAGACCTGGAAAAAAATAAGAGACCACTTAAAAATGATGAGTTTCTTTGATTTTACCAAATAAAAAAAACTCTGAAATATAATCAAGAATAAGGAGGATGGATTATCACAAGCCAGGAGTGGCATAAAGTTATCCAAAAGCAGTGTGTTAGACACGCCAAGATGCATCAAACTGTGATTAAAAAACAGGGTTATTCCACCAAATATTGATTTTTGAACTCTTAAAACTTCATGAATATGAATGAATTTGTTTTCTTTGCATTATTTGAGGTCTGAAAGCTCTCTATATTTTTGGTTATTTCAGCCATTTCTCATTTTCTGCAATTAAATGCTCTAAATGACAATTATTTTATTTGGAATTTGAGAGAAGTGTCTAGTTTTATAGAATAAAACCACAATGTTCATTTACTCAAACATATACCTATAAATAGCAAAATCAGAGAAGCTGATTCAGAAACTAAATTGGTCTCTTATTTTTTTCCAGAGCTGTATATCTATCATAAAGCTAAAGTAAAAAGCAGCCTGATCAAAAGGTCAGTTTTTCAAATTTCAGATTTATTTTCAATGTGAATATAAGAGGCCAACCTTCTGAATTATTGTTTTTGTAGAATTAGTTGTTAATTGTTGTGACATCATAAAAATTGTGTATTAAAATTGGTCATGCACTGCAATGCCTGTATAATTATTAAAAACCGGGAATATCCCCTCTGGCAGATTTGAACTGATTCATAAGGCATTCCTGCACTTATTTCTGACTCAGGCTAGTAAATACAATTCGATTTATTTACTCATTTTAAATATATACACATTTCTAGATGGCATGACGGTGAAGTGCGAAACAGTGAAAATCGGACTCATTATATTTTGATGAATTTTAGTGAATCTTTCTATTGAATGAACCATTGGAAACAGGCGGTTCTAAAAGAATCGGTTCAATGAAATGAATCAAACTCCGCATCTCAACTCAAGGCGGGAAGGAGGGCTGGATGAAGGACGCAAGACAACACAACCAATCCCGTGCAAGAAGAGACAGAGAGAGAGAGAGAGAGAGAGAGAGAGAGAGAGAGAGAGAGAGAGAGAGAGAGAGAGAGAGAGAGAGAGAGAATAATAGAGAAAGAGAGAGACTGAAGAGAGACTGATAGAGAATGAAAAAGAATGAGAGAAAGAAAATGATACAGAATTAAAGAGAAAAAGAGAGAGAATAATGATGGAGAGAATAATAGAGAATAATAAAGAGGCAATGAGAGACAATGATAGAGAATAAAAGAGAGAGAGAAAGAGGGAGAATAATAGAGAAAACGAAGAGAGAGAATATTAAAGAATGAGAGAGAGATTGAAAGAGACAGAATGATGGAGAATGAGAGTGAGAAAGAATGAGAGAGAGAGAATGATACAGAGAGATTGAGAGTCATAACCCGCAGCGATAATCATGCAACACAATGGGATGAAATTGTATTGTATGCATAAATGGTAAAAATGATTTCTGCAGAAATGCAATGCAGTGAAACACACCTGCACGCTTCCTGCAGTGCAACCTGCTCTCAGTAAAACATGTTCATGTGTTTCATATTGCATGCATTAGAGAATGATTCCTGCTGTACAGGGACATTTATCATGTCTTAGGTTTGGAGCAGGAGTCAGGAAACACAGCGTTGGATCTAAGACTCACACAGGCCTCTGTGCCATGCTGTCTGGGCACTAGCCTGCCCTTGCCCTTGGCGTAGGACAAGCGACCGGACCAGTTTTCAGACACTCATTTAGACTGAGTCAAAGTATATGGTATGGGTTTATAACAAGCTACACGGTAGGTGCTTCCAGCTAAGTGGCCAATAATGAGGGAATCTTATAGGTTTCTAATAAAGTGGGCAGTGAATGTACTAGGCGTTTCCAGTAAAGCAGCCAGGGAGTGAAAATAAAAGTTAGGTGATCCTAATAATTTGGCCATTGAGCCAAACTACATAGTATTTGTTTCCATTTCTAAGCAGTCACTTTCATGTATTATATGTGTGCTTCAGAAAGAAGCTGCACTCTATCTATATCTGTGCTTATAACACAATGTTAAGTCTGAATACATGAGGCAAGAGACACAAGACAATAGAAAATTAGTGCAAATACCGAGGTGGTAAAGCTGGTAAAGTGAACAAGTGCATAGAGTTCTTTAAATGTCACAGTTTTAGTGCAGGTGTGTGGAGTTTGTGAGTGCATGTCAGTTCTTTAAAAAAAAGGTCCAGTACTCTGTTGATTCCAGAGTATTAGAGGTGGTAAGGAGTCTGAGTGAGTGTGTGCTGGGGGCAGGATTGGGAGGAGGGGGGCTAGAGCAGAGAGAGAGTTGAGCATACTCACAGCCTGGTGGATGAAGCTGTCCCTCAATCTGCTGGTTCTAGCCCTGAGACACGGCAGTATCCTCCCTGATGGCAGCAGGCTGAAGAAGCTGTCTAGTGGGTGGGTGGGGTCTCCTGACAAGCGGAGGGCTTTCTCTGTAGAAGGTGCTCATGATGGGGGTGGGGGCTTCAGCTTTTCTCAGCTTGCGGAGAAAGTAGAGCCGCTGATTAGCCTTTCTGGCCAATGATGTTGAGTTGGTGGTCCACGAGAGCTCCTCTGTGACGTGCACATGTCTGGAACTTGCTGCTGCTGCTCACCCTCTCCACAGCAGTACCATTGATGGACAGAGGAGTGTGTTCTGTCCACAACAATGTCCCTGGTCTTCTCTGCGTTCAGAGAGAGATTGTTGTGTTTGCACCAGGAGGCCAGGCGGCTCACCTCGCTCCTGTATTGTGACTCATCGCTGTTGCTGATGAGTCCCACCACCGTCGCGTCATCCGCAAACAAAAACAAAGAGGTTGGAGGTGTATGCTGGTGTGCAGTCGTGGGTCAGTCGTGGGAGTGAACAGAAGGGGGCACAGCACACATCCTTGGGGAACCCCTGCCTAGCAGCCAGTTGCACAGTGATGTGCTCAGCCCCAGACTGTCCAGTCCAGACTGTCACATTTTATGACAAATCTATGCAGAAAACATAAAAAAATGCCAAAGTGTTTGCATACTATTTCTTGCCACTTTAGGTGAGGGATGTAAATGTTTAGATTTTTGTAACGTCAAAAACAATGCGATGAAGCAGCTACTTTCATAAAGGTAGTAGGTTTAAAAACAATAGCAGCAGGGGCTCCAAGTGGTCCAGATTGCTAAGTGCTGCCACTATGATCAGGGGATCGCCGGTTCGAATCCTGTTTATGTAGCTTGCCATTGGCTACTGGAGTCCTGAAAGAGCACATTTGGCCTTGCTCTCTCAGAGAGGATAGATGGCACTCTTTTCAATCATCACTACTAGGGTGATGTCTGCAGCATGAGGCCCCTGTGAGCTGATGTATTGAAAATGAGTCGCTGCGCTTTCCTCTGAGAGTGCTGTAATGCTACTCAGCAATGCTGCATCATCAGCAGAAGTTCAAAAAGAGGTTGTTGGCTGACTTCACATGTATCGGAGGAGGTGTTGGGGCATCACTAGTGATAGGGGGAGTCCTAATAAGTGGGTTGGGTAATAGAAAAAAAGAGCAGCATTTACAAAATTAAAAAAATTACACATACATTATTCCATAATATGAGTCCTTCAACCAGGTTTACTGTATAAAACTCTTTAGTCAAAAAAAAATAATAATAAGGACATTTTATCATGATTTGGGTTCTTCTCTAGTGTATTTGTAAACTGCTGTCTGGACAGAATTGACTGGATGAAGGTATCTGACCGCAGGACCATTCTGATGCAATAGCGCCCTCATCTGTCCATTCCTAGAAGTGCTTTTTCACTTACAGAGCCTGGGTTCTGCTTTTAAAGAGTCTGGCTTTGTATTCACCTCCTGTTTTTGTGTGCTCCACACCCCACAGCTGAATTCAGATGATGTCATGCGAGCGTAACAGGATTGCATCACAAGGAGTTCAAAACTGAGCCAACTGTGGATCAAAACAGAAACACTGCTGGAGCCGAGACTTCAGAAGCACTCGTGTTAGTCCTCCTGAGAGACTGACTCCCCTCCAGCAGCTAAAACTCACTTTAATCTTTCACTTTAATGCTGAGATCATGCTGCTCTACTCAATTAAAACCTGGGGAGATGCGTAAAGCAGCTCCTCACCCGTGTGAGGTTTGGGGTTTCTAATAAGAAGGCCAGTGAACATTGTGAACATCTGTTGTACTGGACAGTGAATAGGAGTGTAAAAGGCAGGTGTTTCCAATAAAATGTCCAGTGAGGATGCAACAAGATGGACATTTCTAACAGCACACACAAAACTGGTGTTTAAAAAATATAATGACCAATAAAAGGAAACTAACAGATGGTGTATTTCTAATAACATGGACAGCGATGTGAAGCAGAAAATAAGTGTTTCCTATAAAGTGGCCAGCACATGGAAACACAAGGTATGTGTTTACTTATAAAATGGCTGGTAGTTACTTATAAAGTGTCCTATAGTTCTGAGAAAAAAAAATTAGGGACCACTTAAAAATAATGAGTTTCTTTCATTTTACCAAATTGAAAACCACTGGAATATAATCAAGAGGAAGATGGATGACCACAAGCCATCAAACCAAGCTGAACAGCTTGAATTTGTGCATCAGGAGTGACATTAAGTTACCCAAAATCAGTGTGTAAGACTGGTGGAGGAGAACATGCAAGGATGCATGAAAACTGTGATTAAAAACCAGCGGTATTCCACCAAATATTGATTTCGGAACTCTATGAATATGCCCTTTTTTGCATTAGTGGAGGTCTGAAAGCTCTACATCATTTTTGTTATTTCAGCCATTTCTAATTTTCTGCAAATAAATGCTGTGAATGACAATATTTTTATTTGGAAAATATGGAAAAAATGTTGTCTGTAGTTTACAGAAAAAGCAACAATGTTACAACATGTGTCTATAAATAGCAAAATCAGAGAAACTGATTTAGAAACTGAAGTGGTCTAATTTTTTTTAATAAAGTGCCCTATGTTTGGAATCACATGATAGGAGTTTTTAATAAAGTGACCTATACTTGAAAGCACAAGATAGGTGTTTCTAATAAAATGGCCTATGTTTGGGAGCACAAGATAGGTGTTTCCAGTAATGTGGCGTATGTTTGGAAGTACATGATTAGTGTTTCTAATAAAGTGACCTATGTTTGGAAGCAAAAGATAGGTGTTTCTAATAAAGTGGACTATGTTTGGAAGCGAAGGGTATGTGTTTATTGTAAAGTGGCCACTGAGTGGAAGCACAAGGTAGGTGTTTCCAATAAAGTGGCCTATTTGTGGATGCACAGAAAAGGGTGTTTTAAGAGTTCACGGTTGGTGCATCTAGAAAATTTAGAAAAAGAGGCCAATGTGTAAAAAAAAAGTGGTCAGTGTGTGGAAATAAATTTCCAAAAAAAGTTTCCAATACTGTGGCCATTTATTAAAAGCGTCAGGTACCGGTATGTGTTTTTAATAAAGTGTACAGTGCTTATTGTTCCAATAATAACACAATTATAACAGGCTTATTATTATTAAGGAGAACCCAGGCAAACAATATGGTGAGTTGTCCAATCAGTGCGCTCTGAAGGCGGGAATTACGGAAAGCTCTGTAGTCATTGGCCAGCTCATCTGTCACTCAGGGACAACTTTTCCTGTGGTCTGAAAGCGAGAATGGAAAAGATGAGAGAGGAGCAACATGTTAGAGCGGGCAGGGCGGTAATTTAGGCGCATATCTGTTATAAATCTTGCTCTGTTTCTGTGACAGTGCCGTTTAAATGTGTTTAACCCGCTGGATGAGCAGCAGAAAGGTGTATTTTAGCCTCTAGCAGGACGGCTAAGGTTATTTGTGGCTGTGAAGAGGAGCTGCTGAAGTAACTGGACGGAGGAACAGGAGAGGAGAAAGATGGTTTCGTGGATCGTGTCTCGGGTTGTTGTGTAAGTACAGAACTGAACACTGGTGCAGGTGTTTATTGTAACCTCTTTTATTCATTTTTTCCAAGTTTTGTTTGGGTTTCAGCTTTGTCTAGTTGGCAGTAGCGGTGCTATATGGCAGCAGACAAAGCTGGAGTTTGGTACTTGTTCGAATTTTCCAGTCCACCTTAAATGCAGCGTTTACAGTCTATCGCCTCTGCACGAATACTACTACCAGAACGTAGCTGCTGCTCTGTTTAAGGTGGAATGGAAAATATGAGAAAAGAAGTCAACTTCAGTTCCGTTTTTCCTTAATTAGCAACGCTTAAGAAACAACTAATGCACTTTTTGTATTTCCTATATTATAAAGACTGTACGTGGTGATTAGTGTGGTTGGTGGGTGGCTAATACTGCTGGAGAACTTAACTGAATCTCCTGTATAACGCTGTACTTCAGCGGAGCGGCTTTACTGCTCCTTACAACCTGACTGATAAGATTCATACATAAGGCACATTTGATTATGAGGCGCAGTGTTGATTTTTGGGAAAATTAAAGGATTTTAGGTGTGCCTTATAGTGCGAAAAATACGATACACGTCAACTGTTTTCATATAAAATATAATATAGTGGTAATAGTGTTATCCCTCCACTATGTTTATCTTAAAGAATACACTGACATGCTAAAAGTCATGGAACAGTAACTAGTGTTGTGTACCATGTCTCTGCACTGACCTGTAAGATATGCGTGTGGAGACCTGCATTGAATGTGCACGTGAGTCTGGTAGTATCTGTCATGTACAGTACCAGTCTAAAGGAAACACCTTCTCATTCAATGTTTTTTCTATATTTTTTATTTAATTATTTTTTTTACATTGTAGATTAATATTAAAGACGTTAAAACAGTTAAGTGACAGATATGGAATTACCTATTAAACAGTATATAAAAAAAGTGTTTATCCTCCACAATCCCCTGATCTAAACCTGATCAACTGAGATAATGATTTGGGATGAGCTGGAGCTTCACATCGAGCAGGAAAAGCAACAACTATTGTTCATCACTTTGCTGCCCTGCCGGTGCTGGTTGATGACAGCAGTACAAAGTGCATGCATACAGGCAAAACAGAGGACTGAATTCTGATCTGACTGTTCACATTCATGTCGAATACCCACAAATTGGATACATACTTTGACCTAGATACATATACAGTGGTGTGAACAGTGTTTGCCCCGTCATGATTTCTTTTTTTTCTTTTTAATTGTCAATCATTCTTAAATGTTTTTGATCATCAAACTAATTTAAATATTAATCAAAGACAGCACAAGTAAACACAATTTTAAATATTAATATAATATAATTTTAATATAAGGGAGAAAAAAACAAAACCTTCCTGACCCTGTGTGAGAAAGTGTTTGACCCCTAAAGCTAAAAACTGGTTGTTTCACCCCTAGCAGTGACAACTGCAATGAAGCACTTGCAGTAACTTGCGTTGAGTCTTCCATAGCACTGTGGAGGAATTTTGGTCCCCTTTCCTTTGCAGAATTTTGTAATTTCTCCAAATTGTAGGGCAAAATAGCCCCAGACCATCACACTACCACCACCATGTTTTACTGTAGGTATGATTTTCTTTTTATGAAATATGGTGTTGCTTTTATGCTAAATGTGAAAGGTAACACAACTTCCAAAAAGTTCAACTTTTGTTTTGTCAGTCCACAAAGTATTTTCCCAGAAGTCTTGAAAACCATCGATATGTTAATGTTCTTTTTGCTCAGCAGTGGTTTTTTTCTTGGCACTCTGCCGTGCACTACATTTTTGCCCAGTCTCTTTCTTATGGTGGAGTCATGAATGAAGTCTGAACTTAACTGAGGCAAGTGAGGCCTGCAGTTTTTTTGATGTTGTTTTTGACCTCTTGGATGAGTCGTTGCTGCGCTCTTGGGGTTATTTGTGCCATCAGCACCTGACCTTTAGTTCTCTTCTTGGATCCGTATACTTCCGTCACTCTGGATTTAATAAGGTCGTTGATGGTCACATTGTGATTAGCGCAGATACGTTAACATATGATTGTAGGGTTTTCGGTTGACAGTCTGAATGAACATAAGTGATTTAAATCTTTGAAAGATTGTATTTGATGTGTTAAAGCATCTCTGAAAAATCTTAATCATATTAATAAAAAAATCTGATTTGAGTCACTTCTGCCTCACAAATAGAACATAGAACATGCTTAGATTGACAGCTTCACTGCTTTCACCTGAGGCATCGCTGATGCCTCATGTCCCCATAAAGCAGCAGTTGTCATTTTCACTTTTGCTGACCATATCTCAGGTAGGCATCAACGTGTTGCCACTGTAAACCAGATTACAGGACAATTCACACGTGTGTCAAAGTACAATGACCTCTAAAAACAGGGCTGTCAGCATTTCCTGACTAGTCGAGTGTGTGTGTAGCTTGGCCGGCCTCCCAGGGAGGAACCTCAGCTCTTCCTGTACGTGTGTGTATAATGGTAGGTGTGTCGTCCAGTGGTCTTGAGGGTCCTGCAGGATGCTGTGTACTTCATCCAGGCTAATTATGGAATCAGGAATCATTGGTTTACTAACGGATCTGAGATAAGAAAGGCCACCTAACAGTCAGGAGGCTTGTCAGAGTTGATGTAATACACAACAGTGTTTTTTCCCTAATGTTTTTAATGTGATGTTATTCTTACTGAATGCTAAATTCTGGGTTTAAAAAATAATAAATAGTTGACTGAGGAGCCTGGAGGTTTTTGATTGAGCTTGATGAATGACTATGATTTTATGCAGCAACAGTGCAACAACAAAGTGAAGGTGAAACAGTAATTGGTAGATATGGTTATGGATTGGTATTATAAATTGCTGAGTGTGTTATGTTAGGGTACCTGTGGTGTATTTAAGCAATAATACACGAGAGGGAGTGCGGCCTCATGCCTATGACAGCAGCTCAGCAGTGACAATATTACACGTTATAGCACGAACCTCGAGTGTATTATTGCTATTATACCACAGATCCAATCTTGCTGTTTATTAAAAGATTTTGAGTTAAAGAGAATAAGAAAATACAATTTGTTTGGTTATAAACACTCCACGAGTTAAAATAGTTCCACTGCTGCTCTGTTTGTAGCTGCACTGTTTGGCTTGTAAGCGCTGCATCGGTGCTAGATTATCTGTATGTGGCAGAGTAATACATGGAGAGCTTTGGTTACAGTGCATTACCGGCTGATAACAGCACTCATAGAACACCTCTCAGCCAATCACATTGCAAGGCCGGAACTAATTGTGGTATAATGGAGAGTCTGACTGTGCCATATCATATCATACACAATAACATCGACAACAAATCTGACATGATAAAAAACTCCATATTGTGATATAGCAATATTCTTGAAAGCAGTCTGTTTAGTATTTTGTTTGCTATTTACTTTGTTTGCTTTTAATTGTTTGTTTGCAGTTTACATGCACTAAATATTCTGTGGTTTATTTTTGTGATAGATTTTTGTTATTAGATTTTATACGTTTTTTTATTTTGTTACACTTTATTACTCTAAACGAAATCTGACACCCTGTAAGTTACTGTTTCTGAAATAGACAAACGTTTTTTTTGTGCTTCTACTGAATGTATCAAACTTTTACACAGTACAAGTCAAGAGTCTGGGCACACCTTTTTATGGAATGTTTTTCTTTCATCCTTTATTTAATTTATTTTCTACATTGATTTTAGATTAGTATTAAAGACATTAAAACTATTAAGAGACATATAGAATTCTGTAGCAAACAATAAAAAAAAATATTTGTCCTCCACAGTCCCCTAAAAAAGCACCTGTTGTTTAACACCTTCAGCAACTCCTTCAGGGTGCTGAGGTAAGCAGAGCTAACAAACACCACTAACCCCAAAAATAACATCTGCAGAACACTTTTCTGTTGTTTCCACTTTAAGCTCATTCTGATCATAGACTATCTCTTTAAATAATAACTTACATTATATATTTTAACAGTCAATGTAGGCTAGTTTAAGCAGTAGGTTGACTCTGGAAAACAGGCAGTGAGGTGGCCGGTGTTGGGATTCCCGTTTCTGTGGTATTGTTGTCTATAAGTGTAAAACTATTTACACATATATCACTCCTGAATCTGTTTATGTTGGTGAGTAAAGTACTTCCGTTTATATACAGTTTGTCAGTTGCTTAGAGGTCATTAATGTGGCATTTGTCCCTGTCCAAGATCAGTATCACCAATCAGCTAATCGAGCTGAAAGACGGCTCCAAAACATGGATCAGTCCGTCTCTAGCAAACAGAGATGAGCTGTGGTACATTAATTTGGTTAAAATGTAAATAGTTTGGTAATGAAATAAACAAGCTGCATTTTTACTGCAGAAATGTTACAAATACTGGATAAACTGGATGTCCAATAAAAGAATCTGCTCTGCTTCTGCTCTGTAAACTAAAGGAAGAGAGTTTAAGAGACTCTGGTTGCAAAATTGACAACATTAACCACGCTGTTCATGTTTATACAGTCAGTGTTAAACCAGTAGTTAAATTTCTAAGATAAACTTATATTGTATTATTATTATTATTATTATTATTATTATTATTATTATTATTATAAGTATAGCAGTAGTTTCTGCTAACTGCTGCATTACTGACACATCGTTTTACAGTAAAATCTAATACCTGAGTACTTTAGTTTAAGAGTGAATAAAACAATGTTTTCCATTCTAGCATTGCTACAGTGTTATGAAAAAGATTGGGCACCCTTTATAATTTCATGATTTTTTTTTTTCTTTATAAATCTTTTTTTTTTTGGATCAGGAATTTCAATTAAATATATCATATAGCAGACGAACACAGTGATATTTGAGAATTAAAAATTAAGCTTATATGATTTACAGAAAGTGTGCAATAATTCTTTGAGCAAAATTAGGCAGGTGCATAAATTTGGGCACCCCAACAGAAAAATGACATCAATATTTAGTAGATCCTCTTTTTGCGGAAATAACAGCCTCTAAACGCTTCCTATAGCTTCCAATGAGAGAGTCTGGCTTCTGGTTGAAGGTATTTTGGACCATACAAAACATCTCCAGTTCAGTCAGGTTTGATGGTGTCTGATCAGGAACAGCCTGCTTTAAATCACACCACAGATTTTTAATAATATTTAGATCTGTAGACCGAGATGATCATTCTAGAATGTTGTTCTTGTTCCTCTGCATGAATGCTTTAGTAGATTTTGAGCAGTTTAGGGTCGTTGTCTTGTTGAAATACCTAGCCCTGGTGCAACTTCAATTTTCTCACTAATTCTTGAGCATTGAAATCCATACGACCCTCAACTTTAACAAGATTCCCAGTACCTGCACTCGTCACACAGCCTCACAGCATGATGGAACCACCTCTAAATTTTACTGTGGGTAGCAAGTGTTTGTCTTAGAATGCTGTGTTCTTTTCCCACCATTCACACCGCCCTCCAAATAACAAAATTTTGTCCAAAGCACCTTATTCCAAAATAATACTAGCTTGTCTAAATGTGCTTTAGCATACCTGAAGTGACTCTGTTTGTGGCGTGTGCACAGAAAAGGCTTCTTCTGCATTACTCTCCCATACAGCCTCTCCTTGTGTAAAAGGTGCTGAGTAGTTGAACGATGCACAGTGACACAATATCTGCACTAAGATTGTTGTAGGTCTTTGGAGCTGATCTGATGGTTGATCATATATTTAATATATTCAACTGGAATTGCTGATCTGAACAACCAATGATTTATAAAGGAAAACCATAAAAATTATTAAGATTGCTCAAAAAGTTTTCATACTACTGTAGCTAGGCTCAGCTTAAATCAGCTTAGTTTAGTCACAAGAAAAGTGAGTGTATGAACCACAGTACAGCTCATGTTCTGGCTAACTGAGACTTAAATTACACAGAGAACCAAGTCTCATCTTGAAGCTGCCCTACTTGTGGAGGACAAAGTTGTACTTGTGGTTTGAGTATAGTTCATATAATTAAATGTATTTCATTTGTGGCGTTAATGTTTTCCATCTGCATTCAGTGGAGTAAAAGTGTAACCAGACCCTTAACCTTCAGTCAGCCATGGAAACACAGTGATCACGGACAGATTCTTTCTCTCTCTCGCTCTCTCGCTCTCGGAGTATAATGACTAATGCATGACTGCCTGCATTGTGCCTGTACTGTTTAACCTCTTAGAAGCTTTTGTTTCGTTCTTGTCCAGCAGCTACTTTTAACTGAGCATCGTCTGCCTCGCACTTACAGCTGGGAGACATTAAGTTCTGTTTTTTATTATTTTCAGGGTACAGAGAAGTCTCTTGTTAGTCTCTGAATTAGTTTTGAATCAGCAGGTTGGTTTAAAGCACTATTCTTAGTCGAGATGTTACTCACAGATAAGCCAAAGAATCAAGTCAAATTAAGCAACTTATGAAGATATTCAATATCGTTAACGTCATACGTAAGTACGCTAAGTTAACATGCATAATTGATGGATGAATGTAACTGAGCTCAGCTACTGTCACGCAGAGCTTTTTAACTGTCTAGCAGAGTTCATCTACTGTCCTGCGGAACTCAGCTACTGTCCTGCGGAGCTCTTTAACAGTTGAAGAGCTCCACAAGGCAAGTTAAAGAGTTCCGCAGGACAGTAACTGAGCTCCGCAGGACAGTACCTGACCTCCACAGGACAGTAACTGAGCTCCGCAGGACAGTTAAAGAGCTCCGCAGGACAGTAACTGAGCTCCGCAGGACAGTACCTGACCTCCACAGGACAGTAACTGAGCTCCGCAGGACAGTTAAAGAGCTCCGCGGTACAGTTAAAGAGCTCCGCAGGACAGTAGGTGAGCTCCGTGAGACAGTATGAGCTCCGCGCGAAATTAGCTGACCTCTGCGGTACAGTTAAAAAGCTCCGCGGACAGTAGCTGAGCTCCGCGCGACAGTAGCTTTTTTGAAAATGAAAATCGATTCTGAATCGTTCAATGTTAGAAACGCGATTCAAGTTTGAATAGATTTTTCCTGCACCCCTAATAGCCTGGTGGCCAATCTTCATTGATTGCACATTGGACCAGTAAGAACAGAGTGTGAAGGTTCAATTAGCAGGGTAAGAGCACAGTTTTGCTCAAAATATTGCAATGCACACAACACTATGGCTGACACACCAGAGTTCAAAAGAGGACAAATTGTTGGTGCACGTCTTGCTGGCGCATCTGTGACCAAAGCAGGAAGTATTTACGATGTATCAAGAGCCACGGCATCCAGGGTAATGGCAGCATACCACCAAGAAGGACCAACCACATCCAACAGGATTAACTGTGGACTCAAGAGGAAACTGTCTGAAAGGGATGTTCAGCTGCTAACCTGGATTGTATCCAAAAAACATAAAATCATGGCAGAATTCAATGCGCATCTCAACTCTCCTGTTTCCACCTAAAATGTCTGTCGGGACAATAAATTATTGTGGTCTAAAATCAGGTGTTTCATTTTCATTGTTCAACCCCGGTACATATAGGATGGAATTTAAGCTGGAAGTGAAAAGTTGGGAAGGAAAATGCTAATGTTAACCTGTTTGCTAAACATGAGTGATATATAAATTTATTAAGAATGAGAACAGCTTGTTTAACTACTCTAGCAGCTCTAGGAACACTGAGTAAAAGATAGAATTACCTTATTGTGAACTTACTGTGAATCTCCTTCACCTGTGGCTCCAACAGGCATCCAGCTTTAATGGTGCTTTACTGCTATGGCTTTGGTTGGCTTACTGCCCCACATTACCAACAATACCCTGAAATATTGTGATATTATTTTAGGGCTATATCGCCCAGTCCTAGTGTTGTGTGTAGCTCCACTGCAGAATTAAAAGAAGCAAATCTTTTCCAGCTGTTTGAGTTCATCTCACTTCATCACTTTAAAACAAATTAACAACATGTTTTGAAAGTGAAACAGGGACATGCTGGCGAGCACATTAGCTTAACTCAGCCTGTTAAACTGAGCTTTACATACAGTATCTCTCATAACTGGAGCCATAAGGAGGGATTAAAAACAGCTTTCCAAGAGGTGCTAAAAAGCTTGCGGCACTTGTTGGGAGTTTATGGGAGCGGCGCGGCCTTTGCCGAGAGCCTTACTGCTTCTACCGCAGTAAATTTTCATGTAACTATGGGAACGACAGCGCTGCCTGATACCGTCTATGGTATTCTGTGTGTGTGTAAGTGTGTGTGTGTGTGTGCTGCTGGAATATTTCCACTGATTGCATAATAGTGTCCCCACCCTAAAAATCTCCTCTTCTTCCAAAAACACTGATAAACACTGATAAACACATGACCTATAGTAAGGGTACTGATGGGCTCTGTGTGACTGGGAGTGCTGAGTACTGGCTGTGAATTAAAAATATCTGAATTTGGTGGAAAACTAATGGAACAAACAAAATCAGTGGTCAGAGAGTGTGTTTAGCTTTATATACTGATATGACAAAAATCATGGGACATTAGTAGGCAAATTAACATAAAGTATTACCTGTGTATGTTGTGAGGTGTTCTCTTGTATTTTAGGTTGAACACCACAGCTAAGGTAATTATGTGAGTTCAAGCAAGGCCTGAGGTGGATGGGATATTCCATTTATGAGGTTGTGCAGGCTTTTAACCAGGGCAGCAACTAACTATTATTTCGATAATTGATTAACCTATCGATTATTTTTGTTAGGGATGTCCAGATCACATTTTTTACCCCTGATTTCAAGTCATTTGATTTTGAATATCAGCTGATATTGAGTCCTGACCCAATACTTTGCCAGTGCTGTAAAAAAAACACATCCAAGTTGTTTTTTAAATTCATTTTTGAAACAGTATCAAAACATACACTTTTATCACAAAAATGTCTATGCTTTTTAAAGGATAATAATTGCTTATGAAATATATTAATAGAAACTACATACCATATTTTTTTCACTATAAGGTGCACAGGATTATAAGGCGCACTATCAATAAACGTATATTTTCTGGTCTATTTTCATACACAAGGCTCACCGAATTATAAACTGCATTATGAGACACTAGTAAGGAACAGGGGGGCATGTTTTCCTTCTAATACAGCTGGTCTTGCTGCTGGGTGGTGAGACCTGTAAAGCTAATCTAAGTTAAGTAAACAAAACTGTAATTCTTTAAAAAATATATAGTTTCAAGTTAAAAGAGCTGTGGTAGTTAATGCCGCTTGACTTCCCTACACTGAGAAACCCTAAGTGTTCCGACATTAGCTAGTGGTTCGTCCCACGTTAGTGGCTAATGCTGCTCCAGCAGTGCTAGCTGGGGTTAGCACCAGGCTGCCATGCTGAAAAAGGAAAATTAAAGGATTTTAAGTGCGCCTTATAGTTAAAAAAAATAAGATTTTTTGTTACTTGAAACAAACAAAAACATAAAAAAACACTAGTGCAAAACCAAACAGGGTACATAGATATTATTATTAACCACAGTGCAGCGTGATGCTTGTGCCCGATGTCATCTGGCTAGAAATGTCTGTGCATTCAGAGAAGTGATTCTGGCAGAAATCATTCAAATCCTTATTTAATGCAGGATGCCCCATACGCATAATCCCACAAGTTAATGCAACGTTATTTAGCTTTCATGAGACATAACAAATGTCATTGGACATAATACCCTAAATAACATTATAGAGACATTTATAGGGTTTCAGTTTAAAATTGTGACCCCTCACAGAGCACTTTGGATGCTTTGGTTGTACCTTCTCTGGGTAAAAAGTAAACTATAGATTGTTTTTTTGTTTGTTTAAAGTGTATGGTATATTAAAAGACAAGACTTGTACAGTACATGCTATTCATCTGAGTGTGTGTCTATGTGTGTGTTTGTGTGTGTTGGTGTTCCAGCCTTGTGTTCGGGACACTCTATCCAGCGTACTACTCCTACAAAGCGGTCAGGACCAAGAATGTAAAAGAATACGTGAGTACCCTGAGCACCAGTGCCTGTTTACACCACACTGCATTCATTATAACAGGCTTCAGCCTGCACTTTCGTTTGGATGTCAAAGAGAAAGACAGAACATCACTGAACTGACCAACCAATCAGAGTGTTTAAGTAAATACTAACATGAGTAGTAAAGTGTAATATTTTTTCAGTTAATTATTTGGACCCTACCAATTTCTTAATTAGGGATGCACCGATTCTAGCAAGCAGTTCGTCCCATGTAGCTTGTTTTAACATGGTAAAGACGCAGACTACAATGGGATATAGTTACTTACCTCTGAGCAGGTAAAGAGCTAGCGCGTAGCGTGGTTAGCAGCTGGTACAGCTTAAGTAGTGCTAGCTGGGGTTAGCAGCAGGCTAAAGGTCAATAATACTCTCTTCTGAATGGAGAAGGAGATAGTGTGGTTAACGGGTAATGTTAATACTCCTTTATAACTTATAACTCTGTACTAGTGGCTTTACTGCTCCTTACAACCTGACTGGTAAAATTCATACATAAGGCACACCGGATGATTTTTTGGAAAATTAAAGGATTTTAAGTGCGTCTTATACTGCGAAAAATACAGTAAATAGCATGCTTTCAAGAATATCGCAATATCATGAAAAAAAGTATTTTTTGTGGTTTTATTGTGAAAGATACTATGTACTTTAAGTTAAAGTTTATTTTATTCTTTAACACTTATTATGTTTATAGGTTTAGTCTGTAGTGTGTGGTGGTTGTGCTAAATCAGCATTCAAGTGTTGAGTGGAGAGGAAGTAATTTTTTTCCAGTGGACCCGTGAAGGCCGAAAGCCGACCACGGCCCAGTAAACTGAGACAGAGGAGTTCAGCAACTCTATCTGTTCCGTGCCATGGCTTTACCCTTCTTCCTTTTCTCATTTCCTTTTTTCCCTGTGTCTCCCTGTGTGTGTATGTGTGTGTGTGTGTGTGTGTGTGCTGTGTGTTTACAGGTGCGATGGATGATGTATTGGATCGTGTTTGCTCTTTATACTGTAGTAGAGACCATCACAGACCTTTCCTTGGCATGGTGAGATACAGTACACCTCCTACACTAGAGCACACACACTTATCACTACAGTAAGTCTATTTAGGAGCAGGACATAAAACACAAAAATGCCTCTGAATTTGTCTCAGCATGGCTAACAGGCTAACAAAGTCTCTTTAGCTATTTTAGTGATCTATATATGAGCTGTCAATTAAGAACAGTGTGTCACTTTTCATTCCCTTTAAGATTCAGGTGCGCTCTGGCTTTGGCAGATTGTTATATTATATTTTTACGCCAGAATTTTCCTGAACACACTGTATTTCCAGACCACCACGCCCATCAGCATAGATATATATTTCTAAACTTCATTGCTATTTAAACAACGCAGGAGGAAATTGTAAAAATAGACTGTTGACAGGGTGTAAAATAGTAATGAGCATTGCAACACACCTTGCCCAGGGTGTAAGATAAGGGACCATAATGTCAATTCATGGTGAAATACTGTAAAGACAACTTAACAGCCTGAAAATGAGAGGTGTCCTTATCACACACTCCTTCCCTGTGTTTTAAAAATTTATGGATGCGAATACACATGCTAAATTTCTATAGTTGACCTGAAATTGCTTTTACAATACACTAATAAAATACTTATTTGTTGCGGGTGTATTTCACAAATTTTTAAATGGTGCATACCACATATATTAATGCTACTTTCTGCCATCTGCCAAGTGTATATATATATGTTCAAGATGCATTAAGTGATGTTCATCAATACAAATTAGTTCTATTTTTCATGTATAATTGTAGTTATGTATATACAGTATACAGTTTGGACTTTCATTCAGTGTGTTTTCTGTCTTTTTAATGATTTCCTACATTGTAAATTGAATATTGAAGTCTGTATTAAAGCTATATAGGAACACAAAAAGTTTTAAACAAACCAGAATATGTTTTATACTTTAGATTCTTCTAAGCAGCACAATTACAAGCCCCAACATTTAGCTTTGAGGACAGATCTGCACACTCTTTGTATTTTAATCTTAGTGTCTTTTTATGAGGGAGATCTTGAAGATGAGGGAGATCTCAGCATCTTGAAGGAGTTTCGGAAGGAGGTGCTGAACAGTATTTTCTCCTTTTCCTTCACACTGTGAAGCTCCAGCTCATCCCAAATCACCATCTCAGTTGATCAGGTTTAGATCAGTGGATTATTGTGGATAAACACTTTTTTTAACTATTTTCTACATCATTTCTTATGTGTTCCTTAATTGTTTTTAATATATGTCTTTAATATTAATCTACAACTTTTGACTGCTACTGTATATACCGTAACCATGTCTAACCATGTTTGTATGGAAATGCTACTGGAACAAATGCTTTCCATGCTGAGCACTGCAGGGAACGGAGGCGAATAAGTAGCTACTTCACATTTGTGTAATCTGTGGGTGTTTTAAATGAATGTAGAAAATAATCGCTGCCTGATGGATCAAATCCTCATCAGTTGTTGGAACATTGAGATTTATATTCCTCATAAACAGGCATTTCATTGAGGAGCACTTAGGGAAATTAGCAATTCATCAGTATCATATAAACTGGTCTACACTCGTTCCAGCTCATATGATGTTATAAGCCTTTGTGACCAAACCAGTTCTGCTCCACGTGATGCGCTCAGCAAGCCCCCAGGAGCTGCAGCCGCTGTTCAGCGCTTCTTCCCTCGGCTATAACAGTTTTCTCTGTGTCTGCAGGTTCCCGTTGTACTACGAGCTGAAAGTGGCTTTTGTTATCTGGCTGCTGTCACCGTACACCCGAGGAGCCAGTCTGATATACAGAAAGTTCCTGCACCCCCTGCTGGCCTCCCGAGAACAGGTACGCAGACTGGACCATTGCACTCATGAGCTGCTGCTTCAACCCAGAATGTTCGAATATAGTGGCCTGCAAAAGTTTAGGGGCATCCCTGTTCATTTTTTTACTGTGTTAAAGTACATGAACTGATCTTCTTTTTTATTTGTATTTATTTATTTATTTATTTTCCATTAATATACACATTATAAACAAAAACATGTTGCATAATACAAGAAAAGATGATGGTGATTGTGTGCACCACCCTCAATCTCCCGCACTGTTCATCAAAAACAGTCTGATATTAAAATCAGTAGGCCTATTTTCAATACTGATATAAATATAATTACATTTTGCCAATCTAATGCTGATATTTCTTAAAAATATAACTCTTAAAATGAAATGCATTCAATAATAGGCTAATGAAAATGAGATTATTCATGTCAGCTGTTAAATAAATACTTTATACATTATTATTGCGTTTTTCATTGCTTGGTTACAGTTTAGAAAAAGGTTTTGAATAAGTATCGTTTGGGTATCGTTATCAAATTCAAAATATCGGATCGGTATCAAATTCAAAGTATCGAATCGGTATTAAATTCAAAGTATCGTTTGGGTATCAGTATGGAATTCAAAGTATTGTATCAGTATCCAATTCAAAGTATCGTTTTGGTAGTAGTATTGAATTCAAAATATCATACTGTATCAATTCAGAGCATCGTTTGTGTATCCGTATTGAATTCAAAATATCATATCGTATCAATTCAAAGTATTGTTTGGGTATCAGTATCGAATGCAAAGTTTTAACTCAGTTTTGAATTCAGAGTATCGTTTGGATATCAGTATCAAATTAAAAACAGCATATTAGTATCAATTAAAGGTATTGTTTGGGATCAGTATCGAATTCAAAGTATCGTTTGGGTATCAGTATCGAATTCAAAGTATCGTATCAGCATTCAATTCAAAGTCTCGTTGGAGTATCAGTATCAAATAAAAAACATTGTATCAGTATCGAATGGAAAAGTATCGCATCAGTATCAAATTCAAAGTATCGTTTGGGCATAGGTATTGCATTTAAAGGATTGTTTGGGTATTAGTATCAAATTCAAAGGATCATTTGTTATCAAATTCAAACTATTTTTGGGTATCAGTATCTAATTTTAAGTATCATATCAGTATTGAACATTTTAATTGTGCATTTTTTTTTCGCAATTTCAGATTCTTTTTGTAAGCT